>NC_091767.1:109923601-110229929 GCF_029378745.1 Bos indicus | reverse complement strand
CCTGAGAAATCCAATGAGGAAACAGGGTTTTACAGAATTCCTGCAACTTTGAGGTGTGAAGATTAAACAGGTGCGTGTGTGACAGCTATGAAGGGGGAGGAGAAAGATGTCCCACGGGCAGTGCTTCATCCACACGAATAATTATCCTAATAGCAGGTCTGCCCCTGCTCATCAGGGCTAAACCAAGTATGTGTCAGGCAGAATGATGCTCCCCAGAGCTGTCCACGTGTTAATCCCGGGAACCTGTGAATACGTTGGCTTCTGTGACTATTAGTCTGCTCGGGCTGCCGTGACAAAGGACCACAGACTGGGTGGTGGGAACAGTAGAGATGGATTTCTTCGAAGTTCTGGAGGCAAGAAGTTCAGGCAGGGTCAGCTTCTCCTGAGGCCTCTCTCCTTGGCTTGTGGATGCCGTCTTCTCCCAGCATCTTCGCATCCTCTTCCCTCTGAATGTCTGTGTCCTCGCTTCCTCTTCTTATAAGGACACCAGTCACACTGGAGCAGGGCCCATCCTAATGACCTCATTCTAACTTAATCACCTCGTTAAAGACCATGTCTCCAGGGACTTCCCAGGTGGTCCAGTGGTTAAGACTCTGAGCTTCAAATGCAGGAGGCACAGGTTCAATCCCTGGGTTGGGAAGATCCCCTGGAGGAGGGCATGGCAACCCACTCCGGCATTCTTGCCTAGAGAATCCTGTGGTCAGAGGAGCCTGGGGGGCTGCAGTTCATAGGGTCACAAACAGACAGACACTGCTAAAGCGACTTAGTACGCACAGACGCTACTCAGCCCATGGCAATGGCAAAAGGGTCTTAAGGATCTTGTGATGGGGAGATGACTCGGTTATTTGGTGAGCTCACTGTAATCACAATGGTCCTCAAAAGAGGAAGACAAGAGAGGCAGAATCAGAGGGAAGCTGGAAGATGCTCTGCTGCTGCCTCTGACTCTGGAGGGAGGGACCATGAGCCAAGGAATGCAGGCAGCCTCTGGAAGCTGGAAGAGATCAGAAAACAGGTTCTCCCCTCTGGTCTCCAGAAGGAACACAGTCCTGCTGACGCCTTGATGTTAGCACTTATGATTTCCAGAACCGTAAGATAATAAATGTGGGCTGTTTAAGCCATTAAATTTGTGGTATGTTATTATAACAGAATAGGTCACTCGTATCAGAATTTATGTGTATTGTGGCATTTAATCCTCACCATAACTCCATGGGGTGGGGGGGTTCTATTATTGTCTCCATTTTCCAGATTGGGAAACTGAGACGTGGGGGAGTTAATAAGTCCCCCAGGACCACACAGCTAAGTGTGTGAACTGACAGAAACGTGCTTTGCACCCCAACGGGGCGGCTCCAGAGCCACCCCCTGTAGGCACCCCAGGGAGCGAGAGGCAGTGGCTGGCGGTGGCAGTCTGGCCGGCCCCCAGCAGCCTCTGCTCTGCCTGCATGAGCGGCCGGCCCCAGGCTCCTCTGCCACACGTGGTAACCAGGATGCCTGCTCCGCGCACGCAGCGCTTGCCGGTCCGCCTGGGCTCTCATGCACAGTACAACGCCACGAGGCTCAGCTGCCAGAGGGACGCCTGCCCCCATCCATGTGCGACTCTGGGACCACACCATCAGTCTTCTCACTTGCACCTTCTTACCTCCCTCTGCCTCTCACTTCGAGCTGCAGAGGATTCGAATCGCGGGCTTGGAGGCAGTTTCAGGGCCTGAGCAGTCACCCCTCATCCATCACCAGGTCCCCATCGGCCTCGGGTCTTCCGCCCTCCCTGCACATCAGGAAGCTACCTGCTGGGAGAAGCTGCATTGCGGGGTACTTTGCGGAGCCCGCCTGGTCTCCCTGCCAAGGCTGCCTCCCTCCCAGAAAACATCTGTTTTCTGTTCCTTATTGGGAACATCTTGTGCCCGAAGCCTGAGGCAGTGGGGCCCTGTGGGGCGGCCCTCTGCTGGGCTGTGCTCTGTGTTCCAGTCACCTGCCTCGTGAAGCCCACAGCTCTCTCTTGTTTAACTTGTACGGAAGGACGACTAGTATGACTTTATATTTGCCCAAAGACTTCTGTCATCCCGTCCAGATCTCCCCTCACATCGCCCCGTGAGCTTATTAAAAACAGCAACAAAGCTCTTGGAAAGTCAGTATATTATTTATGTGTAATAAAATTCACTCATTTTAAGTGTACAGATCGATGGATGCCGGTAAATACCTGCAATCATGTGACCTGCAGTTAAGAACATGAGTGCTTCTGCACCAGATAAAACTTTCTTGCGCCCCTGGCTAGTCAGTCTCCCCCAGCTACAGCCCCAGGCAGCCACCGATCTGCTTTCTGTTTACGGTTTTGCCTTTTCTAGAATCTCATGAGAATGAAATCCTAGGGACTTCCCTGGCGGTCCAGTGGTTCAGACTCCGCACTTTCAAAGCAGTGGGCACAGGTTTGATCCCTGGTCAGGCATCTGAGATCCCACATGCTGCATGGTGAAGCCAAAACAATTTTTTTTTATTATCAGAAGAAAAAATTAACTTGGAATAGAATTCTAGTATGCGGTCTTCCGTGTTTGACTCTTCATTCAGCAGAATGTTTTGAGGTCGCTCTGTTACTGCACACGTTAGTAATTTAGTCCATCCAGTTGCTGAGTGGTGAGTGTCCTTGGGTATGAACACCCCACACTTTGTTCACCCATCTACCAGCAGATGAAAACTCGGACAGCCTCCAGTGTGGGCCTGTTACGAGTAAAGCTGTGGAACGTTTACATAACACATGGAAACATTTTCAGTTTCTCCTGGGTAAATCCCTAGGAGTGGAATGTGTGGGTTATCTGCTAGCTTGGTAAGCATGATCTGTAGGTTCCTTTATGATTTAACTTTATGAGATGATGCCATAGTTTGTCCCAAAGCAGCTGCACCGTTTTGCATTCCCACTCAGCTCAGTTCAGTCGCTCAGTTGTGTCCGACTCTTTGCGACCCCATGAATCGCAGCACGCCAGGCCTCCCTGTCCATCACCAACTCCCAGAGTTCACTCAGACTCACGTCCATTGAGTCAGTGATGCCATCCAGCCATCTCATCCTCTGTCATCCCCTTCTTCTCCTGCCCCCAATCCCTCCCAGCATCAGAGTCTTTTCCAGTGAGTCAACTCTTCGCATGATGTGGCCAAAGTACTGGAGTTTCAGCTTTAGCATCAGTCCTTCCAAAGAATACCCAGGGCTGATCTCCTTTAGAATGGACTGGTTGGATCTCCTTGCAGTCCAAGGGACTCTTAAGAGTCTTCTCCAACACCACAGTTCAAAAGCATCAATTCTTTGGCGCTCAGCCTTCTTCACAGTCGAACTCTCACATCCATACATGACCACAGGAAAACCATAGCCTTGACTAGACCGACCTTTGTTGGCAAAGTAATATCTCTGCTTTTGAATATGCTATCTAGGTTGGTCATAACTTTTATTCCCACTAGCAACCTGCAAGTATTTTCCAGTTCTTCCACATTCTCCCCAAAGCTTGGTATTGCCATTCTTTTTAAATTTTAGCCATTTAGTGAGCAGACAATGGCATTTTATAATAATCTGCGTTTCTCTGACAGCTGGTGATGATGACCCTACTTTCATAGGCTTGTCATTTATGTGTCTCCTTTTATGAAGTATCTGTTCAGTGTTTTACTCATTTTGTGTTAGGCTCTCTGTCTTATTACTGAATTGTAAGAGTTCTTTATATATTCTGTATTTAAGGCCTTTATAGGTGTATGTTTTGGGGGGGAAAAAAGTCCTCCCAGTCTCTCTTGGGTTTGCTTTTGGTAAGAGACAGAGATGGCATCACCAACTCAATGGACATGAGCTTGAGCAAAATCTGGGAGATAGTGAAGGACAGGGAAGCCCGGAGTGCTGCAGTGCATGGGGTCAAAAAGAGACCGACACAACTTAGCGGCTGAACGACAACAAGAGATATGTGGTGGGAAGAGTCCTGGAGCTGTGCAGCCTCCTAGCTGTTCCTCCTTGAGTAAATCCCTTCTGCTCTGTGAGCCTCAGTTTCTTCATCAATCAAATGGGAACAGAAAACCTACCCTGCCATCCCAGAGTGTTGTTTGGGGCCCTCAGAAGAACTATGACCATGAAAGCCATTTTCCAAACTCCTCAGACCTATGCGTAGGTTAACGGTATTGCCAGGTTGCTTGTTTGGGACCCTCGGGGAGCTCCCAGACCAGTGGGGGCAACCAAAGAGTGAGTTGGGTGGAACCTGTCCCAGCAAGAGGGGCGGCAGTGCTTCCCAGGATCACAGCAGGAGCTCTGATCTCATTTTGAAGGAGGGTCACAGAAGGGCTGAAGCTTGAAGGGTGGAAAGAAATCAGCCAGGCAGAATGAACAGCATGTGCAAAGTTTCGTGGCCCAGCCCAGCCCCTGCCTGGCGGATGCTGGTGCTTCACAGACAGCGCCCGTGCCACCGGCACCCACAACATCCAGTGACGTGGTTCTTATTTCCAGGATCACCCCGAGGTGGCTGAGGCTGGAGTTGGGTGCCCCTTTGCAGGTGTCGGCTGCTCCTTCAAGGTGAGTATCTAGGTGTGAGAAAGGAGGTCTGTACACTGCAGTCTCAGACCTCCTTGCTCAGCCCCTCGGGTTTTCCCCCAACATCCAGCTGCTGCTCTGGATGTACCTTACGTGGCTCACAAGCCAAAAAATCACTAGTAAATCATCTTTGTATTCAGGGGAGTTCTTCTTAAAGTCTCACCTGAGCATTGTAGTAGCATCACAACAATGACCCTCCCCTCCCCACTACCCCCAACCCCTGTGCCTCTCTCCATGGTCCTGAATCATCACTGTGCTGAGGGCAGGACAGAACGGCTGCTCTGGAAGCTGGAGTGCACACGGCTCAGCACGGGCGTGTCTAACGCCAGGGCCCTTCTCCACGTCCCTCTCGCTGTGTACTTCCCGTTGCTGGATGAATGGATATGACATCCCTTGGTAACCTGTGATGGCAGGACTCTCCTTGGCTCCTTGGTGCTCCCTCCTCCTCCTCCTCCTCTGTTTTCACTGATCAGCCCCACTCTTTCGGCAGGGAAGCCCAAAGTTCATGGAGGAGCATGAGGTCACCTCCCAGGCCGCCCACCTGAACCTGCTGTTGGGGTTCATGAAGCAGTGGAAGGCCCAGCTGGGCTCTGGCCTGGGGTACGGGCCCATGGCCCTGGAACGGAACCTGTCAGACCTGCAGCTGCAGGGGGCCGTGGAGGTGGCCGGGGACCTGGAGGTGGACTGCTACCGGGCCCCCTGCTCCGAGAGCCAGGACGAGCTGGCCCTGCATCACTTCATGAAGGAGAAGCTCCTGAACGAGCTGGAAGGGAAGCTGTGTGTGTTCGAGAACATTGTCGCTGTCCTCAACAAGGAGGTGGAGGCCTCCCACCTGGCCCTGGCCGCCTCCATTCACCAGAGCCAGCTGGACCGCGAACACATCCTGAGCCTGGAGCAGAGGGTGAGCCTGGGAGGCAAGTTCACCTTCAAGGCAGCTCAGGGCCCCCCTACCCCTTGCCCCATCTGGTCTCCAGAGCAAATGGACCAGCCTTCCTCCTATGCCTCCTCCCTGTACAGACCAGCCATGCCCTCATCAAAAATCTCTCTCCTGTGTCCTGAGACCTTCTAGGAAGAGGACTGAAGCAGAAGTGATAGTTCAACCCCCCATCCAGCTCTTCCTTTTGTTTGCGTCAATTCTTCTGCAGTAGACTATTCCCACCCCAAGCACCTCATTCCACTGTCGGACACTTTTCACGCTTAGAAAGCTCTCCCTCATAGTAAGCCAAAATTAGTCCCTCTGTCTTCCCTGCTCCTTGGGGCCCACAAAACATCTGACTTCTAGCCCCCATGGAAGTTCTTCGGAGATGAGAAGTCAGTAATAATGCCCTGGCTGAGTGTTTCCTTCTTTAGGCTAAACACCCCCAGTGTCCACACTTCTTCAGAGGACTGTGTTTCTTGTGTTCTGGCTCAGTCTCTAAAGAATTCCACCCTTCAGCATGATGGTACCACACCACCAGATAATTCACTTATCTGACAGTTCTTGGTTGAGTCAGACTGTAACCTCCTTTGTTGCAGAGCTTATACTTCTCTTAATATGACCAGTCACAATGCTGTGTTGCTTCTTGTGGGGCAACAATATTACATCACCATCTTATGTTGAGCTCAGCCTGGATTTTGGTTCCAGGCCCACCATTCACTTGCTATGTAGATCTGAGCAAGTCACAGGACTGTGACTTTTTCATCTGTAAAATTAGGGATTTGATTTTCTTTAAGGATGCTCACTTCCATTCCTGACTTCCCTACCTGAATATCCCTGGGAATAAATTTGTATTTTTTTTCAAATGTCAATGGAGGAACTACTAGAAGAGCCCAACACGGGCTTTGAGGGACAGAGTGAAGGATTGATTTATGCAACTCTTGCCCTCGTTGGAAGGCAGTGCCTGCCCGCTCCCCACAAGGGCAGTGACCATGTCTTCAGTTCCTTGACAAGATTTGTGGCTCAACCCTTACATGCCAGGCACTATGCAACTCATGTGGAAGCCACTCAGTCACGTCCAACTCCTTGGAACCCCATGGACTGTAGCCCGCCAGGCACCTCTGTCCATGGAATTCTCCAGGCAAGAATACTGGAGTAGGTTGCCACTCCCTTCTCCAGGGGTCTTCCCAACCCAAGGATCAAACCTGCATCTCCTGTGTTGCAGGCACATTCTTTACCATCTGAGCCAAACGGCCACAGATAAAATGAGCATGGGCCCAGCCCTTGATAGGGGAGACCATCTATCCTGTAGGAAAAGCAGAAAAATATATCGCAGACGCTTGTAAGAACAGAGAGGGAAGAGGGAAACCAGCGGAACTAGGGCAGTGGTCGAAGACTTCCCAGAGGAAGGGCTATGTGAGCCGGGTTCCTGACGGATGAATAGGAGTTGGCCAGTGGGGAAGGGAGGGAGAGGAATTCCAGGCAGGAGGGCAGCATATGCAGAGAGAGACGCCTGCAGCTGAGGGAGGCAAGGTCAGGAAGGCCATCTGGGGAACAGCTGTGTCTGTCTCTACATCCCGCCATCTGTACCTCACGCTTAGGCTGGGTTCTGTGCCTCTGGCTAAATGGGTTCCCCCGCCTCAGGTGTTGGAGTTGCAGCAGACCCTGGCCCAGAAGGACCAGGCCTTGGGCAAGCTGGAGCAGAGCCTGCGCCTCGTGGAGGAGGCCTCCTACGACGGCACCTTCCTCTGGAAGATCACCAACGTCACCCGCCGATGCCATGAGTCGGCCTGTGGCAGGACCGTCAGCCTCTTCTCCCCAGGTAACTCCTCCCGGAAGGCAAGCGCGGGGCGGCCGGTACCGGCACCTGCAGAGGAGGCAGGCCCCACGGGGCCCAGGAGACAAGCCGGGGGTAGGGGGTGGTCCGCTCTGACAGCCGTGCTGCATACGGTTAGGCCTGCGGCCGTTCAGAGGCCCGGCCCTGCCAGGCCCGTGGAGGTGGTGGGCTCCTCCCCACCCCGCCGTGTGGAGCAGGGGCTGTGGGCACCAGGCTGGCCTTCTGCCTCCCTGAACACCGGTTACATTCTGCAACTAGGAATAAGTCACCTCAGTCATTTGTGTGGATACCGGTTTTGAAAGGGAGTGCACTGTGAACCCGAGTCTGTGCAGACTTGAGGGGAGTGGAGGATGGCTTTCACAGGTGCCCCAGCCCTCCGAGACCCAGTGACCTGAAATCAGACAAGGGGAGATCTAGGTAAAACCACAGGCATCTGTGTACAATTGTGGGGAGCATGTGAGCGAGTATTGTGTAAATCAGGGCAGTTCTTACTCATTCCCGGGATCCCGGGGCCTGGCACTTCATCTTGCGTAAAGCAGGCAGTTACTCGGTCGGTGCTGCTCTTCCTCAGCTGAGACCTGCTTATGTGACGCTGTGTGTGTCTGTGCTCAGACCTTGTGCTTTCCCCCTTGCCTCCCTCGTGTGTGTCTAAGGAAAATGGGTGGGTTGTTAAGGAGGATTTCTGCTGAAGGCAGTGTTAACCCCCACTCACGTCTGCTCCAACCTCATGCCTTTCCAGTCCGTCAGCTCCTCTGACTCACCCAAGCCCAACAGCGCTAGGATTAAGAGGGGGCGTGGGAGTCTGCCCCACCCCACAGGGCAGGTGGGCCCCCAAGCCAGGCGCCTTGCCTCAGGAACCGGGGCAGCTCCTTCGTGGGGTGGCCTTGCCCTCTACACGTAAGCTTTTTGTCCTGGCTGCTTTCCAAAGAGGGAAAAAGCAAGCAGTGTCTCTGGCTTCCTGTTCTACCAAAGCACAGAGGGCAGAGATGAGTCAGACCGTCAGCCTGTCCCCGCTCCACGCCTTCCCGCCCTGCACAAGCTGTGCCCGCTCTGCCCCTCCCAGACGGGCCCTCATGGGGACAGCTGCTGGAACCCACACTCAGATGGCTCTTTCAGCTGCCCAGGAGAGAGCCCACAGGCCCTATACCTAATCACCAGGGGATGATTCATCCCAGGGGCCTGTGCCGAGGCAGGTTGTGAGTCTCCCCACTCCCTCCCAGCCCCCAGGAGACCCCAGCCGCTTAGCCTGGGGCTGCAGAAAGAGCTGCGTGTTGGGACGTACGAGGCCGGGCCCCTCACTCTGGCCCTGACCCCAGCTCGCTGTGACTTTGTGGGCCGGTCACTTCCCCTTGCTGGGCTCCAGCTCCTGACTACGAAGTGCACGTCGGTTAAATCGGGAGTGTGGTGGGGCCAGCAGCGCCTCTGTGCCCTGGCAGAAACATAAAGTTTCTCAGTCCTCACCCTGCACTGCTGAGTCAGAAACTCCAGGCCTGGGTCCTGGCAGTCTGCGATTCTGGTGGCCCTTGACATCCAGCGGTTCAGGTGGTCTCCAAGATTTAATGCTCTATGTTTTTGTTTATTGTTGAGTCGCTAAGTCATGTTCAACTCTTTTGCGACCCCATGGACTGTAGCCCGCCAGGCTCCTCTGTCTGTGGGATTTCCCAGGCAAGAACACTGGAGAGGGTTGCCATTTCCTTCTCCAGGGGATCTTCCTGACCCAGGGTTTGAAGCCACGTCTCCAGCCTTCCAGGCAGATTCTTTACCGCTGAGCCACCGGGGAAGCCCCCTGGTGCTCTTTGGTGGAGAAGCGGCTCCAATCCCAGATGTCACAGTCTGGGGCCATGACCTGGGCTTGCCTAACTGCCAGCCCCAGTTTCCTCATCTGCAAAGTCTAGCACTTGCCAGCTGCCCTGGCAATGACTCTGGCTTCCGCATTTCAGCTTTCTACACCGCCAAGTACGGATACAAGCTGTGCCTGCGGCTCTACCTGAATGGGGATGGGACGGGGAAGAGGACCCACCTGTCCCTCTTCATCGTGATCATGAGAGGGGAGTATGATGCTCTGCTGCCATGGCCTTTCAGGAACAAGGTACGGGACTGGGAAACGAGGGGCTTCCTCGGGTGGAGGAGACCTGGGTCCTGCTCCTGGGTTAGCCACGAGCTTATCTGTGTGCAGAGAGCCCTTCACCCTCTGTGTTATCAGTTTCCCCGATTATGAAACAAGAGTCTGAGTTCCCCTCTAGTAGCCAAGGCTGCTGCTTGCATGAGTCCAGGAGCTGAAATGCCTGGACCAGCCACCCTGGAAGACATGTAGAGATGGAGTTCACACAGTGGGGTGAATAAAGAAAACTTCCTATAGGAGGTACTGTGGGTCTAGCCTGCCAGCAGCACTCTCAGAAAAAGGGCGAGAGGCAGATGCCACCGTATCCCTTTAAGAATGGCCACAATCCAGTGCTGGCAACACCAGGTGTTGGCAAGGGCGTGGCGCAGCAGGGACCCTCACGCATGGCTGGTGAGAGTGTAAAATGGTCCGGCCACTTTGATGACGGTTTGCAGTTTCTTACAAAACTGAACATACTCTTACCATGTGACTCCTTGGCATTTACTCAAATGAGTTGAAAACTTAAGTCCACCCAAAACCCTGCAGACGGATATTGATAGCACCTTTGTTCATGACTGCCAAAACTTGGAAGCAGCCAAGATGTCCTTCAGTAGGTGAATGCGTAGATAAACCGGCCCGTCTAGACAACAGAGTATTATTTAGCCTCCAAAGAAATAAGCGAGGGAGCACGAAAAGATATGGAGGAACCTTAAATGCATGTTAACTGAGTGAAAGAAGTCAATCTGAAGAAGCTACATACTGCTGCTGCTGCTAAGTCGCTTCAGTGGTGTCCGACTCTGTGCGACCCCATAGACGGCAGCCCACATACGGTAGGATTCCAATTATATGATATTCTGGAAGAGGCAAACTGTGAAGACAGTGAGAAAATCAAAGGTTGCCAGGGTTTCATGGAGGAGAGGAGAGATGAATAGGTGGAACGCAGAGGGTTTAGGGCAGTGTAAATACTCTGAGGGACTTCCCTGTAACTCAGACGGTCAGGAATCCGCCTGCAGTGCAGGAGACCCGGGATCGGTCCCTGGGATCAGGAAGACCCCCTGGAGGAGGGCATGGCAACCCACTCCAGTATTCTTGCCTGGAGACTCCCATGTACAGAGGAGCCTGGAGGGCACCGGTCCATGAGACTGCAAAGAGCTGGACACGACTGAGCCACTAACACTACACTCCTGGACACTCTGATATGATACTGACAGATTCCTGTCCTTACATACCTTCCAGACCTGAGAACGTACAAAACCAGGCGTGAACCTTAAAGTAAACTAGGGACTTCGGGTGAATATGATGTCTCAGCACAGGTTCATCAGTTGCAGCCAACGTTCCTCTCGGGTGGGGGACGTTGACAGTGTAGGAGGCAGTGTGGCGAGGCTTGAAATCTCTGTATTTTCCATTCAATTTTGCCATGCACCTAAAACTGCTCTAAAAAATAAAGTTTGTTAAGAATGTTTCAAAGGGCAGCCGGAGGCGGAGGTGTGGCAGGCATTCCCCCGAAGGTGAGCAGCAGCAGCAAGAGGGTGGGGGAGAGTGTGGACTCCAGACCTCAGCGGCGGTGAAGGGGGATGAGGGAGAGCAAATGGCTGGGGGCGGGGCACCACGGGGTCTGGGTATGAATCAGTAGGTCAAAACCGGTTCCCATACGTTCTGGGGGAGTTTTAAAAATTCTAATGACTGGGCCCCACTACTGTAAACGGTGAGCCCTGGGCACTGGGAATTTTCAGACCTTCCCAGGGAATTCTAAAGTGCAGCCGAGTTTGAGAACCATTGCGGCGGGGGTGACGGGTATTTCAGTGGTGTGGGCCGGAGGGGAGAATATATGTCACTTCAAGATCACTGGCTTCCTGGGGACACACAGGGCCCCTGTGCAGAACAGAAGCTGGGTTTGTGTTTCAGGATGGAATTGACATCTGCTCAGTGGAAGGCCTGGCTGCTCTTACCCCTCTGCCTTGTCCCAGAGGATCCAGCTGCGGTTGAAGGGTCAACCTCTCCGAGCAGAAAGGGGCATCTTGGCTTAAGGGGTCCAGCCTCCTTGTCAGGACTCAGTCTCGCCTTTAGCCCCTAACAGCCAACCACAGTTGACAGTTGCCCCTTCCTGTCAGATAGAACGTCTGAGCCCTGATCGTAGAACACCCCTGGAGCCTACTCATGGTACCAGGAGTTTCTACTTTCAAGCTCTCACCACGTGCCACGTGTGGCTTTTCTTTCTTTCTTTGGCTTCTGCTCAGCGTGAGCTCAGGCTTTCCCGGTGGCACAGTGGTAAGGAATCCACCTTCAGTACAGGAGATGTGGGTTCGATCCCTGGGTGGGGAAGATGCCCTGGAGAAGGGAATGGCTACCCACTCCAGTATTCTGGCCCAGAAAATCCTGTGGACAGAGGAGCCTGGCTGGCTATCGTCCATGGGGTTGCAAAAGAGTCCGGAGGAGCTAAATCAAAGCAACAGCAGTGTGAGCTCAGCATCAGAGGGACGGCAGGGTGAGACCCGGGCCTGACCTAGCACGCTGCCCGGCAGGTCACCTTCATGCTGCTGGACCAGAACAACCGTGAACACGCCATCGACGCCTTCCGGCCCGACCTGAACTCCGCTTCCTTCCAGCGGCCCCAGAGCGAGACCAACGTGGCCAGCGGCTGCCCGCTCTTCTTCCCCCTCAACAAGCTGCAGTCGCCCAAGCACGCCTACGTGAAGGACGACACCATGTTCGTCAAGTGCGTCGTGGACACTAACACTTAGAGCGGCGGGCCGAGCCATCCACGCCCGAGTCCTCGGGAGACCCGCTCGGAAGAGGCTGCACGATGACCGAGGTCCCGGCCCCCGTGCCCAGGACCCCAGGGCATGATGACGGGCCGGGGCTGGCACCACCTGAGCCCGGCTGACAGATTGGCTGGGACTCGCCGTCAACTTAGTGGCGGGACCCTGGGGCCGACCCATGAAGGCGGAAGGTCCAGAGGGAGGTGGTGCAGGACTGACCCCCAGCACTCACCACGCAGAACTGGAGGCCAGAGAGCCACCCCAGCCCTGAACGTGGAGGTGGACTCTGGCCAAGAGCGGGAGGGTGTGGGGACCAGGCTGGGGCGTGGATGCTGAGCTGGAGATGCGGGACCTCAGCCAAGGGCTCCAGGGATGGGGAGGCCTCTGCGGGTCACCGTGGAGACCGTGCTTGCTCTCTTCCTGCTCGGGGGTCAGAACCGGAACCAGGGGTGGAAAGGATGGAGCCCAGTGTAATTCAGTCTGTCCCAGGCTGGACTGAGTTCCCCGGCACTGGAGGTGAACAAGCAACCGCAGAAGGCTACGCTTTGGGGAGGGCATCAAACGGGGGTGGATTTGAAGACCTTCATGGTTCCTTCCAAGCCCAGAAAGTCTCTAACTCTTGGCCCCCTGGGCCAGCTGAGGCCACGAGCTGCAGCGTTCAGGAGCCCCATGCCCTCCAGTGTCCTGACTCACCTTCAGCACCTCGAGGTGGGCGAGCTGGCCCTCATGGCACTGCCCCTCCTGGGCCTGGCAGTTGGCTTCCCCTCTATACAGAGCCACACGCAGGCCCTGTGTCCTGCGCCTCCCCCAGCCAAAGGCCCCTCCACCTCCTCCAGGTGAAACCGGGGCTCTGAGCTCCCAGGAGCAGCCGGTAGGAGCGTGGAGAAGGAGAGGGACCCACACTCCCTGTGCTCCTGCCTGGGGGTCCCACCCTCGGCCACAGAATCCTATGTCACCCGCTGAACCCAGGTAACCACATCTCTAGTTGACGGGTCAGGACCTCTGAGCCACCCGCAGATGCTGTCCTTTTGTGTGTATAAAACCAGAGAAAGAACCGTTCTTTAATCTCGTTTGCAGTTTTCATGAAGGGTTGTGAGAGTTGGTGGTGACTTTTGAGCTCTGGGTGGACTAGTTTTGCAGGTGGCACCCAAGCTTCTCCTCCTTGGTCCTCTGTCTGTAACGGGGGAACTGCCCCGCCTGCCTCACTCACCAAGTTCGCTGACCTCAGAGGAGATGCTACACAGGAGAGGCTGGCAAGAAGCGGGGGCACGCTGCCTGGCTGGCTGGGCCAGGGCTCGCTTGTCCTCTCACCTTGGAGGTCGCTACGCAACCTGCTGCAGGACCCTGGCCCATCCTCCCAGAGCCCTGAGGCTTCATGTTGCCATGCAGAGCTCCAGAGCAGCCCCCTCACCTTTCCCCCTCCAGCCTTCTCTGCAGCTTACTCCTCCTGTACCTGCTGAGGCTGTGAATCACTCCTCAGACCCTCAGTGTTCTCATCTGTGAAATGGGTTAGCAGCCCTGCCTGTCCTCTCCAGCCGGATGTTTCTGAGGCTGGCCCTCCCTGGGAGGTGAGGGGGCAGCACGGCCCAGTGGGCTCAGTGTATCAGAAAACCAAGAGCCCAGCCCCCAGGACAGACCCGGTATCCCATCTTGCCTCAGCCTGTTCACTTACAAACGGAGAAGGGCCCTGCCTGGCCCCGCCCCGCCCACAGGGCTTTCACGAGGCTGAAATACAATGCCAGAGCTCCAGGGTAGTGGCATCTCGCCAAACACGACAGGCTACCAACACGTCAGGACTTCTTTTTCTCGTCCCCAGTGCTGACAACCTGTCATGAGGCTGACTTGCTTCCTTGACGCGTGTGGAAACCAGAGACGAGTGATGGGGACACTTGTCTCAAAGCTGGTGTCCTGACAAAGGAATAACCATGCCTGCTCGCTGAGCTAATAAGGGCTCTGTGGGACGAGCACTTCTAGAGACAGCTGCCCCGCTGTGCCTTTCACCACCTGTGTCTGATGGGAGGAGACACGCTCTCTTCTGACAGTGTGAGCCGCAGCCATTCTTTCGTCCGAGCGTGATTGAGACCTACGGTGCTGGACCCTGGTGGGCGGGGAAAGATAAGCGGTGCACTCTGTCTTCACGGAACTCTTAGCTCAGTGGCAAAACAGATCCATAAGATCAATGAAAGTGATACATAAGAGAAGCTCGGAGAAAGCATGGGAAGTCCAGACCCATTGGTTGAAGCAGGGAGGGCTCCCTGGAAGAGGTGGCGTGTAAACTCAGCCTTTAAATATTTGGAGATGCAGAGGATAGGGGTGTGGGGAAGAGTAAACGCCCAGAGATGGGATGCTGTCTTGCCTTCAGGTAACGTGTGGAAGGCAGAACCAAAGAGGAAGAGGCAAGAATGTAGGATGGGCTGGAGTGTAGAAGGCATCCTAGGTGGTCCCAACTGCCTGGCATTATCAGGGTGGGAGGGCCTCCAATCACCTGTGTGTGGGCCTTCAGGCAGTTGGCAGCAGGGTGAGATGGTGATTTTAAGCCTTCACTCATTTATCTTCCACCAGAGCCCTGTGTTACATGCGCCGTGCCCCGAGGCCCCACCACTTACAGGTGGTTCAGGGGCAGGGAGGCAAGACGCAGGCAAATCCACTCTTTCGCTGGCTCCTCATAAACCCCTATGAGGCAGGCAGAGCTGAATATCCTTTTAGAAACTGGGAACCTGAGGCAGGGAGACCAGGTGCCCTCCCTAAGGTCAAGTGGGAGCAAGGGAGGCAGTGGAGTTAGGAGCCGGTCTCTGGCTTCTAATTGCTCTCCTTCTAGACTAACGAGGAATTTCCGTTCCTTTTGTGTCTTCAGCCAAGATGAGGTCACATCTTCATGGGGGGCTTTGGGAGGAGATGGGTCTCTCTGCTCCCAGCCTGAGGGCCAGCCTGTGGGAACCACCCTGTCACCCCAACGGTGCCCGTGAGGAGGGGCATGTGGGCACAACCGCAGGAACTTCACTCTCACTGGGCACTCATAGGCCAGCTCAGTGGGGTCTGCAGGGCATCTCGGACCACCCTGAGCCATAGGGGCAGCTATTAGGTCTGCCTTTAATTGTCCATTTCTAATGGGAAGAGACATATCCTCTGGTAGAAACACTGGATAACTACAAAAGTGATGTACAAAAGGAAGTAAAAAAAAAAAAAAAAAAAACCAGTCGTGGGCCCAGTGTCCTGAGAGAGCTACTGGGAACATTTTAGTAAATGTTCTTTGTCATTTTGAAACAGTACATACACAGACACACACAGAGAGAGACTTAAAAAAAAAATCCGTTTAAATCATACTAATTACAGCTTTACTCTCGTTTTTTCACTTAACACCCCCTTATCACACCCATCCGTTGGCTCCTGTTTGTAGGCAAAGACACGGAAGCTAAGAAGAGGGAAGTGATGTGTTCAAGCCCCGTCCGGGTCAGTGGTGGGGTCAGGGTTCACTCTTCCGGTGTGAGTCACACTCAGATGGAGAAACCAAGGCCCCGAGAAGAGGAGGTCACTCGAGGCCACGTGACTGTGGGGCTCCTGGACCCTTCTCTGCCCGCCCCGGGAAGTCTCAGGAGAGGATCTGCCCTCTGGGTCTGGAGGAGATGGTGTGTGCAGGAGCCAGAGGGTGGGATGCTGGGCCCGCCCGGGCAGCAGGAGAGAGACGTCCTCTGCCTTCCCGCAGCTGTACCCCAGGAGAGCAGACAGGCCCTGCACCACCCCTCATGGCCCCTGCTCCCTACGGACCTCCAGACCAGAGACCTGCTGAGCCTTGGTTTCCTCTTCGGCATGAAGGTGAAAATCCTAGCCTCACAGGGTTGCTCTGAGGGTGCCAGGGTCCAGGAAACCACTCACTTTGTATCCTGTGGGGTCCCAGTCTAGTAATAACAGAAACAAGAATCCCAGACAGTGATGGAGTGCCTGGCCAACTGACAGACACCAAGCTGAGCGCTCACAGGCATCATTTCATGAAACTTGCATAAAAAACCCCACGAGGAGGTGGGATTATGATCGTCCTCTTTTATAGAGGAGGAAACCCAGGCTCTGAGGGGTAAAAAATCACTCACCCAAGGTCACACCAGGGCCGGAAGCCAGGACTTAGACCGAAATGCCAGATTCAGACCCGTAATCCCCTGATGTCATCAGCGTAATATTGTGGAAACAGTACAGAAAGATGAGATGGCTTTTAATTCTGCACAGGCTGCAGGTCCATTTTTAAACAACCATGAAATGATGAGAACTCCCGTTTACTGAGCGCCCACTGCACTTGCTTCACTCGTGAGCACCACCCTTAAGTTGGTGACTGACCTGGGAGGAAGGCATGTTTTCCCCACTTTATAGATAAAGATACAAGCTGAGAGAGGTCAGGCCACTTCCCCAAGGTCACACAGCTAACAGGCAGACCTCTGTTTTATCCGTGACCGTCAGAGGTTTTACCGGATGGCGGGGTCCTCTCCAGTGCCTTGGGAGCAGGAGAAGGTCAAATGGATGTGATGTCCCTTCTGGACCGACTGTCAGCCCTTCTCCTCCAGGGGAGATGCCCCTGCCTGGAGTGCTCAGCCTGGCGGGACCCCTTTGGGTGGGATTGACACAGGCCACGGGGATGAAGGACGAAGTGGGGGGGCCACTGGCGGGCCAGTAGCTGGATCTCCTTTGCTGCCTCGGCGTCTGGGACCTGAGAGTTCATTTTAACCAAAGCACAGTTAGGTGGCACAGAGGTAGGGGACCATTCCAGAGGGGCCGGGGTGTCACAGTCGTCTGGGTGATGCCAGCTCTCCCTTTTCTGGTCCTTTCCTCAAGCCCTACCCACTTCAAGGCATTTTCCTCCTTAGAAAACCTGGGGTGTCAGGTGCTAAAGTCATCATCGCCGCCCCAGCTGATCTTGGTAAGGCCGGGAGGAAGGTCACCCAGTGGGTCAGGGGCTCAGCTGCGGTGGCCTGTGATTCCTCTCTGGTGGGAAGAGGTCAGCTGAGCCATCATCCCTCCCTGTCCATTGCTCTCTCCCTCCTGCCAACTTCTGGGCAGCCGGATCCATTCTTTTGGCAGTAGGGCCCCGGCTACCTTTGTGCAAATGAAAAGAAGGTGCTCAGAGAAGAGAGACTCCCTTGGGGCAGCAGGTGCCTAGAGGCAGAGCCGCCCAGCCCCGGCATCTTCTGCCACACACACCCCTGCTGCACCCCTAACGTGGTGATGTCAATACTGCAGAGTCTCTTTATGGGACAGCTGGTTTCTGTCCCTCACAAGCACGGCCCCATTGGTGCAGGAAGCCCAGGACCAGCACTGGAGGGGCATCCACGTGGGACACAGGCGTCTGAGACTGGGCTGAGTGAGAAGAGCTCTTCTCTGCTGCTGCTGTGCCCCCTGGAGGGTTGCCTGCCCTGTGGACATCTCCTGGGGCCGGGGTGGGGGCCTGAGGACACTCCCAAGCCCCTAGACTATCGAGTGCCCGGTGTCCCGCCAGCCGGGGACTCCATGCTCTGGCTGTGGGACCTTGGGCCAGTCACTTGCTGCCTCTGAGCTCACGTTCCCATCCGCACAGTGGATGAGTGGTTGGGAAAGATGCAAGGCTGACCATGTGGGATTCTGGGACAAAGAGAGCGACGGAGGTCCTCTTCCCCTGGCACAGGAGAAGCATGCCCATGCACGGGTCAGGGCATGCAGGTCACTTCAGACCGCACCCCCAGCCTCACACCTGCGTGCATTCGGTCAGGAGCAGGTGTTGGAGTCCGGCAGTCCAGTTCAAGTCCTGGTTCTGTCACTTAGTAGCTGCGTGTCCTTGGGCAAGTCATTTAACTTCTCTGTGCCCCCATTCCCCCAGGGGTAAAAAGGAGATACGAAATTCCTACCTCATGTGGGTGTGGTGGGGATGAAGCAGACCAACACATAGGAGGAACTTGGATGGAGCTCCGAGGGTGAGGAGTACCTAGCATGCCTGCTACAGCCATCGTCAGGGTCCTGAACCGCGGGCCCGAGAAGTCAAGGCCGTATAGCTCTCCTCCCACTAGCCCTGGCTGCCTCCGGATCACTGACGGAGCTGGGGCCAGCCCCTTCCCCTCGTGGGGCCTGGGTGACCCCGCCCAGAAAATGACGCTCGGACTGTAAGAGGGCGGGAACCACGGTGTCTTCACTCTGGGTCCCAAGACGCAGAGCCGAGCTGGCACTGAGACGACAGTGAACAGATCCGCCGACCAGGCGCCCTTGCCCCTCGGGGGCTGTTTCTGCAAAGTCCCGGGTCTCCAGCACCCCAGGGGGGCGGGCATGCCCACCCGCTACTCCCTCCAGCGTGGAACTTCGCTAAACAGCGAGATGGGTTGTTAAGACCTGGAGAGACCCGTTCTCAGCTGCAGTCAGGTGTTTTCTTTTCCTTTCTTTATTTTTAAATGAAACAAAGATGAATATTCTTAATGATAAAAGGTACAATTCACAAAGAAGATAGACATCATAAACCACTAGATACCTAACAACAAAGAAACAAAGATACATAAAGCAAAAATCAGAAGAAATATAAGGGGAAAGAAAAAAATATATATATAATCATAGTGAGACATATTAACTTTCTCTGATAATTTAAATATAATACATTTATAATTATAGTAATTTATATTAATCTTATAGTCTACACAAATACATTTAAAATTTTGTGGCTCATACATTGTTATTAGATTTCCATAGGACAGTTAGAAAAATTGGCAAAAAGATAAACATGACTAAATTTCAAAAAGCAGAACTCTGATTTTGTGTGATTCAGTTGTGCATATACGCATATATTATTTTTGAATTATTTTCCATTATGGGTCATTACAAGATATTGACCATAGTTCCCTGTGCTACGCAGTAAACCTTTGTTGCTTGGTGCATATCTATTTTTGTAAATTAGCAATCTAGCATTCTATTCATTAGTCAGGCTTTTTCAGACCTCCCCACTGATGCCGACACCCACTCCTCCTGACACAGAGGCCTCTTTGCGGCTCCGCAGGACAGCCCTACCCCCTGCCCGCTGCCCGCTGCCCCCGGCCTTGGTTCAGGTTGGAGCCGGAAGGCTGGTGGGAGGAGAGAGCTGGACGCAGATGGAGGCCCCCCTGCGTTCCTGCTTCACCCTGCCTCTCCCCGGGGCCCCTGCCATCCCACCAGCCCTGCTCACCTGTGCAGCTGGGAGTTGGAGTCAGGAATAGATTGTCTTTCGGCTTCTGTGAAGACAGTGAAGGAAGCCCCAGAATCCTAGGCTCGCGGGGCTGTGGGCATCTCTGTCCCCTCCCACCCTCTATGCAATCGGACACAGGGAGGCCAGGAACGTGCAAAGGCTGCTCAGCCAAAAGGGGAGTGGAGCTCCTCCATCCAGGCCTGCGAGAGTGCTCACCTGGCCCCCTGCCCCAACCAGAGCACAGCACCACCCCCCACCTCCCCCCAAGGAGGAACAGAGCTTAGGGAGGGCCATGCCCACAGGAGGTCACTTTTCGGGAGAGGGCTGTGGGCCCTAGTCAGCCAGCAGAAAGCCTGCCTCCTGCCTGTCGGAGGCTGGCTTCTAGAAGTGAGAACCAGGACGGATAAACAGGACTGACACCCTCCAAGGTGCCCAGAGCCTTGCAGGCCGGGTAGGTAGAGGGAGCAGCCAGCCCTGCCCTGGAGGGAGGCCATAATCACCTGTGCCCAGGTGTCATGTGACCTTCCTTTACCCAACCCTCTAGCTGCTTCTTGAGCATATTCACACCTGAGAGTTCTTTTCACCTCCACAAAGCCTGAAAACATGTCATTATTATTTGCATTTTATAGTTGAGGAAACTCAGGGGGTGGGCAGGGAACAGTGTCCCACTGGATCCCCTCCCTGGCTCAGCTGCCAACTCATGGGGCGCTCTGGCAAGCCTCCTCTCCACTCTGGGCCTCAGTTTTCCCATCTGCAAAATGAGACAGCTGAACCCAATGGCCTCTGAGGACCCTCCTAGTATTCAATTCTCCCACCGCAGGGCAACAACCCTCAACAGCCTGTTAACTGGACTGCTCCCACGCCTCTACAGCTGAATAAGCTCCTGTGTCCCTCCCAGCTTGTGGCATTTTCCAAGCATGGCTTGTTATCAACCCCATTTTACATACAAGGCAAGTATAGGCAACCAGGGGCAGGAGGAGACTGCTTGAGATCCCACCAGGAGTCAGTGGCTAAAATGGAGTGTGAAGCTAAGAGATCCAACTAGATTTCCCCCCATCTTCCCTAGATCTGTGCTGTCCAGTCCGGCAGCCACTGGCACATGTGGCTGTAAAGTGTGTGTGGCTGGCGGAATAACGCCCTCCACAGGTGCCCACATTCTAATCCTCGGATCTGTGAGCACACTACTTTACATGGCAAAAGGGACTTTGCAGGTGTGATTAAGGATCTTGAGATAGGGGAGGTCATCCTGGATTTTTGAGCGGACTCAGTATCATCCCAAGGGTCCTCATAAGAGAGAGTTGAGAGGTTTAGAGTCAGAGAAGGCAAAGAGACAACTAAAGCAAAGAGAAAGAAGATGTGACAACAGAATCAGAGTTTGGATTATGCACTTTGAAGATGGAGAAAGGGATAGATGGATGGGTGGATGGGTGGATGGGTGGATGGATGGATGGATGGATGGATGGGTGAGTGGGTGGATGGATGGATGGATGAGTGAGTGGATGGATGGGTGGGTGGATAGATGGATAGATGGGTGGGTGGATGGATGGATGGATGGATGGTTGGGTGAGTGGGTGGATGGATGGATGGATGAGTGGGTGGATGGATGGGTGGGTGGATGGATGGATGGGTGGGTGGATGGATGGATGGATAGATGGGTGAGTGGATGGATGGATGGGTGGGTTGATAGGTTGATGGGTGGGTGGGTGGATGGGTGGATGGGTGGATAGATGGATGGGTAGATGGATGGATGGGTGGGTGGATGGGTGGGTGGGAGGGTAGATGGATGGGTGGGTGGGTGGATAGCTGGCTGGATGGGTGAGTGGATGGATGGATGGATGGATGGATGGGTTGATGGATGGATGGATGGGTAGATGGATGGATGGGAGGGTGGATGGATGGATGGATGGATGGGTGGGTGGGTGGATAGATGGATGGATGGGTGAATGGGTGGGTGGATGGTGAATGGGTGGATGGGTGGGTGGATGGATGGATGGATAGATGGGTGGGTGGATGGATGGATGGGTGGGTGGATAGGTTGATGGGTGGGTGGGTGGATGGGTGGATGGGTGGATAGATGGATGGGTAGATGGATGGATGGGTGGGTGGATGGATGGATGGGTGGATGGATGGGAGGGTGGACGGATGGATGGGAGGGTGGGTGGATGAATTGGAGGGTGGATGGATGGATGGATGGATGGATGGATGGATGGATGGGTGGGTGGATGGGTGGATGGATGGATGGGTGGATGGGTGGATGGATGGGTAGATGGATGGATGGATGGGTGGGTGGATAGATTGATGAATGGGTGGGTGGATGGGTGGATAAATGGATGGATGGATGGGTAGATGGGTGGATGGATGGGTAGATGGATGGATGGATGGGTGGGTGGATAGATTGATGAATGGGTGGGTGGATGGGTGGATAAATGGATGGATGGATGGGTAGATGGATGGATGGATGGGTAGATGGATGGATGGGAGGGTGGATGGATGGATGGATGGATGGATGGGTGGGTATGTGGGAGGGTGGATAGTTGGCTGGCTGGCTGGATGGATGGATGGGTGGATGGATGGATGGGAGGATGGATGGATGGATGGACGGATGGGTGGATAGATAGATGGGGGACTCCTGAGGCTCGATCCCGCCTTTGCGTATGCCGAGCCTCCTCCCTCATGACCTTTGTCATGGGCGGAGTTCCTCACACTGGCTCCCGGCAGTGATAGAATTCCAGTTGAGCTATTCCAGATCCTAAAAGATGATGCTGTGGAAAGTGCTGCACTCAATATGCAATATGCACTCAATATGCAATATGCCGGCTCCCGGCAGATAGGTGGATAAATGGATGGGTGGGTGGGTGGATGGATGGATGGGTGGGTGGATGGATAGATGGATGGGTGAATGGGTGGATGGATGGGTGGGTGGATGGGTGGGTGGACAGATGGATGGATGGATGTGTGGGTGGATGGATGGATGGATGAATGGGTGGATGGATGGGTGGGTGGATGGATGGATGGATGGGTGAATGGGTGGGTGGATGGGTGGGTGGATAGATGGATGGATGGGTGGGTAGATGGATGGGTAGATGGATGGGTAGATGGATGGATGGGTGGGTGGATAGATGGGTGGGTGGATGGATGGATGGGTGAATGGGTGGGTGGATGGTGAATGGGTGGATGGTGAATGGGTGGATGGATGGGTGGGTGGATGGATGAATGGTTGGGTGGATGGATGAAAGGCAGTCTGGAGAAGACAAGGAACCAATTCTTCCCTGGAGTCTCAGGAAGAAATACAGCACTTGATGACATCTTAACTTTCGTCCCATGAGACTCATTTCCAAACCTTTCTAACCTCTGGCACTGTAAGATAATGACTTTGTGCTGTTTCAAAGTATTAGGTGTTAATTGGAAACTAATATGGCACTTGACATTGACAACTCCAAACTGAGACGAGCCACGAGTCTAAAATACACACCACATTTCGAAGGCTTGGTATGATGAAGAGGATTTCATTGATCTCCTTAATATTTTTTATGTTGATGACACGTTGAAACAATCAACATTTCATTATATTAGATTAAATAAAATTTATTAAAATTAATTTGTCCTGGTCTTTGTTTAGTGTGGATATTGAGAAATTATACGTGCCGCTCACGTGATACGTCTACTGAGCATCCCTAGAAGGCTCTTCTCATTGCCCTGGTGAGGGGCAGGCCCTACCCCGCTGTTGCAGCTGGGGATGGGGCCCTACGCTGGGTAAGGGAATCACCGCCCACACACACACACACACTGCAGACTGGGGACCTTGGTGGTGGGCAAGAGTCCCGGCCACGCCCCCCCCACTCCCACCTGCCTGGGCTGAGCCCTGCCTCTGGGCCAGCCCATGTCCCTGCTAGACGTGACTTCTATTTTTAGCAGCTGTACTCACTGCCTCTGCACAGCTGGCTCCAAGGCTTGCTGGGTGGGGGCCAGCCCCAGGTCTGCCCTCTCCCCGCCAACGGGGGTCTCAGGAGAAGCCGACTCCCTGGCGCGGGGGCCTCTCAGAGCACAGAAGCTGGCCTAGCGGCATCTCTGGCAAATGAAGACTGTCTTCCTCTCATGTTGTCTGTCATGAGGCCGGGCTCAGAGGCTCTCCAGGCTGGGAGCGGGCAGGGCAAGTCTGAGTGTTCCTCCCCAAGGCCAGACCTGCCCAGGGAGGCGGGCAGTCACCCCTCTCAGGGGGCCTTTCTCTGGAGCATTTTCTACCTTGGAAAGTATTTTAAGCCAACGAAAAGGAGAGGGAGGGAAGAAGGGAGGAAGGCGGATGAAGCCTTGCTCCAGGGTGTGCAGCTGACCTCTCCTGACACAGCCGATCCTGAGAGGACCAGCACACAGGGAAAGGAGCACGGCTCGAAACCCGGGGCGGCCTTCTGGTTAGAACTCAGGCCCGGCCCCCAGGCCAGCTGGGCTCCGTTGCTGCCCATCTGTTGGGGCCTTCCTCCCCCTCCTCCACTGCGCCATTGGCAACCCGGGGAGTTAGAGGGCACGGTGAGGTCCTGGGCGCAAGTGCCCAGCCCTGGGTCAGGCACCCAGGAGCCCTCCTGGGTAAACACTTGCTACTGGTAGTATTTCCCCAGGGCTCAGAGTCCTCGTGTCAAAAGACCCCACAGCTCGTGAGGTCACTGTTCTCATCATCCCCATTCAACAGAGGAAGAGACCGAGGCGGAGGGAGGTGAGGTGTCTTCAAAGCCACGGCTGGTGAGGGGCAGAGCTAGGAAGTTTTGGGTAACAGTCCTAGGAAGGTATAATTAAGATATAACTCACATAGCGTACAGCTCACCCACTTAAATGTGCAACTCAGTGGCATTTATATATATTTTTTCTGTTTCTTTGGTGG
The DNA here is from genome assembly GCF_029378745.1 of Bos indicus. NCBI lineage: Eukaryota > Metazoa > Chordata > Mammalia > Artiodactyla > Bovidae > Bos > Bos indicus. Next base: position 110,205,741 of record NC_091767.1, on the reverse strand, counting down.
AACCCTAACTGATACAGCTACAGTCTAGAAGACTTGTTTTCAGTTTTAAATAATGTTCTGTTCTCTAAACATAAATTTGTTTTTAAATGGACAAAATACATGATCATTTAAAATTATATAAAGATAGGGTGCATTTTATGAGAAGTAAGTCATACCTCAATAAAGCCATTTAAAATAATAATATAAAAGTGATAGCTGCTCATTATTTTTATTCTTTTTTTTTTTTTTGCTCACTATTTTTAAATGGAAGAGAGAAATAGAGAAAAGTGTCTCACTGCTCAGAAATAAATACTATTCACTTAGTGGTGCATTTCTTGCCAGATACAGATAGATAAATATATACCAAATACACACACACACACATACACAATCTTCAAATTGGTATTATATGTGTATACCAATCTTTATCTTTCATTTTCCATTTCATATTATTATTATTATTAACATTTTTCCATACCATTAAAGATCTATGAAAAATTATTATCATGACAGTGTTGTGTTCCATTATATGGAGGGGACAGAAGAAATTTAGCCATCCCCTACCTGCCTCTTGAGAAATCTGTATGCAGGTCAGGAAGCAACAGTTAGAACTGGACATGGAACAACAGACTAGTTTCAAATAGGAAAAGGAGTATGTCAAGGCTGTACATTGTCACCCTGCTTATTTAACTTATATGCAGAGTACATCATGAGAAACACTGGGCTGGAAGTAGCACAAGCTGGAATCAAGATTGCCGGGAGAAATATCAATAACCTCAGATATGCAGATGACACCACCCTTATGGCAGAAAGTGAAGAGGAACTAAAAAGCCTCTTGATGAAAGTGAAAGAGGAGACTGAAAAAGTTGGCTTAAAGCTCAGCATTCAGAAAACGAAGATCATGGCATCCAGTCCCATCAGTTCAGTTCAGTTCAGTTCAGTCGCTCAGTCGTGTCCGACTTTTTGTGGCCCCATGAATCGCAGCACGCCAGGCCTCCCTGTCCATCACCAACTCCCGGAGTTCACTCAAACTCATGTCCATCGAGTCAGTGATGCCATCCAGCCATCTCATCCTCTGTCTTCCACTTCTCCTCCTGCCCCCAATCCCTCCCAACATCAGAGTCTTTTCCAATGAGTCAACTCTTCCCATGAGGTGGCCAATGTATTGGAGTTTCAGCTTTAGCATCAGTCCTTCCAAAGAACACCCAGGACTGATCTCCTTTAGAATGGACTGGTTGGATCTCCTTGCAGTCCAAGGGACTCTCAAGAGTCTTCTCCAACACCACAGTTCAAAAGCATTAATTCTTCGGTGCTCAGCCTTCTTCACAGTCCAACTCTCACATCCATACATGACCACTGGAAAAACCATAGCCTTGACTAGATGGACCTTTTTTGGCAAAGTAATGTCTCTGCTTTTCAATATGCTATCTAGGTTGGTCATAACTTTCCTTCCAAAGAGTAAGCTGCTTTTAATTTCATGGCTGCAGTCACCATCTGCAGTGATTTTGGAGTCCCCCAAAATAAAGTCTGACACTGTTTCCTCTATTTCCCCATCTATTTCCCATGAAGTGATGGGACCAGATGCCATGATCTTAGTTTTCTGAATGCTGAGCTTTAAGCCAACTTTTTCACTCTCTACTTTCACTTTCATCAAGAGGCTTTTTAGTTCCTCACTTAATGGCAAATAGATGGGGAAACAGCGGCAGACTTTATTTTTGGGGGCTCTTTTTACACACTGAAAATTGTTTTCCAGAAATGATATATTAATTTAAATTTTCCCAAGTACTATATTGTATTGAGGTATATATATCTCATCCAAGTGTTGCTGTATGTGTTAATATACTAGATGCAAAATGGCATTTTCAATTGTCTTTGTATCTGGGGAGGATAAACCTGATTCATACGGTCAGTAACTATCTACACTTCATGTGAATTGTCTACACGTGCCCTGTTTCCAAATTTCTATATACATGTTAGTATTTTTTTATTATCACAAACATGGTAATAACTGTCATACTTATTGTATTTTTCTCACTTTGCTATTTGGTTTTCTGATTTCTTTCATGATTTTTAATACACTAAAGATTTTAATTTTTTGAATAGAGTTATATTTCTTATTGTTTAAAATGATCCCATCCAAATAAGGCACATAGTTGGTTAACAGTGTCACACTGCCTTCAGTCCCTTTGTTTTGAAAGTGTACTATAGTTACGTCAGAGGTTATGATTAGGGGGAACCATGTGATGACGTGCACAGGAATTCTGTACTATTTTTGCAACATTATGTGAAGCTTAATTTTTTTTTTTTTGGCCACACCATGCAGCATATGGGATCTTAGTTCCCAGAGCAGAAATGGAACCTTCACTCCTTACCCTGGGAGTGCAGAGTCTTAACCACTGAGTCATCAGGAAAGTCCCTATGGGAGTCTTAAATTATTTCCAAACACAAGGTTAAAAATAATTAAGTTGAAAAATGTTCATTTAGATTTTCGTTTAAGGTTTATGGACTCATATTTAAATTCTTTCCTCCATCAGTAATTTATTTGATATTAAGTGAGAGGTGAGACGCTGATGTAATTCTTAATTTCCAGATGGCTGGCCGACTGTCTTAGCCTTCAGGCCGAATCATCCCTCCTTTACCTGGTGATTTGGGCACCACCTTTATTATACACTGAAGCCCATAAATGATAAGGACTGTTTCTGGGCCGTTTTTGTTCTGATGCATTACCAGATACATTGATAATGGATTCTGATGCCTTATCCATTCCTTATACCCTTGCCTTGCTGTTTTGATTACTACAGCTTCAGAGTGTATTTTATAATGTGACGTGATGGGTGCCAGTTTCCTTCATGCATCAGAGTAACCCTTTTTTATTACTCGTATTCTTCAACATGTTAAAATTCTTATTCTTCCAGTTGGAACAAACACAATAAAAAATATTTCAGAGATTTTTATGGGAGTCTCATGAAACTTGCAAATTACCCTGAGAAAAGTTGACATCTTTACAACATCCAGTTTTCCCATCCAAGACCACAGTAGCCATGGAGCCCCATTTATTTTTTAATTTATTTTGTTTCTCAGAGAAGATTTGCTGTTGTCTTCTCAGCTTTTCACATTTCTTGTTAAGGTTAGTTATTGATGTATTATGACTGACATTTTTTTAAAATTATGTTTTCCAATTGGTAATGTTGGTATGTAGATGGTATAGATATACAGGACAGTGGCTGTCTTTTATATCCAATCATCTTGCTGAATTCTCTTATTTATTCTAGTAGCTTTTTCAGTGAATTTTCTTGGTTTTCAAGATGGACAAAGACCCTCTTTAAATCAGCATAATTTGTCTCCTTTACAATGGCAGTAACACTCTATAGCCACAAGGGTCATTTGGTGGATAAATATAAGAAAGTTTCTGATTATCTTACTTCAGTTCCTTTACAAGGAAAAAAACGGAAATAATGCTAATATATAAAATAACTATCTTGTTAAGGTGCTATGAGTTTTCGGTAAAATAAGATATTTACTCCAATTTCAGAGTCCTTAAGAAGTGGTAATCTTTTTGCTAAGTGCTTGCTTCACGTCTTACTGCAGTGGCTAAAACTTTCAGATCAATGTTGAATAATGGTATTGGGTTTCATTCACTATCAAATTCCTGATTTTGACTGGAGAGCTTCCAGGGTTTTACCCAAAGAGCCTGTTAATCAAGCAATGGTGCCTCTAAAGCTGTTACATAAATGCAACACGAAAACCGCAGACTCCTCTTTAAGGCAACCTTAAATCTGAAAGCTCAAAACCTCTAACAAGTCTGTTATTTATACATCAATAAATAAAGTTGAAACAAAAAAAATTTTTAAGGTTGCTGGAGGTTTCCGTGTCTTGTTTTCTTAAGGTGTTAGTTCCTTCCTGCAGGGGTCTTAGGACCTGACTGAGGACAAAGCCCAGGAGGTCAGAGCACCTTAAATCTTCAAAGGAGTTTCGTTCCCTTTGGAGTTTGGACAGAAAGGGCCCTGGAACTGTAATTCTTTCACTGGCTTGCAGATCCCGACCAGCTCCTTGCTGGTTGTGAGACCTCGGGCAAGTCCCATCACCAGCTCTGAGCTCCACCATCCTCATGGGCAAAGCCGGGTGGCACAGTCCCCACCAGCCGGGTTATGAGGGGCAGCTGGGATGACACATGGAAAGTCCAGGCACACAGAAGAGTCCCCGGAATGTTAGCTGAAGCTGAGCGTGCTGAGGGATTGTGTGCTGGGTTTACGTAAGAGGAAGAATCCCTCAAGCCTTCTACCACGAAGCTGTTTATTAGGTGTTCACTCATCAAATCCTCCCAACGTCTGTGTTCCTGGCACCGGGCTAGGCTCTGTGATCAGGGCTCCACATCCCAGCGCAGGGCGGAGGGGAGACAGGCAGTAAATGAGCACAAATAAACGTGCCTCCCCGCAGGGCGGGGCTGGCAAGGGCCTACTGCGGGGGCAGCTGACTGCCAAGGTCCGGCCCCGCCCGCACCCGCACCCATATGGAATGCATTGAGCGGCTGGCGCATTCCAAACGCGCGGTTCGGCTCTCCCAGGCGCCTTTTCCTGGACCTCACCAGGCCTTCTGCAGGCAGCCAGGGCCTCAGCGCCTGATAAGAGGGCCTCCCGCGGCTGCCTTCCACGAGAGCGAGAGCGCTGCCAAGGCCAGCGGGGGAGGTGGGAGGGGTGTCCTTGATGCTCCGTCTCTTCCCTCCACAGCCCCACCAGGGACCGGGGGATGGCTGGAGAGAAAGGGCCAGTGGCCCCAGGGGCCGCTGGAACCAAAGCGCTGGGTTGCTTTGTTGTAGGAAAGTAACGTTGAATAACTGAGTCAACCCCACGAACTGTAGCCCGCCAGGCTCCTTGGTCCATGGGAGTCCCAAGAATACTGGAGTGGGTTGTCATTTCCTTCTCTAAGGGATCTTCCCGCCCCGGGGATCGAACCCGAGTCTCCGGCATTGGCAGGTTGATTGTTTACCGTCAGGGAAGCCCAGAAAATTAATAGAAATATTTCAATTAAAAGTTCCACGGTAGAGCACAGGGAACTCTATTCAATATCCTGTGATAAACCCTAATGGAAAAGAATATCCAGATTTTTCTTTCATCTTATTTTTCATATTTCATATTTATACATATATATATATATGAGTCACTTTATATGTATATGAGTGAGTCACTTTGCAGACATATAACTGAGTTACTTTGCTGCACAGCAGTACTTAACACAACATTTTAAATCAAATATACTTCAATTTTTAAAAAGGAAATAAAATAAAAATCATGAAGTGGTCATGTAGGGTGCCCCCAAACTTTCTAAGCAGGTCTCCCTTCCCATCCTTGATAGAGTCAGGACTCTAGGGGTCTGGCATTGATTCAATGTCAGCTCATCCTTGACCCTCAGGGCTTGGTTTAATGAATGACTGGGTGAGGGATGGCTGAGCACCAACTTTGTGTGGCCACGAGTCCCAGGCCAATCTCATCTCCCTGACAGATGGCCCCTGCTTTAGGCATGGTCTCTATTTACAGAGGAGACAACTGAGGCTCAGAACTGGAATCCAGGCTCCATCCTTCCCTCCACTCCAGAGGTCAGCAAGCTGCCACGCATCTAGGCCAGGTTGAGGGCTTGTTAAAACAGAGTGCTGGGGGACTTCCCTGGCAGTCCAGAGGTTAGGACTCCATGCTTTCACTACCAGAGCTGAAGTTCGATCCCTGCTTGGGGACCTGCGATCCCACAAGCCATTTAGCTGGGCCAAAAAAGGGGAAAGGAGTGCTGGTCCACCCACATTTTTTTTTTTTTTTTCAGCTCAGTATTTCTGGAGTGGGGCCAGAGAATTTACATTTGTCACATGTTCCCAGTTAATGCCGATGCCCTTGGTCTAGGACACACTTTGGGAACGCTGCCTACACTATGGCACCCCCTCTGAATACACATTTAGTGGTTAGGGAGACCTGACATTCACCACTGGAAGTGAGATGGGCTGCCATCCCTATACCCATATTAGAGAATTCTGTTCTGTCTCGCCCTCTGGGGAGCACCCCCCACAACACACGGCGCTACACGCAGTTCTCTAAGCGCTCCTCCTGGACGCTGGGGGACACAGACTTTCCCAAGGGAGGGTGCACCCGTCAAGCAATGAGAACAAGTGATTGTCGATGATGAATTTTCTTCTGTAAGTGACCCCTGGGAGACGGGCTAGTCAGAGCCAAACAAGAGCTGGAAGGCTTGGAGAAAACTGCCCAAGGCTTTCAAAAGAAAGGATGTGCAGGAGTAGGGCTGGGGAGTTGAGTGATGGGGAAGGCAGGCCAGGGGCCGAGCATTCTAGGAAGAGGTGATGGGGCAGCTGCTGACCTGGACAGGAAGCTAGTGTGTCACCGCTGAAACCAGGGTACCCTGGTCAGCAGAGAGCTGGGACAGAGAGTTGAGGAAATGGAGGGTTTCTCGGAAACTCCATTTTATTTCCCCAGTGGATACTTGTGGCTTCTTTTTCAGAGTCTAGCAGACTTGAGCAGGGCGAGAGTACCCCACCCGTGCTGCACACATTTTAATTAGACTATTAAATAAAGACACAGATACATGAGGGGGTTTATAATTAATCATCACAACTGCCATTTAGTGTGTCTATTATGTACCAGGCACTTTATATATAAAGCCTCAATCAGGTCTCCTAATGACTCCCAGAACGTGGGTGCTGAGATTATCCCCTTTTTTCAGACAAGGAAACTGAGGCTGAGAGAGCTTAAAGAACTTGGCCGAGACCCTAGTCGCTAGGAAATGACGGGGCTCCTGTCTCACCATCTCTAAACGGTCGCTTTCCTCTCTACTGTCCTGCCCCGCCTTTCCTGAACACCTGCTCCGAGCCGGGCCTGGGTGGGACCGTAGATGAATCATTCAAGTAGTTATCAATTCAGCAAGCTCTTTTTTTTTCTCATTGAGCACCTACTCTTCTGTAAGGGCTTCTGTATTTATAGCATGCCTTATTCCAGAAAACACTTAATATAACTTCTTGATATACAAGGGAATAAAATTTTAGAGGCGTGGTCATGTGACAAGGAGCAAATGGAAACAGAAGCTGGGAAGGTCTGAGGAATCCAGGAGTGAGCCAGGCAGACCGAAGGGGGCACACGGGGTCCTCTGCGTGACGGGGGACAGACCCCAAATTGTCCTGAGCTTTCCAGCGGCCAAAACCGAATCCACGAGGTTCAGTGTTTGTGAGATACCCATGACTCAGGGGCTACCGCGAAGGAAGACCTTCCTGGGGCCCTGAGACCAGAGAGGCCTTCTCCTGGGGTGCGGGCATGCAAAGCACACCATGGACCCTCAGGAGCGACGTTCCCAAACGGCGTCCCTTCTGCTCCTACAGCGCAGGCCCCGGGCGCTGTTTCCTCTGCCCACTCCGTGCTGGCCCGGGTCCCAGAGCGGCTCGGAGCAGAGATCACAGCACAGGGCGAGGCGGCCCCTCTCCACCCTCCAGTTTAATCCCCCTGCAGCCTTTATAGGAAACATTTAGAACAAACTGGCATGCCACTAGCTGCCCGCAGTCCTCAGGTAAGCTCTAGTTTGGCTTGAGAAGTATATTTAAATGATTTGGATTCGTTGTCAACTTTAAATGGTTAGGAAATTTCACCTAAAAAGCCAGATTGGAAAGAAAAAAAAAGGATTTGACTACCCGGGGCCCACATTCCCTGAGGATAAGAACTGGCTCAAGCTGAGTAGTTTTCCAATGAGCCCCCATGGTTCCCTGAAGGCCCTTTTGTTTGCAACGTCCCTGCCTGGCTTACAAGTCTTCAGGAGCTTGCAGCCTAGGTTTGGGGTGTTTTGAGTTGTGTCCCTGCAGTGCGTGTCGGAAGCAGTCGGTAACCGGTTTACAGTGGGGGCTCTCGGGCCGGGCTTCTGGGATCTGAGCGCGTGCGGGGCGCAGGCTCAGACAGTCTGACAGGCGTCGAGGTACAGGGGCCTCTCCTGGGAAGCTGGAAGCCTGGGGGGCACCCGAGGGCGGTTGTACAGCTGTTCAACATCACCAATCCAGATAAAAGGATGAGTAGTGTTCTTTCCAACTCAACTTTTGGCGAAGGCAGTGGGGCGGCGAGTTCAAGATCATGAACTTGGCAGATGCTCTTCTGAGTCGCTGGGGTTAGTCCTGAGTCAGGTGCTGTCAGCCACAGTGGTGCTTGTCAGGTGTGAAGGGCCTGGCTTAAAGAGGAGCACTTCCCCAGGATAGCTCTGCTGCTGGCTGGAGAGACGCTGAGGCGAGGAAGACGCCGGGGACAGAGGAGAGGGCGGAGGCAAGTCGGTGGATCATCCAGGTAAATGCGACATGTTCTCTGGGATCCCCCAGAGACCCACTAAGCGAGGCTGGGGAACTCAAACCCTCCACCACCCCATCCTCCGGAGGAGAGGCCTGGGCTGAGTTTGGGGAATAAATACCATCCAGCCACATAAAGAAGAAGAAGGAACATCCCAGCCAAAGTGAGGGTACAATCCAAGGCTCTGAGAGGCCCAAAGGGAGGCTGGGAGGAGACAGAGGGGAAGGCGGTCTGGCGCAGCCCAGACAAGGGTAGGAAGGATATGAGACAAGACCACGGCGGCGGGAAGAGGCCAAATCACAAAAGGCCTTGCATGCCAAGCTAAGGAGAGGGAACTTGGCCCCGAGGCTCAGAGGAACTTCTGCAGGGTTTTAAGTCCAGGCAGCATATGGATGAACGAATCCATAATAGGCTGGGGTTATCAAGGAGGGCTTCCTGGAGGAGGTCAGACTTGAACTGAAGGAGGGGGAGGATTTGGAAAGCTGGCAGGGAAGGAGAGGTGTGCCTATTCTGATCAACTTGTTACAGTTAAATCTCTTCAAAACCCTCCCTCCCCCATGGCCTTTGAAACCGTTTGAATCACAAGCTGTCTGTGTTTAAAGATGTGTTTGTCGGTTATTTGAAAGCTGTGGTTTCTCTTTAGCTGATTCTGGGCCCCATCCTTTGACTAGGAACCAGAAAGGAATGAAGAACGCATCCTCTTGCCCAGAGAGCTAATTATTGAAATACTGTGGGCCTCACCAGGGTTTATGGCGTCACTGAGCTCTATCATCCAACAGCTCCTAATTTCTAACTGGTCAAAGTTTTCAGTACATTTTTATGGGCCATCCTAAAGCCAGCTGGAAGCTTTTTTTCCATAAACTCTCCCTGAGACAAGTAGCCAGGTTTCACATATTAAAATGAAAACGTCAAAAGGTTGTTAAAAAAATAAAATGCAGCTCAGCTCACACAACCCACATTGGAGTCCAACAGCATCTGCCTGGTTTTTTCTGCAAAGCTGAGACTCAGGTCAGAAGATGATGTTAATCCCTTGATCACTTTATCCATTCACTTAACAAGCACTGGGGGTATTTTTTGGGTACCCAGACTTGAGCAGGGCCCCAGGATCAGAAGGTGCCTCAGGCACAATTACTCCATCCCCAGGGCCCTCTGGAGCTCAAAACGCTCGGTCATTTAGAACGTGTTTTCACGTGTAATTTTGTGAGCTGTAGGTACTCTTATTATTCCCATTTTTTTCAGAGGAGGACTTGTAGAGGTTAGGTAACCTGCCCAGAGTCACAGTAATAGTATGCGGTAGAACTTGACCTTGGGTCACACGCATTCAGGCTTCCTTGGAAGCTCAGACGCTGGGTTCGATCCCTGGTTGGGAAGATCCCCTGGAGGAGGGCATGGCAACTCACTCCAGTATTTTGGCCTGGAGAATCCCCATGGACCGAGGAGTGACTGGGCACTGGGTGACTAAGCACAGCACAGCCACATTCAGAACCTACATTCTGTCCACTTCTCCCTGCCCTTTCCAAGCAACACCATCCAACAGTTATCAGCTTAGGTTGAACGACGGCTCTAAGAGGTTTAGCTGCCACTTATCTGTCCAGTATCTGCCCTTGTTTTCGAACCTGATTTCTCTCCTCTGAGGGAATTGCCCCATTGTGAGGCCAGAAGAAAAGTAGCACCCACCTCCCGCTGCACCATCGCCATAGAAGCCTAGCGAAGCCCAGTGCCTCCCCAGCACCTCCCGCCTGCACAGTGGGCGTGAAAGACACAACCTCCGCCAACCAGACATTCGCTCCTGGGACTGACTCTTGAGTGAGTGGTGAAATGACGCCTGGAGGTCAAAATCACCCTCAGTAAGGACCCTGGATCAGACTGTCTGCAGTATTCCCTTGGCTGACTTCCTGTGACTGAGACCTCTCAGCCCTTCAAGCTGACACCAAGCTTGCTCTTCCATGGGATTCCATTCCCATCTGGGTCCTTCTAGCCTGCTAAGCAGAGAAGGAAATGGCAACCCACTCCAGTGTTCTTGCCTGGAGAATTCCAGGGATGGGGGAGCCTGGTAGGCTGCCGTCTATGGGGTCGCAGAGTCGGACACGACTGAAGTGACGCAGCAGCAGCAGCCTGTTAAGGGTCAAGAGTGTAAAGAAAGAGGCTAAGGGAAAACCCATGGGTATGAAATGCTGAAGGAGCAATGGGCTGGAATACACAGAAGGGCAGGAGAGAGGGGAATAAGGGGACCTGAGTATGTGCCAGGAGATGCTTAGGACATGGGCTGGGAAGGGCCTGATCTCTGTTCTCAAGGCTCTGAAAGAGGGTTCATCAGTCAGGATTCTCCAGAAAAACAGAACTGATGGGGATAAATAGCTATTGATGCATAGATGCATATATATATATATATATATAGATACATGCTGTGCTGTGCTTAGTCGTTCAGTCATATCTGACTCTTTGTGACCTCATGGACTGCAGCCCACCAGGCTCCTCTGTCCATGGGGATTGTCCAGGCAAGAATACTGGAGTGGGTTGCCACGCCCTCCTCCAGGGGATCTTCCCAACCCGGGGATTGAACCCAGGTCTCCTGCATTGCAGGCAGATTTTCTTACCATCTGAGCCACGAGGAAAGCTCAAGAATACTGGAGTGGGTAGCCTATTTCCTCTCCAGCAGATCTTCCTGACCGAGGAATCAAACTGGGGTCTCTTGCATCGCAGGTAGATTCTTTACCAGCTGAGCTACCAGGGAAGCCCATATAGATACATACATATATAGATACAAAGATAGATTCATAGATGGATGATTGAGAGATACATCTTGTTGTTGTTCTTTAGTTGCTAAGTTGTGTCCAACTCTTACGTGACCCCATGGACCTGCCAGGCTCCTCTGTCCATGGGATTTTCCAGGCAAGAACACTGGAGTGGGTTGCCATGCCCTCCTCCAGGGGAATCTTCCCAACTCAGGGATCAAAACCACATCTACTGCATTGGCAGGCGGGTTATTTACCACCGAGCCACCAGGGGAGCACAGATAGATACAATGATAGATATAAAATAAATATGTATATACAGTTTTAAAAAGAAATACCTTAGTTTTAAGAAACTGGCTCATGGGATAGTGGGACTGCCAAGTCTAGAATCCATAAGGCAGGTGGATAGACTCAAATGCAGACAAGAGTTGATGCTGTGGTCTTGACACAGCATTTTTTCTGCGGGAAACCTCAGTATTTGCTCTTCAGACCTCCAAACGATTAGAACGAGGCCCCCCAACACACTGTTAGGGTCATCTTCACTGACTTTTTTTTTAATGTATGCTGCTGCTGCTAAGTCGCGTCAGTGGTGTCCAACTCTGTGTGACCCCATGGACTGTATGTAGCCCACCAGGCTCCCCCGACCATGGGATTTTCCAGGCAAGAGTACTGGAGTGGGTTGCCATTGCCTTCTCCTTTTATGTATGAACACTTTGTAAAGTCTTTGTGGAATTTGTTACAATATTGCTTCTGTTGTTTCTGTTTTGGGTTTTTAGCCATGAAGCATGTGGGATCTTTGTTCCCTGATCAGGGAGTGAACCCACACCCGCTGCATTGGAAGGGGAAGCCTTAAGCACTGGATTGCCAGGGCAGTGCCTTCCCTGACTTTCGATGTTAACTGCACCTACAAAATCCCTTTACAGCCGCACCTAGACTTGAGTTTGATCACTTGTGTGCCAGAATTAACCCCCCTGGAAGGGTCATCCCAGGTTGGTACCTCCTGGGACTGTCAGAGAAGGATGACTGCAGACAGGACCAGCAGTTGGAGTGAGAGACACTCAGGGTGGCATCGGGTCGTCTCCTGGGTGCAGAAGAGGACACGGCTCCTCGGGCTTACCAAGGGTTCCTTGCCAAAGCTGAGTCGGTGGTGAAGGGTTTGTGCACAGGTGCCTCCTGGCTTGAGTCTGTGTTCTCTCTGCTTCCCCTTCAGCCACACAGAGCCCCTTGCTGCAGAGACCCGTCCCTGCGTCTCCCACTCCTGTCCCCCTGCCGCCCCCCATCCCCGCCACCGGGCCACTTTATGTCTGGCTGCCTCGGCATCTCTATTTCAGCTGCCTGTTCAAACAACCTGTGCCTGCCATCTGCACCAACTTAGGTCCTAGGGCCTCTTTCCTGGATGCCCTCTGCTCTGGATTCCCTCCCCCCTTTCTCTAGCTGCTCCCCACCCTGGCCCCCAAAACACACTCTGGGCCTTTTGAACCGTCACAGGTGGGATCCAGACCGCAGTGGTCTGAACCACGTCTGAAATGAAGAGCTCTTGGGTTTCCCTGGTGGCTCAGTGGTAAAGAATCCACCTGCCATTGCAGAAGACACGGGTTCGATCCCTGATCCGGGAAGATCCCATATGCTGCGGAGCAACTAAGCCCGTGCACCGCACCTATGGAGTCTGTGCTCTGGAGCCTGGGAGCCACACCTACTGAGCCCACGACGATTGAAGCCTGTGCTCCCCAACGAGAGAGGGCACCGCAGTGAGAAGCCTGAGCATGGCAGCTAGAGAGCAGCCCGCACAGCATCAAAGACCCAGTACAGCCAAAAAAAAAAATACACTTTAAAAAATCAGGTTTCTTTAAAAATTAAAGTGAAATGAACAGCTCTTGGCTCACAGGCTCCTTACTCAGGGCGTCTCCCACACAAATTGGTCTGCATCCACGCGGCTCTGGCCCAGGTGTTTCCTGTCCATGGCAGGAGGTATATGGGATCTTGAACTGTAATCTTGAAAGGGGCAGCTATAAAACACAGATCCAGGTGGTCCCCGCTTAGGCCCAAAGATTGGGGAGCAGAACAGATCACAGAGTGAATGAGAGTTTCTTGTGAGGACAGCAAAAGAACAAAGGTGCCCTTTAGACCATAATAGACACACGGCCTCTCCAAGCTGATTGTCACCTACACATGCCCCCACCCAGGCAGGGACACCCTCAAAAATTCGCAAGAATGTCGCATATCACAGAACACTCAACCAGAAGGGTTTAAAAATAAATTTTGGCAGTAGGAAAACTCGAGAGGACCGCTGGAAATCTGACAAAAGCAACAAGACATAAATCTCTTCAGCAGGGAGGCAGAAACTTTGATCAAATTATGGCTCATTGACTGATTTACCACTTGACCTTAAACAAGTCTTCTCCTGGATGACCTTGAGCAAGCCTCACCTTCTCTCCCCATACCAATCTGCCCATCTGAACATGAGGAGTTGGGAACATGACTTGAAAAGTCCTGTGTTGTGGAAAAAATCATTTTAAATTGTAAACCATTAATTTAGAAACCACAAAGTTACTAAAATAATAACATCAAGGTGAAATTTACCCCTTCACAAGACTAATATTTAAGGAGTTATTTTGTTTTAGACAATTATTTAAATATCACCCAAATGTCTATGAAATGGAGACTAGTTAAACTGTAATAATCCATACAGTGGAATATAATCAGACAAATGTAACAATATATACAGTGAAATACATTGCAATAGTTTTAGTTCCTTTTTGCTTTTTGTTAATGATGTAGATATCTACACACTGATATAGAAAGATTCCCAAAATGTTTCTAGAAAACATTGTTATAAATTACAAAGTGAATAAAGGTGGGGGGAGAACAGTTTATTACATTTGTTACACTTGTGTTCACAAAAGGAAGTGGTTTTTTTTAGAAATTGAGATGTAGTTGACATAAAATTGTATTAGTTTCATGAGTATAACATAATGACTTGGTATTTGTATATATTGTGAAACGTTCGCCACAGTAAGTCTAGTTAACATCCATCTGCATGCGCTGTGCTTAGCCGTGTCTGATTCTTTGGGACCCCATGGACTGCAGTCTGCCGGGCTCCTCTGCCCATGGGACTCTCCAGGCAAGAATACTGGAGTGGGTTGCCATGCCCTCCTGCAGGGGATCTTCCCAACCCAGGGATTGAACCCAGGTCTACTGCATTGCAGGTGGATTCTTTACTGTCTGAGCCACCAGGGAAGCCCAAGAATACTGGAGTGGGTAGCCTATCCCTTCTCCAGGCGAGCTTCCTGACCCAGGAATCCAATCGGGATTTCCTGTATTACAGGCAGATTCTTTACCTGCTGAGTTACCAGGGAAGCCCTATCCGTCTGCATATATAGTTACAATTGTTTTTTTCAACACACAAAAAAATCAGTTTTATTCCTATACATTAACAATAAACTATCCAAACAGGAAATCAAGGAAACAATCCCAATTATGGCATCAAAAAGAATAAACTATTTAAAATCAAACTTTACCAGAGAGGTAAAATACTGGTACATGGAAAACTACGAAATACTGATGAGCGAATATACTGAAAGACGCGAATATATGGAAAGTCCTCCTGTGTTTATGTCCTGGAAGAATTAATATTATCTAAATGTCTATACTACTCAGGTGGTTATATTTTGTCTCCTTCATGAAATGCCCAGCAAGGGGTTTGACTCCCGGGGACCAGGTCCTGTCTGTTTCCCATCTGCTCTTCGTGGAGCTGGGTGCTCAGCCACCAAGTTGACAGATTCATGGATTGCTTGATTCCAGAAAAGAGGCCTTGTAATTATTGGAATTCACTAATAAATGCTTATCTGTATTTTAATGTTTGATAATTTGAAAGATATCTTTACTCCCCCCACAGAAGTATCTGCTGTACAATGGCGTAGATTAACAAAAGAACAAGCACCCTAGCTGTGGACTAGAATTCCATGTACTTATCTATTTAATCCTGTCTTTTATAATCACATTCTTGTATCATACCAATCAGAAGTTCTGCTTGAATGTAATGTACTCGAGTCTGACTCGAGCCTATGGGCAATAGTGTTCCAGGCTCCTCTGTCGGTGGGAGTAATAGATGGACCTAATTCATAAAAACGGAGAAGGAAATGGCAACCCACTTCAGTATTCTTGCCTGGGAAGTCTCATGGACACAGGAGTCTGGTGGGCTACAGTCCATGGGATTGCAAAGGATTGGACAAAACTTAGTGACTAAGCCAATTCGTGAAAAAGAGAAGACCAAACAACTCTTAAATAATCAGTGTGGTGTTTCATGGATCAGATCTTTATATAAGATCATTTGCAGAGAATGAGTAGAAACTCTTCGTTTATTCTAAATATTATGTTCTGACCAGTGAGAAAATCTAAAGCAGAGACTGGAGAAGTGACTTACTCAGGGTGAGGGAGAAACAAAGCTTAGATTAAGTTCATAAAATCAAATACTTTTGTAGTCAGAGGCACCTTAGAGCTCATTGGTATTTACTCAGGACTGACCACTCCTTGTCAAGAGCCCATTTTGTTCTTTTTTTTTTTTAATAATTTTTATATGAAAAAATTCATTTTAACAGTATTTTTATAGAAATAAAAATGAAAACATAATGAGAAGTAAAAGTACAAAGTTTTTATTGGAAAAAAATAAAATTTCTGACAATACTGAGTGTTGGTTGGTTAGATACATTCATTGGAAAGACTGATAATAAAGCTCCAATACTTTGACCATCTGATGAGAAGAGCCAACTCATTGGAAAAAACCCTGATGCTGGGAAAGATTGAAGCCATGAGGAGAAGGCGTTGACTGAGGATGAGATGGTTGGATGGCATCATCAACTCAGTAGACATGAGTTTGAGCAAACTCTGGGAGGCCTGGTGAAGGACAGGGAAGCCTGGTGTGCTGCAGTCCATGGGGTCGCAGAGTCGGACCTGACTGAGCGATCGAACACCACCAACCAAGACAAAGCAAAGCCACAGTGACCTGTTGATGTGTCTGTCCACCAACCCTATGGCTGGATCTGGGCTTCTGAAAGCCAAAGACTGGGATTTATCCATATCTGTGGCACATCTCCCTCTGCCCCTAGGAATACTTGGCATGCTTGTGCCTCATGGGCTGCTGAATGTTGCAAATGTGAATAAAGCTGTTCTTTAACAGACAGGGAGATCAATCCAGAGAAGAGAAGGGACCCACCCCTGGTTCCACTGCAAGCTTGGGAGGCACGGGGTGGGGCCACCAGGATCTCCTGCATCCCAGCGGAGGCGCTCCTGGGCTCATGGAGAGGACAGACACTTGATGTCTCTCATTTCCCCCACAAAAGCCACAGGTAAAGCTGTTTATGGCCTGGCAGCCAACCAAGGCCACAAGCACTTCCACAGGCCACAGTCTAACCCTGTCAACTATTTCTTTCTTAAAAAAAAAAAGAATTTAAATTATGTTAACAATCATCCTTTCTATCATAATTTGAAAGCTCTCAGCACCTCCCTGCCGAGGCCATTATAAACTGACCCCTAAATTCAGGCAATAAAACACAGGCCCGCCCCGCTGGCCACTCACTCTCAACGATGGAAACACCTGTATCTTAATTATTTCCAAAACTTTTATTAGAATCATAATTATTCGAATTCATGAAAAGCATTTTTCTTCTTTGTAAGAGCACTGCCATACACGCTAAGTGGGCTAGTACTCAAATATTTCCAAACCAATCATGTCCTCTAGAATGAAGAGACTGTTGCACATTTAAAGTAGGTGAATTTATTTTATGTGAATTATTTGTTGTTGTTGTTCAGGCATGTCCGACTCTTCGCGACCCCATGGACTGCAGCACGCCAGGCTTTCCTGTCCTTCACCATCTCCCGGAGCTTGCTCTAACTCATGTCTGTTGAGTCTGTGATATATACCTCAATAAAGCTGAATTAAAATGTAAGACAGTGCAGGGACCTGACTGGTGGTCCAGCGGTAAAGAATCCACCTACCAATGCAGGGGACGGGGGTTCAATCCCTGGTCCGGACACCAAGACCCCACATGCCTCCGGGCAACTAAGCCTGGGTGCCTCAACTACAGAAGCCCACACGTCGCAACAAAGGCTCAACATAGCCAAAAACGATAAATAAATTAAAAAAATAAGACAGTGAAAAGCACACGTCACTTTCATTTTCTCCCTTGGGCTTTTTTATATTTTCTGAGGTTCCTTAATTGAAAGCAAAAACAGAAATGGCCAGCAGTTGGAAGAAGATTGATTTTTGCAAGGTGGGAGACCTCTTCCTGACATTCTTCGGCCTTTGCCGGTCTCCCCTGAGACACAGCTGACGGTTAGAGGACTCCTCCCTCCTGTGTGTGGCCTTGCGGAAGTCACCCCATCTCTCCAAGCCTCTGTCCCCTCGCCAGTGGACAGATCCAACGCCTGCCATGCCTGCGTCAACAAACTGTGGGACCAGACATGTCAGGACTCTGTGAGCTCTGAGGGCCCAGCACATGCGACAGGTCAGTGCTGAGACCAAACCTTCTTTGCTGTAATCTCTCTGCACATCCCACCTTTAAAATTACCAAATATTTCCAACATACAGAAAATAGAGGAAAAAAGTTTTAGACCTGAGAAGAAGGATCAATGCAAAGAACTACAGACAAGTCACCCAACTTTGCCAAGTCTTGACACCTTGCCATACATGCTTCAGATTTTTTTTTTTTTTCTGAAAAATAGAACAGTACAGATTAAATCCTCTGTGTTCCTCTCTCTGATCTCATTCCCATCCCTCCCTACCCAGGGGTAACTGCTGTTCTAAATTTAGTATCTTTGATTTCCTATGCATGTTTTAACGTTTACTATCTGACTATATCCCTAAAAATACATATGCAGCATAGTTTTCAATTAAAAAAAACCTTTTTGTATCACACTACTCTACCACTTTTCTAGACTGTACCTATGTTGAGGCAATAGCCTGAGTTTCTTTTCCCTCCCGTAGATTATTCCATTGCACAAATAGGTCACAGTCTATCTATCTGTTGATGGACAATTCATCAATTCCTCAGTTTTTACAACTACACGCTGAGTGAGGGGAGGGAAGTCACTGAACGGTAGATAAGAGCATCTTCAACTTTAATAGAATTTGCCAAACTTCTTCTCCAGAGAAGCTGTATCCTTTCGCTTCTCCATCAAGATGGTACAGGGTTCCCAGGGTGCCACATCCTTACTCCCTTCATCCCTTTGCCCCCACTGAGAGACTGCTTGCCAGTTTGGTGAATGCGAAATGGTGTCTCCCAGCTCTTAGCATTTGCATCTCTCCCATGACCAGTGAAGCTGAACATCTTTTCATATTTTTGGCCACCTAGGTTTCCTCTTCTGTGAATTGCCTGTTGATACCCTTAACCCATTTTTTTAAAGTGATTATTTCTGTTTCTTTCGTTTGTCCATACTTTCAACCTACTTCTGCCAGATCCTCCCAAAGCAGACTGTTCATGGTCCTTCTCTGTTCTAAACTGCCTGTGGCTCTCTCTAGAATATGCACAACTCTAGAATATGCCACAGGGCCTTGCTCAGTGGCCCTGATTCGCCTGTGGGCTGAAAACCAAACTCAGCCCAGGACACTCAGCTCCTCCTCCTCCAGGCTTGCCCTGAACTCCAACCTGAAGGACACCCAACTCGATCAGTCCCAGGCCTCCAGCACACACCACGCCCCCAGCCTGGAATGCCTCCCTCCTATCTCCACATTCCATCTGAATGCCACCTTTTCCGCAATCCTTCTCCTCTCTTCTCAACTCAAAGCTGGATTTGCCTCTGAATCACAGGTGAAACTATACCTTTCTAGTGGCATTTATTATTTCTCCTTTTGTCATGTTTAAACAACTTTGCATTTTGCCCACTACTTTTTCATTTACAAAAGCACAGCTTTTTATTGTGCTGTTTTGGCCTCATCTCTGCAGTGGTCCTGTGGGACAGGGTAGTCATTTACCCTCTTTGAACAGATAGGGAAGGTGGTTTACCAGGGCACTAGTTCACCCAGCATCTCCCTTTGGCTCAGAGACAGAGCTGGACTTGAAGCCAGGACTCCTCCGATTCCACGGCCAGCTCCACGCAGCATGCCCCTCCTGTTCACATCCGTGCTGTTGCTGCCTGGGCCAACCCCTGACTCCCCCTTGAGATCGTGAGTCCCGCTGCCCCCAGTTCTAGTCTCACTCCTGCGGGAGGAGGGGGGGCACTCAGTGAGTACATGATTTCTTGACAAAGTTACAATCGTCACTTATTGCACACTCACTGGCTGCTGAGGGGTTTGCATACATTAACCCCAACCTTCCCAACAACTCTAGATGAGGAGACTGAAGTTTGAGTTGAAATGCTTTGCTCAGGGTCCCACGCCCCGTGGAGCTGGCCTATGACGTGAGTGCCTTATGCATAACAGGGGTAGACCCGGTCAGCCAGAGAGACCGTACCCCGAGGTCCTCCCCAGAGAGTGAGTCCGGATGCGGACATTTCTGCCCATCCTCCCCAGGGCCAGGGCCGATAATGACTGGAGCCATGCCCCCAGCCTCAACCCGCTATTCCTATGACTCTGTATGCTCTTTCGCCGTGTGCCACTCATTTAAATGTTGTGTGTGTGTGTGTGTGTGTGGGGGGGGGTTCCAGTTGTATCTCTGTGTTGTGTTTCTCCGCTTCGCGTTTGTGTGCAATCTGTTGCTGGTGTGTGTTACTGTGCTGTGACTCTGTGCCTGTCTGCTTTATATGTCTGTTTTGCGGTGTGTCTACGCTGTGTACACTCTTGCGTATCTGTGTCGAGACTCTCTAATGTGTGCTGTGTCGTGTAGATCGTGTGTGGTCAGCTTGCGTTTGTGCCGTGCGCTGTGTCTGTACGCAGGCCGTCTCCGCTGCAAGCGCCGGACGTCTGTGTGTTTCTGTTGTGCTAATCCCGTTTGGGCTGTTCCAGGTCTGTCCGGGGAGCGCGTCCCTGCGCCTCCGCACCTCCCCGCTGTGTGTCCCCGCCGGCTGACGTCTGCGCCCGGCGCGCAGAGCTGGGTTTCCTCAACAAGTGTGTGCCGGCCCCGGGCGCCGCGCGCGCGCCTCCGCCGAGGGGCCGTGCCGGGGCCCCGCGTCCGTGTGCGCCCGCGCCGCGTGTCTGCGCCGGGCGCGCGGTGGCGGAGGATGCGCGCCCGCGGGGGCGGGGGCGGGGGCCGGGGCGCGGCGCGGGGGCGGCCCGGGGGCGGGAGCGGGCGAGCCGGCGGGCGGGCGGTGCGGCGGGGCCCCGCGACCGCGGGCTCCAATGGCGAGGCCGGCGCGGCCCCCGCTAATTACATAAGCGGGACGTCAATAATTCGCGGGAAAACGCGAAAAAGATGGCGCCCCGCGCCCGGGGGGCCCCTTCCTGAGCGCCCGGGCCCCTCCCTCCTCCTCCTCCGGCCCCCCTCCTCCCCCCGGCGCCCCCGCCCCGCCCCGCCCCCGCCGAGACCCCGACCCCGGCCCCACGGGCGGACACTCGGCCGGGCAGCCGCGGGCCGAGCGCAGCCGCCTCCGCCGCCGATGCGCCTGGTGGCCAGACTCCAAGTGGGACCGGCGGACACGCAGCCTCGCGGTAAGTTCAGCGCTGCAGGCGGCCGGCCGCGGCCGGCCCCGGCCGGGGACTCCTCGCCACTCTCGCCTCTCCCTGCAGTCATCCCTCTTTTGGAAGTTTCCCTGGACTTTGGCGGGTCAAACGCCTCGGGGCCGGGAGGGGGGTTTGGAGTCCTGGGGAGATGCACGCCTGGGGGGGCGCGGGGTGGTGGAGAGGGGTGAACGGTGTCTGTGGGGCGGCGGGAGCCCCGCCCGGGTTCCCGAGCCTTTGGGGGGGGTCGTGTGTGACAGGTCGCTCTTCCCGTGCCCCAAATCTTTACTTTTCCTGTTCGGTGGGGGGACGGGCCTGGAGACCGACGGGGCCGCTTGGGATTTTGCTCACGTCCGAAGTCAGGCTGCAGCAGGATGGGGATGGGGGGAGGCCTGGCGTCGGAGCGATTGAAGATCAGAGCGCTTGAACCCGAAGGGGGGTCCTTCTGCAAGCGTTTTCCCCTCCCGAACACCCTTTTTAAAAAGCCAACGGCCGCCCTGGGAGAGGCCCCGGCGCATGAATCATCCTCGCTTCCTGCCCCCGCCCGGCCCCGCGCTCCGGGTGCCGCGGATTTGAACTGGACGCCGACGGGAACCCGCAAACAGGCATTTCTTTGCAGATGGGTTTGAATCAGCCAATCACAGCCCACGGGGGCCCGCTCCGGGAGGATGGAGGCGAGGGTGGAGGGGGGGCCAGCCACCCGAGGGCCCCCGCCCGGTCAGGGAGGGGGGTGCGGCGACTGGGCCTGCTCCCAACGGCGCGGCGGGGGAGGAAGTGTCAGTTTGTGAACCTGCCGCGGGCCCGGGCCAGGCCCGGCGGGGCAGGACCTTGCAGCGCTCGGCAGCCAGGTGGCAGGGAGAAGGCAGAGATTTGGACCGCACACCCTGCCCAGCGCCTGTGCGCTGTGCCCTGGAGAGGAGGGACGAATTGGGGGGTGGGGGGGCGGGTGGAGGGAAGAGGATGCGGCCGCGCCACCATCTGGAGAGCGAAGACCCCAGCAATGCCCTGCGTGCCCCGGGGCCCTTGACATGCACACACATGTGCTCTGTTTCCTATACTCACTGCCACAAAGCTGTAGACATCAAACACCGTCTCACAGGAGCACACACGCACTCACACGGAAAAACACACGACTGTCTCCCTGTAATCTACAGGTAATCATAACACCAGGTGCCCAGCGCCTGGGCAGAGAAGGAGGGGACTGGAATAGTGGGTGCAGGGAGCAGAGGGGGCTGTGCTTAGTGGAGAGTGTGGAGCCGCCTGGAGCCAGGTGAGCCCAGATTGAGGAGGAGGGGGCCTTGGGGTGGGGGACTTTGAATGCCACTGAAGGCTTTGGGGAACCACAGAAGGTTTCTGGGAGAAGAAGATGGGAATTGTTGGCCCTGGTGAGGAGTCTGGTGGGGAGGCAGGAAGACAGGGAGTGGCCTGTTTAGGGCTGTGCCTAGGTGGTACCATTCTGCATCCCAGGTGCCCAGCAGCTGAGTGAGCATGAAACAGTTATTGAATGAATGGCCCAGGCAAGATGAGGCCTGAACTCAGACCAGGCCAGGGAGATGGACAAGAGGAAGCCAAAAATCACTGTGCTTGAAGTTGGCTGCTTGTGGCAGGCACCTCATCGGTTGGAGAAGTCAAAGATGCTGGGGTGTTCTGGGGACCAGAGCAGTACCGCTAGCAGGAAGTGGGAGAGCAGCAGGAGCAGTGGGTTTCACAGGACGGTGAGAGACAGATGTAGAGAGGCTGGCATGGCGATGACTTCACTGCTTGGAGCCAATTTGCATCTGAGTAAAAGCATAAGTGAGTTTAAATGTCCCAGAATTGGTTTCCATTAAATCATCCCATAACTGAGAACAGAAAAGGAGATTACAGAAGACCCAGATGGCCAAGTCTATACCAGTTCATAAGCCACCAGGAGTTTTCCTTTCTAGGTGAGTTTTCTCCAGCCAGCTCTCGGGAGGGAGCAGGGGTCTGAAAACCCCCCCACTGCTGTGCTGGAGAAGGCCCTCCACTCAGAAAACACAGGGTGTGTTTGCTTTAGGGATAAAACCTCTGGCTCCAAAGCCACGGGGTATGGTTCAGATCTGCCTCATACACACCTGGGCAGGGGGATTTTGCTCTGTGGTTGGCTGAAAGAGCCGTTCTCTGTACAAGGTTGCGTGGTAGGGGTGGAGCAAGTGCAGAGTAGCTAATCGGCTCACCTGGTTAAGGACCATGGCTCTGCCTCTGAACCCAGAGCCGCTTCCCCTTGCCAGACTTCAGTTTCCTGACCTGTAAAATGGGAATAACAGTGACAACCTCACAGGTTGTCACGAGAATCCAGCGAGATGATAAAAGCATCTGGCACAGCACAGGTTACATAAATGGTAGCTGCTTTCCTCTCTCCCCTGTCTCCTGAAGTAAGGAGTAAAAACCCTGTTCCTTTCTCTTCCAGTGTCAGTGGAAGCTGATGGAGAATCGAGCTCTGGACCCAGGGACTCGGGACTCCTATGGTGCCACCAGCCACCTCCCTAACAAGGGGGCCCTGGCAAAAGCCAAGAACAACTTCAAAGACCTGATGTCCAAGCTGACGGAGGGCCAGTATGTGCTGTGCCGGTGGACAGATGGACTGTATTATCTCGGAAAGATCAAGAGGGTAAACCCTTCCTCCCTGGCCCCAGTTCCCCAGGCTCAGCATCTCTCTGCTCATTCCTGGTGCCAGCCTCAGACCAGGGGTGGAGGATGGGAGATTGCTGGCAGATTCCTGCTGTGCCCTCCTGCTCCAAAGCTGAAAGGGGAAGGAGGTGGAGCCTGCAAAAGCAGGTGCCATCCTTAGGGCACCTAAGGACATCTTTAGACAAGTGCTCTGTGAGCCTACAAAACAAAACAAAATCAGGTTGGAGAGATCATCTGGCCTCGGTATTCCCACCAAGTTGCCGTCACCTAGCCCCTCGCTGCCCAATTCCAGGGAGTGGGCGTGCACAGCCTTCAGGACCGCCGTTCTCCTTCTGGCCTGGCTCTACTTTTTGGAGCACAGAGTGACTCTTTGTGACCCCATGGACTATTCCAGTCCGTGGAATTCTCTAGGCCAGAATACTGGAGTGGGTTGCCATGCCCTCCTTCAGGGGCTCTTCCCAACCCAGGGATCGAACCCAGGTCTCCTGCATTGCAGGCGGATTCTTGGAGCACAAGGAGGGAGTCTGATCTCTCTGCCCTGTGGGGGCAGAGATGGGAGAGGAAGACCATGTTCAAGTGGCTTTTCCCCAGCTACCGTCTCACCCTGCTCCTCCCTTTCTCTGCTCCAGGTCAGCAGTTCTAAGCAGAGCTGCCTCGTAACTTTTGAAGATAATTCCAAATACTGGGTCTTATGGAAGGACATACAGCATGGTGAGTATTGCTGTGACTCCTCACCCCTGCCCCACTCTCCTCTTCTGCCTCCATTTTCTTCCTGCTCTCCTTCTGTCTCGTAACTTCCGGCATCTGGCCGTGTCCTTGGAGATTACCAGTTGTACGTTTACACGAGAACTCATTTATGACACCTGTCATCCTCTTGAGCATTCATCCCTCACGAGGGAGGCAGGCAGATGGAGAAGGCAGCTTGAGGAGGGGTGGGAGCAGGGTTGTGTCCCAGGCCTGTGTGTATTTCCCGGCTGCCCAAAGCTCTGGGTCCCTCTGGGGCTAGGAACAGAAGGGGCCCAGGCAATCGGAATTGAAACCTTTCGGTGTAAGCACAGTGTCCTCTATCAGCATGTTAAAAAACGAGGAGGCAGCTCTCTCCATGGGGGAGAGACCCACCAAGCCTGGAGCAGGCAGCGTGATGATGACGTAGCGGGATGGAGCTGGGCCCGTTTCCAGGGCTGAAAGGGAGCTGGGTTGGGTATCATCCCTGCCCTCAGACGGCTGACACTGTCTTACAGAGATGACGAACTGGGGGCATTCTTGCCACCGTTCTCCCCTGCCACGTGCGTGACAGACGTCACTGATCAATCAGAGCACTCATTTTCAACACGGAGCACCAGGCAGCCACTCCCAATGAGTTACCGTGTGAGAACAGACCTTTTTACCATTTATGCTCTAACAGGAGGACTGACATGGTGGTATGTGAGGAAGAGACAGGGTTTGGAGCCCGCCTTGGACCAGGCTTCCCCGATGGCTCAGCAGTAAGGAATCCATCTGCAATGCAGGAGACACAGGCCATACGAGTTTGATCCCTAGGTCAGGACGATCCCCTGGAGAAGGGAACGGCAACCTGCTCCAGTATTCTTGCCTGGGAAATCCCATGGACAGAGGAGCCTGGCAGGCTGCAGCCCATGGGGTCTCAGAGTCGGACACGACTTAGCAACTACAGCACCACCAGTGGTGTGGAGTTACAGGGAGTCAGTTTCTGAAGAATCTCTTACCTTGAGAGATGATTTCAGGAGCTTGCCAAGCAAAGACCACAGGACCCAGCCAGTTAGAAGAGTTTCCAGGGTGCCTTTTTCTCCAAGATGTTGTGGCTAATGCAGACTGATGCTTCTCCAGGCCCTTCTCACCCTAAATGTACTGTTTCAAGATCCAAAGCAATGAGGGGCTCCTCTCCTGGGCTGCCTGCTTATCGAAAGCAGAAGGAGCCAGCTGATGAGGAAAGACAGTTCACCTTAGCAAACCGTGAGTGTGCCGGGCACCAAGAAGGTGCGGCAGTGCTCAGCGGAGGAGCTGCGTGGACCCCAGATCACTGCTCCTCACGGAGGTCGGGCCCTCTGCGTCCACCCGGTGAGAGCACAAGGCTGAGCTTGCTGTAGGTGCCGACCCACGGCTTCATTAAGCCAGTGGAGACTTGCTGAGACCACGGTGCTCTTGATGCTCTTAAGAAATATAACTGCTGTCAACTGGCAAAAGGTCATTTAGTATCTAATAAGTAGTAAAGGAATGGAGAGTAACACAGTTACTATAATAAGCCAACCTGTTATTTCCTTTTCTAATCATATGAATGCGAGTTTACATGAATTCCTAAGATTCAAACTTTTCATTTTTTAAGTAACTGCTATATTTTCCTGGGATCATATTCAGGAATAAGAGGCAAGAGACCATTTATTCAACAAACAGGTCATGAACACATGTGATGTGCCACACCCACGTGAGGTCCTGGGGACATAGATGAACAGATACCTTTTGTGTCCTTACGGAACTTTCCATCTGCTGAGGGAAATGAGACTGAAACACACATGAAAACATACTTTATTCATTCAAACCCTTCACACACAAACACATGTTTATTCTTCAACAGCAATTGAACAAACTTAAAATTGTTATGGACCATTGAGACAGTTTGAAATGTGAACGCTGAATTTGTTGATGATACTAAGAAATTATTTTTAATATTTGGGTTCCATAAAGGTACTAGTTTTTTTTTTTTCTTTAGGAGAGTATAATCTTTCAGAGATGCCTACTGAAATATTTATGGAAATGATTGGGTATTTGGGGCTTGATTCACAACAAAACAGGAGGGGTAGTGGGTGGGAATATAGTCAAAACAAGACTGGCTGTGAATTCGTGACTGTTGATAAGAACATGGAGTTTCGTTATAACTTTATTATTATGCAATAATAAAAAATGTTTAAAAGTTATTTAACATAAAAACTTTAACAAGTCAAGTTAAATTAAGCAGGAGAGGCAGAATGGTATTGTCAAAAGAACAAATGATTTGGGGGACTTCCCTGGCGGTCCGGTGGCTAAGACTCTGTGCTCCCAATGCAGGGGGCCCAGGTTCAATCCCTGGTCGGGGAACTAGATCTGACATGCCTCAACTAAAAGAGAACCTTTGCCACAATGAGTATTAAAAAATCCTACATGCTGCAACTAAGACCCTGCATATCCAAATAAATAAATACTAAAAAAAAGAAAAATTATTTGGGACTTCCCTAGTGGTCTAGTTAGGAGCATCCCCTGGTGCCTCAGACAGTAAAGCGTCTGCCTGCAATGCAGGAAACCTGGGTTCGATTCCTGAGTTAGGAAGATCCCCTGGAGAAGGAAATGGCAATCCACTCCAGCACTCTTGCCTGGAAAATCCCATGGACGGAGGAGTCTGATAGGCTACAGTCCATGGGGTCGCAAAGAGTCGTACACGACTGAGCGACTTCACTTTAGTGGTCCAGTGGTTAACACTCTGGGCTTTCAATGCAGGGGGTGTGGGTTCAATCCCTGGCTGGGGAACTAAGATCCTGCATGCCTTGAGGTGTGGCCAAAACAAAACAAAAATCAAACAAGTTGATGTCAAACAGTGGTGGATTTGAATCCCCCTTCTGCTTTCTAGCTGAGCAAGGGACTTAACCGCTCTGAGCCTCAGTTTTCCCCATCTTTAGAATGGGGTGCTGGTCACAGGCAGCTCAGCATGGTTGGAGAGGCTCAGTGAGTCGGCCTCTGGAGCCCAACACTCAGACCCAGAGGCGCGGCGCCTGGTTTTAAGACCGTGGGTCATTCCCATGAACCCAAGCTGACCACGCAGGGTGCCTTTCTTCCAGCTGGTGTTCCAGGGGAGGAGCCCAAGTGCAACATCTGCCTGGGGAAGACATCAGGGCCCCTGAACGAGATCCTCATCTGTGGGAAGTGCGGCCTGGGTAAGTGTGACCAGACCTGGGGGTCCCCGGCCCCCACTGGCTCGGGACTCACTCCACATCCGATCCTCGGGGCCTCAGCTGGCTTCCTCTTTCTCTTGGTGGGGCAGAGTGACAAGGCGGCCAGTCTCTGGGAATGGGGGCCCAGGGAGGTGATCCTGGGGGAGAGCTGGGGCTTCTGGAAAGTGAGGGAAGTTAGGCGCTTTGCAGGTGGAGAGGATGGGTAGCAGAGATGGAGCACAGAGGCTGAAGTCAGACCCTGTGTGCTTCCCGCACGGGGCCCATGCCAGCTTTGGGTGGCCTGCTTGGACCCCAGCTTGGCTGCTGTGCCAGCCAGTAAGTACCCTGGCAGCTGGCAGGCACACGGCTCCCAGCACTCGCTGCCGCCCTCCCCAGCCTGGGGCCGCTGCTCCCTCGTGGGCACTCACCGCCCTCCTTTGCCCCGCTCCTAGGTTACCACCAGCAGTGCCACATCCCCATAGCGGGCAGTGCCGACCGGCCCCTGCTCACACCTTGGTTCTGCCGACGCTGCATCTTCGCGCTGGCTGTGCGGGTGAGCCCTCCATTCTTCCCACCTTGCCCCCCCTCCCCGCACCCGTCCAGTCTGGAAGCCCAGAGACTCTCTGGACTCAGGCCTGACTCCTGGTCCTAGCGCCTGGCTTTGGAGGCCGACAGCGGCTGCCACTTACCGGCTGTGTGCCCTTGGCCCGGTTCCTTAGCCTCCCTGAGCCTGTTTCGTCCGCTGCTAAATGGATGCAGGTTTGGTGTCAGGTGTAGGAGGCCCCCAACAAATAGCGCTTTGCTAATAACAGAAAAACCCATGTAAGTGCCCACTGTCGATACATATTGGCTCTGGTGACTTTTATTGTGCTTATTCCTGTTAATACTACTGAAAATGCAGATCCCTGGGGATAGAGAGAGGCTGGATCTGAGATCGATGAGAAAAGGCTCCGTGCGTTTCTGACTACATTGGAAACGCTTGTCCCACCTGGTCCGGCATCAACCTTGATAGCTTTGATGGGGATCCACGTGTGGCCCAACCGGGACCCCCGGGGGGTGACTCGGGCCCTCATCTCCCCGCAGAAAGGCGGCGCGCTGAAGAAGGGCGCCATCGCCAGGACGCTGCAGGCCGTGAAGATGGTGCTGTCCTACCAGCCCGAGGAGCTCGAGTGGGACTCCCCCCACCGCACCAACCAGCAGCAGTGCTACTGCTACTGCGGCGGTCCTGGAGAGTAAGGCGGCGGGGCGGGGCGGGGCCTCCCCGACGGGCGTGGTCTCCCTGGTGGGCGGGGCTCCAGGGAGGCAGGGGCGAGGCTGGCTGGGGTAGCCGGACCCCCAGAGAGGAGCCCGCAGCCTCCCACAGGCTCTGGAGAGCCAGAGGCTAGCACTAGGGGGAGGGGGGGCGCTGGGGGTGGAGGTTTTCTTGGGGCTCCATGGAAGAGAAGGAAGTGTCGCACAGCGGTTAACAGCCTGGTCCCGAGTGTCCACGTTCTCCCAGCCCCTTACAGCTATGCTGTCCCTGAGCTCCATTCTCATGACAGCTGTCCCGTGGCTTGGGGGTTGTGAGTAGAGCGTGATTTAGATCATTCATGTAAAGGCTCACACAGTGCCTGGCACTTGGCAAGCACTTAATAAATGTGAGCTCTTCCTGTTGGTGCATGGACGTTTGGATAAACCTTTCCATCATCAGAAGCAGTGAAACAGGTTGCTGGTGAGAGATGAAGGTCCTTTTCCCTGGAGGTGTGCAAGCAGGGCTGGGCATGTGTGAGGAACTTTGGAGGGTGTTCTCACCCTGACTATAGAACAGGAGCCTTTCTTTGATTCTTCCTTGTGGCCTGGGCCTGCGTGTAGCTGTGGGCGATTGAGCCGGTTCCCTTGGGTTGACTGCACCAACCTTGTGGGAAGAACCACAGGAGTGAGAGATGGAACCTCTGCTCGCAGGGAACAGCCCACAGGGCGCCCTGAAGTCCTGAGTCTCAGCCCCCAGTTCTGCTGACAAGCCCTGGGGGTCTGAAGGCCGTGCTTACAACCTAGCTGGGTGATTTGGGCAAATCACATGAAGTGCTTCATCGAGATTAATAACCTTGGCCCATCACCTTCTGTGGGTGTTGTGGCCTTTGGGATTACAGGTGGAGACATACTTATAGAGACCTTTGCAGCACTGAGGTGGTGGTTCTCAATGCTTACAGGGCAGAGTTGCTCGGGCGATTGTCAAATATGCATCTCCCTGGGGCTGCCCCAAGACTGAGTAGACCTGGAACAGGTCCAGGAATCTTCTGCATTTTAACCTAGACTCCAGGTGATTCTGACGCAGGTGGTCCATGGACCACACCTGTCAAGTGTGTTAGTTAAGAAAATACCTTTTTTGGTTTTCATTCTTATTCAGTGAGTAGTTGTTGAATGGTTTTAACAGGATGGATACAGCCTCAGGTGAGGGGCTCACAGGAGCCTTTATTTTCCCATGAAATGCCCTGGGCAAACCTTTCCCCATCAGTGGTGCTTGGGAAGCAACGTGTGGGGCACAGACCCGAGAAGAGGGCTCCAGTGGGTAACAAAGAGCATGGGCTCTGGAGTCAGGAGGCTAGGATCTGAGTCACTCTCCACCCCTTGCCTCCTGAGCAACCTTGAACAAGCTATCTGTAAAATGGGAACAGAGGCCCGTGTTTGACCAACTGGGTAGAGCAAATGATACCATGTTATGTCCTGCTGCTCAGGCCTCCCCTGGCACAGCCCAGGGCTTGGTAACTGTGAGTTCTCTTCCCTTTCCCCCGCTGGAGGGCAAGTTTGTGTTGGGGAAGGTTGCTGAGGCCGATTCCTGGCTGGGAGTGCGGGCCTGGCTGACCCTGGCTCCTCTGGCTCTCCAGATGGTACCTGCGGATGCTGCAGTGTTACCGCTGCAGGCAGTGGTTCCACGAGGCCTGCACCCAGTGTCTCAATGAGCCCATGATGTTCGGTGACCGGTAGGTGCTTGTCTGGTCCGACTCAGCCTCGGGGTTGTGGCGGGGGATGGGGGCAGAGGCTACAGCAACTCCTTCAGATTGCCTGCCAGACCTCAGAACCCTGGGCTCTGGGACAGCGTAGCCTCCTGTCTACGGAGGCTGCTCAGGGTTGGGAGGTCTTCCCCGTAGAGGGACCAGCTGAACCACATCCCTAGTCTCCACTGACTTGCGGGGGACCTTAGACAAAGCCCTGCCTTCCCCAAGCCCCAGTCTCTTCAAGGGTCTGGGAAGTGGGAGAGACACAGGCCTGCCCTACCCCTGCCCAGGATTGTTGGAGGAGCCACAGCGGGGATGGATGACTTGATCTGGCCTCTAACAAGGGGGCTAAGCTAGTGGAAGGTGTATGTGTGTCAAACCAGATACTGTGCGTGTCTTGGTTGGTGCCTCATGAGGTTTGCGACTAAAGTAGGTGTGCGTGCGTGCACGTGTGCACGTGTGTGTATCTGTCTCTGTCTCTCTCTCAGGCAGAGGGGAAGAGGTGGCCCCTGCAGCCCAGCCGTGTGTGGCTCCCTCTGAGCTCAGCCACAGTCCAGGGCAATGCTGTTTGGGAAAGGGTTTGAGGTAGCGGTTGGAAGGGGTGGGGAAACAGTTCTTGGTCCCTGTTCTGTCCCATCTTTGTCCCCTCCTCGGAGGAGATGAAGACAGTGCTGACCGTGAACAGTAGGTTGGGGGCGAGGGTGCAGGACTAGGGTGGGATGGCAGAGCCCCTCCTACCACTGGGCCCCTTTTCACCCCCACAGGTTCTACCTGTTCTTCTGCTCCGTGTGCAACCAGGGCCCAGAGTACATTGAGAGGCTGCCCCTGCGATGGTGAGAGGGTGGGGCTTGGCCCAGGCCCCTCCTGGCCCCTCTCAGTGTCTCCCCTCTGCGTCCCTCTGGGAACAGTTCTGCCTCCAGCCCCCAGGTCCCAGCCTTGCCCCCGCCCTTCAGCCTGGGTCCAGGGCGTTGCGACCCTGGCTGCTCAGGCTGCCGCCTCACGCCGGCCCCACCTCCGTGCACCCTTGCCCAGGGTCGATGTGGTTCACCTGGCCCTCTACAACCTGGGCGTGCAGAGCAAGAAGAAGTACTTCGACTTTGAGGAGATTCTGGCCTTCGTTAACCATCACTGGGAGCTCCTGCAGCTTGGGAAGGTATGCACAGCCGTGGGCCATGATGAGGATGGCGGGAATCCTCTCCACAGTGGGGTGCCCTGAGTCCAGAGGGGTGAAGGCTGTGCCCAGGGTCACACAGTGCAGAACCAGAGTCTGGGTCTCTGAGCACAGCTTTTCGAGAACTGCTGTGCTGTGAGAACTGTGAGGGCTGCTGAGCAGGTACCAAGGTCCAGTCTTTGAACTGCTGTATCCCTGGGTCCAGGCTTCTGAGCCTGGGCCCTGCAAGGGGCTTCCTGACCCAGGCTTTGGTAGTAGGTGGCTTAGGGCCTCACCGACTCATCTGTAGGGAGCTGGGGGTCAAGTCTGGCTGGAGAAGGCCTCTCTGCAGTGACCCACTCCAAATTGCCTGGCTAGGATGGAAAGTGAAGTGGGCCTGCCCCCTGCTGGCCGTACTCTGAATAGCAGCATATTCAGAGTACTCTGAGTACTCTGAATTCTCAGGGGTATTCATCAGGGGTCCCGTGAGCTGGGAGTCACCAAGTGCAGTAACAGACCAGAGACTTCCAGGATTTCAGAGGTGGAGAGCCGCTTGCTGGTGACTGCACAGCTTTGGAGCTGAGCCAGGGCCTCCCCAACCACTTCCCTGGCAGGGCCATGCCGCCTTCTGTGACACCCTCAGACCCCCTCCACCATATCCAGAGGGAGGCGTCTTCACTGACTGCCCAAATCCTTTCATGAAACGGGGATTTTTAAAGTAATCTTTATTCTTGGCAGAAGTTCCTCGTGTAATAACATCTTCATTTACAGTTTGATAATTTATTAATGACATACATATTATTAATGTCAAGCCCTAAAAGATAGGTAGAGCTGATATTTTTTTAACAAGTTTTTTTTCTGATCTATATACATAAAAAAGTCCTACATGTGCCTGGTAGAAAATTCTCAAAGTACCAAAAAGTATAAGAACGTATACTTAAAACCATATGCCTGCATCACGCCCCTCAGAGACATCTATTAGTAATGCGCACAGGCACACATCGTTCAGTTCTTTCTTCTGTGTCTGTTTTTTTTACATGAGGTTATACGGTATTTGCAGTTTTTTATTGAAGTAGAGTTGATTTAAAATATTGTATTAGTTTCAGGTATAGACAGCAAAGTGATTGTTATAATTTATGTATGTATTTCCGGATTATTTTCCATTTTAGGTTGTTACAAGGTATTGAATATAGTTCCCTGTGCTGCACAGTAAATCCTTGTTGCTTATCTGTTTTATATATAGTAATATGTATCTGTTAATCCAATGTCCCTAATTTATCCCTCCCCCATCCTTTCCTCTTTGGTAACTGTGAGTTTGTGTGCATGCATGCTAAGTCCTGCAGTTGTGTCTGACTCTTTGCAACCCTATGGACTGTAGCCCACCAGACTTCTCTGTCCATGAAGAAGGGATTCTTCATGGCAGGGGGTTCTCCAGGCAAGGAGACTGGAGTGGGCTGCCAGGCCCTCCTCCAAGGGATATTCCCAACCAGGGATCGAACTCTTATGCCTCCTGCGTTGGCAGGAGGTTTCTTTATCAATAGTGCCACCTAGGAAGCCCAACCATAAGTTTGTGGGAAGGTAAATTGGTGCAGCCACTATGAAAACCAGTGTGGAAGTTCCTTTAAAAACTAAAAACAGAGCCACCATATGATCCAGCAATCCCAGTCCTGGGCATATATTCAGAAAACATGAAAACGCTAAGTTTAAAAGATACGTGTGCCCCAGTGGTCATAGCAGCGCTGTTCACAATGGCCAAGGCAGAGGGACAACCCGAGTGCCCACCAGCGGATGGTTGGTGTAAGAAGATGTGCAAATGTCAAGAATGGAAATATTCCCGTGTGCAGTGCAGCATGGACGGATCCAGAGAACATCGTACTAAGCGAAGTCAGGCAGAGAAAGACAAACACGCCACTTATGCGTAGAATCTAAGACATAAAGAAGCCTGTATATAAAACAGACTCATATACAAATTTAAGTCACGTTTTTCAGCGTGCATTATATCATAAATACTTTTCCA
Source organism: Bos indicus (assembly GCF_029378745.1). Taxonomy (NCBI): domain Eukaryota; kingdom Metazoa; phylum Chordata; class Mammalia; order Artiodactyla; family Bovidae; genus Bos; species Bos indicus. The sequence continues at coordinate 110,172,418 of NC_091767.1, read as the reverse complement.
TATCACAGGAGTTTTTGTCAACATTTCCCACGGCTGCATTGGTTCCCTCCATAGTTTATTTACTTGTCTCCGTCCTGCTGGGCACATAGTTTTTTCCCCACATTTTTCATATTTGCCCATCGTTAGGAACATGCTGCAGTGAACGTTTTTGTATATAAAACTTTGTTGGTGTGTCGTGTCTGTACGATAGGATCCATGAAGCACCATTATTGGGTCAAGGGCAGGGACATTTTTAAAGCTCTTGGTACATTTACGACAGGAGTTATTCTCCTCGTTTACAGATGGGGGTGTGAGGTCAGAGAGGTGAAAAGACTTGTCTGAGATCATGGAACAAGTCGGTGGTCCTCACCTGGAGGACTCAGAGCATCCAGAGCTTGAGGGGAAGGGAGGGGACGGGGACTGAGGACTTCTCGGAGGCCAGGTGCCGGGTCTGACTGTCCTGCTCCCCTGTAGCTCACCAGCACCCCTGTGACGGACCGAGGCCCACATCTCCTCAATGCACTGAATAGTTACAAGAGCCGGTGCGTACAGGGAAGGACGGAGTGCTGCGTGGGGTTGGGGGTGGGGGGTGGGAACTGATAGGCGGTATTTCAAGTGTCCTCCTGCCGCATTACCCTCGTACCAGCTGTGCTCCCATCTGGGTCTCCCCCTGCTTCTCTGTGACTGCATCACCCATCCTTCAAGGTCCAGGGAGCACTCATCTTTGGGATGCCTCCCCTGAGCACTCCAGCAGCCTGACCCTTTTTCCTGCTGGGTTCAGCTCCATAGGGGGCTGCCCCCCTGCTCTAGCCATCTGGGGTTCTGGGCCAGGCCCTGAGGCCTTGGTTCATCGTCTCGGGTGGGCTGCAGCCTCCTAACTGTCCCCAGCCTGTGTCTTCCCACCTGGACTATTGAGTTCCTCTTGGGACACACATGTCCCCACCACAGGGAGTGCCCAAGCTCCTGAGCTTGGCAGTCTGGGCCCGGTATGATCAGATCCTGCCCACACCTTCTGCCACGGGCCCTGTGCGTGATTTCCTGAGTGCCACCCACTCTGAACCCTTTGCTTCCCTCCCCAGTGCTTTTCTCGCACTCCTCACCCCAGACGCTCTTCAGTCCCTTTTGTCCATTTGCTCCATCAGCGACTGTCTGTTGAACTGTGTCAGCCCTGTGTAGGTGCTGAGGCCACAGCGAATAAGACACGGTCCCTGACTGCTGTGAGACCTCCCCAGGCCTCTCTAGAGAGGGTTATCCACTCTGTCTTCCATCTTCTTCGACTCTGGGGCCTGGACACAGCCCTACCTACACCTGAGCACAAGGGGCCTCTTGCCTTCTCCATGGGCAGTCTCCTGGGGGTAAACTGCAGCGAGGCCCCTCTGAGGCCCCCACGCAGCTCAGCCCGTCACAGAAGGGTGAGGGCACTGCCTGCAGGAGCTCTCCGGATTCCAGGGCTGTGGAACCCTGTGTTGCCACCATAAGGGTCCCCTGGGGGCGGGGTGAGGCTGTCCTGCAGGCCGAGCTCTCGGGGGCTGGTTGAGGCAGAGAAGGGGAGAGGAGCGCGACGCCCGAGATGAGGAAGGACAGGGAGGAGCCACCTGAGCCCCCGATCCCGCAGGCCTTGCGGACTCAGTGTCTCCACGGGCCGCTCTGGATTTTAGCGCTGGGTCCGGGAAGGCAGAGAGGGAGGTTTTTAACACTTGGCTCTCCTCCCCAGGAGGATGGACGGACAGGCTCCAGAGCTTTCTCCTCTCCCTGCCCACCCCCAGGTTCCTCTGCGGCAAGGAGATCAAGAAGAAGAAGTGCATCTTCCGCCTGCGCATCCGTGTCCCACCCAACCCGCCCGGGAAGCTGCTGCCCGACAAGGGCCTGGCGCCCCCCGAGCACGGCGCCGCCTCCGAGCTGCGGAGGAGAGGGAAGAGCAAGCCCAGGTCAGTGCCCGGGACCCCAGGGCGGGGCCGCGGCCGGCCTTGGGCTCTCTGCGCCCCGCTCCAGCGCCAGCCCCCTCCGACGGGCTGTGCGGTGACATCGGAGGGAGCGAGGGCAGGACTCCGGCCAGTTAGTCCCAGCCGGAGGCGCCCTCGGGGGCCAGTCCGTGGCTAGGCCGGGGCCTGACCCAGGCCCCACTGCCTCCACCACAGCCTCTCGCTGGCCTTGCTCGGAGGGGAAGCCGGGAACCAGTCTTGCTGGCTTAGGGCCAAGCCAGCGAGGCGAGGGGCAGTGAGAGTGGGGGAGGGGTCCCTAGCGCTCCTGGCTTCTTCCCAGGTGGCGCTGGTGGGAAAGAACCTGCCTGCCAACACGGGGACAGAAGAGATGTGGGTTTGATTCCCGGATCGGGAAAGATCCCCTGGAGGAGGGCATGGCAACCTACTCCAGTATTCTTGCCTAGAGAATCCTCATGGATAGAGGAGCCTGGCGGGCTGTGGTCCATGAAGTCACCGAGAGTCGGACACGACTGCAGTGACTTAGCAGCAGCAGCGCTCCTGGCTGAGACCAGCCCTGCTTCCCGGGCATTGGGGGGTGGCGGGCAGAGCTCCTGGACGCCTGGGTGAGGAGCGGTGCCACCATACCCGCCTCCACCTCCCAGCCTGCAGCCCCCAGTTCCCCAGGGCTCCCCCGGAAGGACAGCCTGTCCCCACGCTGACCCCACCCATCCCCTGGGCCTTCGGGCTCTGACCGGGCTACTGTCTCCTTTTTCTGTCTCCACAGTTTGTTGCCTCATGAATTCCAGCAGCAGAAAAGGCGAGTTTATAGAAGAAAAAGATCAAAGTTTTTGCTGGAAGACGCTATCCCCAGTGTTAGTTGCTCGTTTTCTCACTCTCCACTTTCACACGTAGGGGCCACACCCACTAGGGATCCTGGCACAGAAAACCGGGTCTCCCAGACCCAGGGACTCACCCACGTCCCTGAAAGGAGAAAACCGGTTCCTCTGACAGCTGGTTACACAAGGAGGTGCTCCTCCTTTGTCTCCCCAAGTTCTCCTGAGAACCCAGAGCGGGGCTGGGCCAGGGTGGGTCGCAGCCTTGCCCCGCTGTCCAGGTGGGGAAACTGAGGCCCCAGAGAGCAGTGACTCTGCTGAGGTCACACCCCAGGCGGTGGCAGAGCCCGGCCCGGAACCAGGGCTCTGGAGCTCTCTTGCATCCAAGCCGGGGCCCTCGCTGTGGGCAGTAATATGAGCAGTGCCTCACATCTCCCCGGGCCGTTTATAAGGCGCTTTCACGATCCTCGGGCTTCCCTGGTGGCTCAGCTGGTAAAGAATCCGCCTGCCATGTGGGAGACCTGGGTTTGATCCCTGGGCTGGGAAAGATCCCCTGGAGAAGGGAAAGGCTACCCACACCAGTATTCTGGCCTGGAGAATTCCACGGAACGTGTAGTCCGTGGGGTCACAGAGAGTCGGACACGCCTGAGTGACTTTCAGAATCCTCATTCCCTTCTGCCATGCTGACACCTCTGGGAGTCAAGCTCGGTAGGGGTCCTTACCCACCTCTGAGTGGAGGGAACCGAAGCCCACAGATGGGCCGGTCGGGCAGTCACCTAGAGACAGTCAGGACTGGCACCGGCGTGCCCCGCCTCCCCGGGCAGGACCGGAAGAGAGAGGAAGTGACAGGCGTGGCTGCGGGGAGAAGTGTGCTGGGGGCGGGGCGTGTTGCTCCCGGCTGACCCCGCCCCGTGTGTCCACAGAGCGACTTCACCTCCGCCTGGAGCACCAATCACCACCTGGCCAGCATATTTGACTTCACACTGGACGAGATCCAGAGTTTAAAAAGGTAACAGTGAGGGGCCCGGCAGAGAGGGCTGCTCTGGCTGGAGACGGGAATAGAACTGAGCAGGGAGACAGATGCCCCCTGTTCCCCCAGCCCTGCAGGGGGCGAAACACAGAGCCTTGGAGGATGGAGACACTCTCCTGGGGTCGCTGAGTTAAAGGCTCTGCACTGCAGAAGGCTGCCGGAAGGGTCTTTCTGCATCAGGGCTTTCAGCCTCACACCTCGCCCCCACCCCCGGAGGCCTGTGGGGCTCCCGGGGATAGCCCCCAGAGCCCAGCCCTCCCTACACCTCCTGCCCCCCTCTCCCCACTGCTTCACACCTGGCACCAGACTTGCTGTGGTCACCCCACATTCACGGTCCTCTGCGGAGCCGCCCCTGACCCTCCCCGGGCCCTGGCGGATGCTCCCTCTGCCCCACGGCACCTCGTCCTCGGTGCCCCTATGGGTGGGGCCGCATCCAGCAGTTTTATTCTCCTGACTATTGAAGGTTATCTCGGGCTCTCCTGTAGGCACGAAGGAGGGGGCAAGGACTTCGGTCAATGAGGCCTGGGCCCCAGCCCCTACTTGCCAGCTGCCAGCTGTGTGACTTTGGCAAAGTTCTCTAACCTCCCTGAGCCTCCTCCGTGGCTGCTGCTTGGCTGTTAGGAGACTCAGAACCCTCTTTATCGTCTCTCGTTGTCACAGTGCTGTGTCGCCGACCGGGGAGGTGGTCAGGGAAGGCCTCTGTGGCCTCCGGGGCTTTGAAGGCTTGGTGGGCAGCCAGTGGATGGGGGAGGAGGCGCACCTGCCGCTGTGGTGTCGGGCAGCTCGGGGCGAAGGGGCTCGGCTGAGAGGAAGGGTGCCAGGCAGAGGGGCCAGAGATGCCCAGGAAAGCCCTGGGGCACTGAGGGCTGGCCGTAGGCTCACCCCTCCTCCCCCTCAGCGCCAGCTCAGGCCAGACCTTCTTCTCGGACGTGGACTCCACCGATGCCGCCAGCACCTCTGGCTCTGCTTCCACCAGCCTCTCCTACGACTCCAGGTGAGCGCCCCGGCGCCCCTACCCCCACCTGTGACGAGGGCCTCACCCTGCGCTCCTGTGTCGGGACCTGGCCTTCTGTCCGTGTGGGCGTCGGGGTCTGAGACCCGCTGCTTTTTCCCACTCCTCTTCACCCGCTGCCGTGTGTGTGGCACCTCTTGCTGGGCAGTCTCAGATCCGGGTTCTGCCGTTCTCGGGCTCTGACCGTCATGTGCCAGGATTCTGTGACATCTGTGCCTCTGCCTGTGAGGTCCCTGGCCGTGGTTCTTGGCTGTCTGAACCGTGTCTGCCTGCTGGGGGTCTTTCTTTAAGGAGCAGAGCCTGACAGAGAGGGGAAATGTTCTCCTGCAAAGTGTGAGGACTGGGAGAGGGGACAGGAGTCCCCAGGAGCCTCACGAAGGGTACCACGTGCTTCACCACAGCAGGTCCTCAGCAGCAAAGGGCAGGGGGGTGCTGCAAAGCGCACGGACCCGCTCTCAACCGAGGCTCCTTTAACGGTGTTCAGGGCACTCGTGACCCTTGCAAGAGGGGAATTAAAAGCATGCCCGTTGAAGTCCGTCGTCTCCAAACACCTCTGGGTGTCATTCTCTGCTGCCGCCTCCGTGGTTTCATGTCCTTCTCGCTTCTTAGGTTCTTACTGGTGCTTTGGATCTGGGTCTCTAAGTGCCTGTGAATGTGTACTCTTCTTTAGTTTCTCTCCCCTCTGCCCTGTGGGGGTGGGGGGAGTGGAGACACGTTTGTTTCTTGGACTCAGGCAGCGCTGAGCTCAGTATAAAAGAGCGAGGCTCTGGAGATGGACGCAGCTAGGGTTGGGTCCCGGCTCTGCCACTCCCGGCTGGCACTTTCCCCCTCTGGGGTCTCCTCAGGGCTGCCATGAGGATTCAGTGAGCCACCTGGGGCCTGGGGCCGGTGGAGCTCAGGGACAGGGACTGGTGGGGGTGATCCCATCTCATTTCCATCCTCCCCGCCTCGCCCCCTCCCCACGCAGACGGACGGTGGGCAGCCGCAAGAGGAAGCTGGCAGCCAAAGCGTACGTGCCACTGCGGGCCAAGCGCCGGGCAGCCGAGCCGGGCGGACGCTGCGCCTCGGACAGCAGCGCAGAGGGGGCCTTAGGCCCCGAGCGGCCAGACGAGGGCGTCGACAGCCACACGTTTGAGAGCATCAGTGAGGACGACTCGTCCTTGTCCCACCTCAAGTCGTCCATCACCAACTATTTTGGCGCGGCGGGGCGGCTAGCTTGTGGGGAGAAGTACCAGGTGCTGGCTCGGAGGGTCACACCAGAGGGCAAGGTGCAGTACCTGGTGGAGTGGGAAGGGACCACCCCTTACTGACCAGCCCCCCAAGGAGGCCCGGAGCCCTGGAAACCAAAGGAGAGGCGGTGGAAGCCACAGGCTCCCCGGTCCTCCCCAGGCTGCAGGAGGGAGGGACAAGACAGAGTTGAGGGCCCGGCTGAGCTCTGCCTGCCCGCCTGTGCCTCTGCTGCCCCGTCTGCTCTGGGCCCTCAGGCTCACCGCCCCTTCGCCCGTGTCTCTGCGGTCCCGCCGGCTGTCTCCACATGCTCCCTCCAGCTGTTCACCTGTCCCTCCAAGTTAGCATCCCTCCTGGCTCCCCCGTGTGTCCCCCTCCCTTTCCCCTTTTGGGTGTGTGCATTTGCACACCCAGCCCTCCCCTGGACATCCTTCACACCTGACCCATCCCGGGGACCACACGAGGAGGACGGAAGTCTTTGAGAAAGACGGGGTGAAGGTGGGTAAGAAGAGGCCTTGTGGAGCTCCTCTCTCACGTTCCCACCCCTCCTCCTGTCCCAGGGAGGAGGTGGTGAGGGTGGGAGAACGCCTCTGGGAAGCCTGCAGGGCAGAGACCCTGCGACTCTCAGGATCCAAGGAGGAGGAGGAGGCTGGGTCTCTGCTTCAGAAGGCAGGGGGTGTCGGCTTCCGAGAACCCCGTTTTCCCTTCTCGGGTCACGTTCCCTCTCTGTTGCCGTGGAGCGGGGCCTGGCCTTGCAGGCGGAAGGCATGAGGAGAGGTAGCCGTGTCCTGCTTGCTACATCTCGGACTGCCTCCTACGCCACACAGCCCGAGGGCACGTGCACACACACGCACGCGCACACATGCACGCGCTTCCATCTGTGTGTGCGCTCTCACCTCCAGGCACACACATGGTCCCAGCCTCCAGGGGTACACACACCACACACATAGCCACACATCCCTTTGGGTGCCAGCCTGGCTCCTGCCCTTGGCTTTTCCTGGGCCCTCTTATGGGCGCCACGTGCTGCAACGAAATGTGAACGTCCAGCTCGGGCCGGTGAACCAGCCTGGGCCCGAGAGGGAAGCAGGGGGACTCACACCTTCTTCCGTACCCCCTGCCCAGCTCTGAAACTGACAATCACTTTTGGGGGCAGGTTGGGACTTTTTTTTTTTTTAAGGGCCTGAGTCATTACATCCCCTCAAAAAAAGGGAAGCCTTTTGTCAGTGGGAGTAGAGTTCTTAGAACCGACATTAAAACTCAGACCCATCTGGAGGGAGATCAAAAATGGGAGGGGAAGGAGACCCCTCATTTTTGCTGCTTCCGGAGGCATTAGAAACTGACTCACTTGATTGGAAAGAAGTGCCTTGACTGGGGCGAGGGGTGTGCCAGATGGGGGCCAGCCTTGCCAACTGCTGCCGTGGCCTCCGGCTTGGCTGGGTTTTGGAGGCTGCCAGCAGCAAGGCGAAGGGGGCAGCTGCAAGCCTGGAGCTGGTCTTTCCATTATTAGGCCACCCCCCATCTGTGGGCTTTGGGGTGGGGGTCGCTGAGAGCGCTCAGATGCCCCTTGCTTCAGATCCTGGCCCCAGCAGTGCCTTTCAAGCGGGCCTTCACCTGCGGTGCAGCCCCCACTTCCTCTGCTTCCCAGCCTGGTCCAGGCAGGGATGGCTGGTTGGGCCCAGCTTGCCCCCGTCTCAGCCCCACTGCTGGTGCTACTGACGCTCCCTGACGGGGGCCGGGTGGAAGGGACGCTGAGAAGCCAGCCCCCGCTCAGCCATGGGGTGGGACTGAGAACCAGTCCCTGGCTTCCTGCCTGGCCCCAGAGCACAGCAACCTCCCAGCTCTGCTCCCAGGCTTCTGAGAAGGTGCGGGACGAACACGGCCTGTTGGTGCCCCTGTGCCGCCTCTCCCCAAGCTCCAGAAGCTCTGGCCCGGAAGACGGGGAGGAGGGACACAGGGTCTTCCCCACTGGGAGGTCAGCGTGAGGCCTGGCAAAAGGCCACCCTGACTCCACGCCCCAGCCTTTCATTCCCACCTGGCGATAGCTGCATTACTGCCAACTGACCTTATAACCCTGTGCACCTTCAGAAAGATTTATGGTTTTGAATTGCTGCTTTTAATAACATTTGTTATATTAAAATTATAATTAATGTGTCTGATTTACATTTTAAAGGCTCCCTCTGAAAAACGACCTGTCATTGCTTTAGTGAAGTATCAGGAAGGTGACGGGGAATGGTGGGACCCTATCCCCTCCCCAGTCACCCTGCCGCTCCGGCACCTGCCACCACATTCTCTTAGCAGTGTTCTTACCTTTACCACCAGGACAGAGAACCTTTTTTCTGCTCTGAGGACCCTGCCCATGGGGGCAGGAAACATCAGCTGAGAGCCACGGAGATAAAAGCTGGGGCCTGAACCTCGAATGTGACCCCGTGAGGATGCTTTGGTACAGGCGTTGTAAAGCTTCACTAAGCACACGATTGCAGGAATCTGAAGTGTGCTCCTGGCCCCGCCCCGTCGGGCTCCTTTGCTTCAGTCCCCTTCCCGCACCCCCCACCCACCGCTTCACCTGCCTGGGAGAATCCCTGCTGGTGTTCAGCCCCCTAGATGCTGAGGGGACAACCTCATAAACACTACAGATTGCCACCTTACATAAACTTCTGTAAGTCGGGTAGTTTGGAGAGAGAAAAAGCGGGGGATAGGAAAAAGCTACAGGCAGGTGAAGGCCATGGGCCTAACTGAACTCTATTTCCAAAGTTACTGTAGCCTGTTAAACCCTGAGTGTTAATGGCTGACCTTAAAAACTGCTGGCCAGTTCTTTACGGTCTGACCTGCCAGGGACACCCTTGTTAACTGTAGCTCCCACTCTTTCCTGCCCCTCCTGCGGCCTTTGACTGCCCTGGGAACAACCCGCGCTTGAGGCCAGGGCGGGGGGCTGAGTCTCGGAGATCAGTGGAGTGGAGGGACAGGTGGGCGGCCCCAGGCACCCAGAGACTCGGGCTCTCGCCCAGGCTGCACATGAAGGGCCCTGGAGACCCCTCTGAGGTCACGGGTTCGCCCCAGGCTGGAGGGTGCCCGTTTCTGCGTGGTTTATGTGAGTGCTTACAAACTCGCAACACACTTCTGTGTGCCTTTAGCATTTTGGAGCAAGAAATTAGAATTCTCACAAATTCCCTAAATCATAACTTACTCTTAAAATATGTCAAACATTCTTCATACTTTTCCTCTTATTACAGAAATCTGAAAAAAAAATCTGTTTAACAAATAGGATTATTAAACTTAATAGTGTTTACAAAGAACTTCAGTCTCTAGGGAATATTTAAACCTTGGAAAACACCAGAGAACGTACTGGATAGTATTCAAATGTTAACATTCAAATAGCCTAACAAGGTTAAGAGTACAGACGAGTATCAGAATTGCCAAATTAAGAATTTATTTTGCTTCCAAAGCTTATTTCTTAGAACACCACTCACAGGATTTGTATAAAGCATACTACGTGTACACATTTATCTTATTTGCAGGAGTAGCTCAGGGTTTGCAGTGGACAGGGCTAGACAATCCCAGGCAAAACGAGATGGAAACCACTCCTCTTCTATACTCCTGTTCTGGCTAGGTAACTGTACACTCAACTCTATAAGCAACCGTTTCTTGCTCTAGTTTTTATCTGACGGAGATGGGTTCCTTCAAACCAGTAACAGCTTTATGCTTTTAAGCTTCAGTATTCACGGATACTTTACTACTTCTTCTCGTTCCCTCAACTGATTCTCCCAGGGTTCTGGAGTCATAAATCGTGTTTCCTGAGAAGTGCTAGGAAGGAATTCCCGGGTGGAAACCCTCAAGTCTAGCCCCCGCCCCCACAGCACATCGAGGGCAGTGTGGTAGAGCTGGGCAAGCCTCTCAGGCTGTTCCCTCATCTACAGAATGAAGACGACATCACTGGCCTCCAGATCTGTGGGGAGAAGGAAACCACACAACATACCAACCCACCACACTGTTAAGGCAGATGTTTTAGGAATGAACAGCTCTTCCTTAGAGACGGCTATAGCAGGTTCTCTGGCCTACAAAGAGATATAGCCAGCCTCTTTAAATGGCATTGAAACATGTAAAATATCATGTATGAAACGAGATGCCATTCCAGGTTTGATACACGATACTTGATGCATGGGGCTAGTGCACTGGGACGACCCAGAGGGATGGTATGGGGAGGGAGGAGGGAGGAGGGTACAGGATGGGGAGCACATGTATACCTGTGATGGATTCATTTTGATATTTGGCAAAACTAATACAATTATGTAAAGTTTAAAAATAAAATTTAAAAAAAAAAATAAAAGAGACCGTAAGAGCATCAGGTTTAGAGTCAGACACTTGGTTTCAGAGCCCATTTTGCCACTTATTTTAAGCGTCTCTACTCTCCAATCTCAGGTTTCAACTGCAAAATGAGGGTAAGCTGGGTTACAAGGATAAATGTTAAGACCTAGGACAGTACCTGCAGAGAGAGCTGGTGTTCTCTATTTCCTATAGTCAGCTGTGACACTGAGGCAAAGGCAGGCCAAGAAACAGTTTTCAAAGCACACTCGGCACAGAAAATGAACCAATGATAGTCAGAGACAGGAAAATCTCCTTGGGAATTAATCCCACTTTAAGAAAGTTCAAGGAAAAAATAATTGGATTTTGCCAGCCTGGTAAATGAGAAAGTAACTGTGGAAAGTAGAGAAAGCTTTAGTTATTCAAATCCTGGAAACATCAATTTGGGAAATATATACCAAACCATGTGCAGGAGACCAAGTCGCCGTGCGCATGCCCCTCACCTGGTGCAACGCACAATCCAGGAGGAGACGGACCCAGATGCGCAGAGGGAACAGGACCCCAGGGCAGGGGCGACTCCCTCCAACTGGACACCAGGCCCGCAGAGGAGCAGCCACACTTCTCCAGCACTGGCGCAGAGGGTGCTCGGGCAGAGGCGACGCCCCCAACACAGGGCACCAGCCTGGCACCCACGGGTGCCAGGCAGGAGAGGAGAGGTGGAGGTGGCGGTGGCAAAGTGAGCTGGGGCAAGGCTCTGAAGGGCCCTGAGAGGGGGGTCACCCTGTGGCAGAGCCGGGAGGGGGCCTAGGTCAGGCTCTCTTCTCACCCCCGGGGGCTGACGACGGAGCAGCCGACGGAATGAGCAGCCTTGGCTCTCCCCTCTGTAACACAAGCGGCCCCTTTTCTGGGCCTCAGGCCAGTTCAATTCCCTTCAGTCATCTATAAAACTGGCTTTACAGATGCCACTGGGTCCTTGCTTGGCCTGACTGGCCCCGCATCCTCTTCCAGCCTCAGGGGTCTTGAACATTACAAAATCTATAAGACTGGCTTAGGCTACTGGTTTACAAACTTGTAACAGCAAAAACTTAGCTCAATACATAAAAATTAATAATAAAAGCATGGGTGTGCTGGCTGAAGTATGAGCAGACCTCAGGGTCCCTCCTGTGAACCCCTGGGGTTCTGGTCTGGCAGCTCCCGCGGGTTCTTCCCACTTTAGGATGCTCGGCTTCCATGCTCACATCAGAAGGTCAGTGTGGTAGGCTCAGAACCCATGTCTCTGTTGAGCAAGGGACCCTAGCTTTCTGAGGTCTGTCACCTTCGGGCTAGGAAAGAGTCAAGACCAACTCTCAATCCTTGGGGCTGTGTCTAAGCCCTCCCCTCCCAGTCCTACCTGCATTCATGAAGCCCTTTCCCAGGCCCACTTCCTCAGGACTCGGGAATAACAACCACCACCTTCAGCTAGAGGAAATAATCCTGCTTGTCCCTGACATTCCACCATTAGCGATTCATCCTGTGGATAGAGTGCTTCCAGCTCCCCTAGAAGGTGACCTTCACCCCACACACTCCTGGGTGACAGGCCGCCAGGTGATTCCTCACCAGAAGCAGGAGAGTGATAACATACGTGGTACTCAGTTTAGGCTCAATGAACAGGGAAGACCAGCCGCACCCTCACTGTGACCTTGCCACTCCTGGCCACCTTTATGCATGAGGCACTCAGAGACAAGTGCCACCGGGTCCTTGCTTGGCCTGACTGGCACAGCATCCTCTTCTAGCCTCAGGGGTCTTGGACCTTCACCCTCCACAAGTTACTTAGCTCCTCTGTGCTGAGAAATGCATGGAATCCAGAGATGCGAGACAGAAGCCGCCCTTCAGCTGGAGAACAGATAATGATGGCTCTTAGGGGCACCCAGCAGGAGGCATGAAAGCCCCCACTCACTCCTCCTCCATGCCCTCCTCCAGCCACTTTAAATAGTGCACATCTCCTTGGTCCATGGGAAGACTGAAGAGCTCTGGGATTTCAAAAGGATGCACCAACCTTTGGAAAGAAAGCAGAGTCCCGTGAGTGGCATATAAGCCTGTGCCATAAAACCCAACTGGCCAGCCTCCCTTGAGCCCCTCCACAGTCGGCCTGCAGCCCACCTGTCCGGCCCCACAGCCCACCATTCCTAAGCCTCTGACCCATCTGTCACCAAGTAAAATTAGGCCAGATGGCATTAGAGTCTCACAGACATGGGTTCAAATTCTAAGTCTGCCACTTACTAGCCATGTAAGCACGGACGTATCTCTTCATTTCGCTGAAGCACCCACAAGAGGAGGGTGAAAATAGTACTGGATTGCTGGGGATTAAATGAGCGAGGTATACACGGCACTTAGCAGCCACACCGACAGGCACTGTGAGCATCTGGCAACAGTCAGCTGCTGTCTTTATTTATCACTACCCTTCACTCTTTACCGCGCCTGCCCCTGCACCTCTCTGTTCCCCTTCTACTCCTGCTGCTAAATCGAAAGCCTCTCTACTCCTCAAGGCTCATTGCAACCAATGACCTCTCCCCAGGGATCTTCCTTGACCATCCAAACCCACAGCAGTCTCTCCCTTCTCCTCGTCTCTCTCACCTAGTCCTGAGCACACGTGCTCTCTTCACTTTGCAAACTGACAAAGCAAAAGACACGGCCTCAGTCCCACCTGTTGAGCTGGGGCAACAGTCCTCTGCTCTCCTGACTTCAGGCACTGAAAAGCTCTCATGAGAGGCTGCTTACTAAATCACAACATGTGCACGCAGTTGCTTGAACAGTAGGAGCAGGTCGCGTAATTTTATCCAGTGCCTGAGAAGAATGAATTTTCCTAATTTATTTCATGGAGACCCAGACCAGTGGTCCTCTGACCCCTGGGGAACTTTCAAGCCTCTTTCAGGAGGTCCAAGGGGCCAAAACTATTTTCACAACAATATTGTTATTTATCTTTTCACTATGTTGACATTTGCACTGATGGTGCAAAAGCAATGATGGGTAAAACTGGTCACACCTTAGCATGCATCAGGACAGCAGCCCCACACTCTACTGGCCGTCACGATATTCTTCACCGTCGCATATATACATGCATTTTTTTACTTTTTCATGCATTTTTTTTAAAGTCAAATTCACCTAAGAACATTTCTGATAATGTGGCAAAAATTCCTATTTTTATTAAAGTTTGGCTCTTGAGCGTGTCTTTGTACTATTCTGTGTGACAAACTGGGAACTACACATACAGTGCTTCTGCTGTCACACCTGAGCTCAGTGCTCTTAAACTTGCCTGATCTGAGTCACAAGCTAAACCAGACCTTCTTCCCACAGTACACCATTTTTACTTTCCAGCTTGAGTAACCATCATTTGTCTGTCAATTTCACAAATTAAGGTGACTCAGGTTTGAGTATTAGGTACACATTTTCTCAAATATGAACAAATATTTGGCCATCACTCAGATGAAGACAATTTACATCGTTTATTGCCAATCAAAAAATTCACTTAAAAAAAATTCATGTTTTAGGGGTAGGGGAGGGAAGGGTTGGGAGTCTGGGATTAGCAGATGTAAAGTGTTATCTGCAGGGTGGGCAAACCACAAGGCCCTGCTGTGCGGCACAGGGAGCTCCATCCAGTATCTGGTGATAAACCATGATGGGAAAGAACATGGAAGAGAAGACCATACGTACAACTGCGCCCCTCTGCTGCATAGCAGACCACACGCTGCATAGTGCTGTGCAGTGTTCAGTTCAGTCGCTCAGTCCTGCCCAACTCTGCGACCCCATGAACACTAAGAAAAAATTCATGTTTTTAAGCAAAAATCAGAAGTTTTGAAAATTTGAATATATCACTTTCATAACTTGAAAGTGTCTCAGAACTTAAGAGATGCTTTTGAGGAGATCCAGTTCTCTTATTAAGCCAGATTTTGCAAAAATGTAGAAAGATGCCATTCTTCGCACTTTCTTTACTTTTGGAAAATATGGTTACTTCCCATAAGAAGGCATTGCCAGCATACTGTTTCACTGCACTACACTTCACTGCAGATACTGCGTGTTTTACAAACTGACGGTGTGTGGTAACCCCACACTGGACAAGTCTAGTGACACCAGCTTTGCTCACTGTATGCTTCTGTGTCACGTTTTGCTAATTCTTGCAAAATTCCAAACTTTTTCATGATAATTCTATTTCTTATGGTGATCTGACAGGGGTGATCTTTGATGTTACTATAACTGTTTTTTGTTTTGTATTTTTAAATTAAGGTACGTACTTTGTTTTCTTTAGACACAATGGTATTGTTACACACTTATACTGCAATGTAGGGTAAACGTGTAACTTTCACACACCCTGGGAAATCAGGAAGTGACATCACTCGCTTCACTGAGGTGGTCTGGAACCACACCTGCAATGTCTCCAAGGTGCGCCTGCATTTACTTCCGTTCATATGTTGTTATTCTATTACTGTTATTTTCAGTGAACTAAAACTATATATCTTAAACATTTCTCAGCTTTAACTTCTAATCCAGTAAACTTTGAGAGAACCAACATAAGTGAAGCTCTTTTGGGTCCTCAGTAATTTTTAAAAGTGTAAAGGGATCCTGAGACCAAAATTTTTAGAACCACTGGTTTGAAAGTAATAATTCATTTTACAGGAACCTCCCTGGTGGTCCAGTGGCTAAGACTCTGCACTTCGAATGCAGGGGCCTGGTTTCCATCCCTGGTCAGGGAACTAGATCTCACAGACGTCAACTGAAGATTCCGCGTGCTGCAATGAAGACCTGGTGAAGTGGATCAAAGGTGCTCAGTCTTGTCTGACTCTTTGTGACCCCATGGACTACACAGTCCATGGACTTCTCCAGGCCAGAATACTGGAGTGGGTAGCCTTTCCCTTCTGCAGGGGATCTTCCCAACCCAGGGATCAAACCCAGGTCTCCCATATTGCAGGCGGATTCTTTACCAGCTGAGCCACCAGGGAAGCCCAAGAATACTGGAGTGGGTGGCCTATCCCTTCTCCAGCAGATCTTCCTGACCAGAATTGAACTGCATTACAGGCGGCTTCTTTACTAACTGAGCTATCAGGGAAGCCCTAATATCAGGGAAGACCTGGTGCAGACAAGTAAATATTTTTAAAAATAAACTAATTTAAAAAAGAACAACAACTCATTTTATAAATAGAGTCTATGGGACAGGGTCATAGCCAAGGTCACATGGGAGGCTGGTGACCAGGCTCAAGGTCACCTACTTCACAAGCTCATTCACTTAGTAGCCAGCAGGCCCCTGGCTAGGGGGAGATGGCGCTACTACCTGATGTAGCTGGAAAGCATATGGATCTTGGAAGTCTTTGTCTTTATTAACTGTAAAAGAAAAAAAAAAAACACTGGTTTAGGATCTCAGCTCCAGCTCCACAGCCCTCCATTCCTCTGGCTTTTTAGGAAACAGCACTCCTCCAGGCCCCCAGCCCAGTCACTGACAAATGGGCATAGGGCATCTTGTGTGGGGCAAGAACCTCAGTCAGTTATCTTTGCTAATATTTAATTGGAACTTTGCTCTCACTCTTTCCCAATTAAGGCCCCATCCCTCCAGCTTCACTCACCAACAGGACCTCAGTGGCTTCTTCTATTTCTCCATTCCAATAGTATCTGGAGAAAAGAACAAAAAAACAAGTATCAAGCTTATAATATGTGCTGTGCTTAGTCACTCAGTTGTGTCTGACTCTTTGCGACCCCATGGACTGTAGCCCACAGCCTCCTCTGTCCATGGGCATTCTCCAGGCAAGAACACTGGAGTGGGTTGCCATGCCCGCCTCCAGGGGAATCTTCCCAATCCAGGAATCAAACCAGGGTCTTCTGCATTGCAGGTGAATTCTTTACCAGCTGAATTACCAGGGAAGTCCACTTACAAGATGAGCCCAGTGAAATAAACCTGGCCCAATTTGCTGACTTGCTAAAGTGGAAACTTTAAAATCTTTCCAAGCTCATATGAAAAAGCCTGGAGTTGGCCAAGGCCCTACAGGCCATCTAGTCTAAACATTCTAATGCATGCCTCCAGCTCCTGACTCAACTTTTCTGGAAGTAAGAGGCTCATGTCTCTTGAGGAAGCCCATCTACCTTAACGGTTTTCACATGAGATGGTTTTTCTCATGGTGTGCCCACATTTGCCCGGAGAAGGCAATGGCACCCCACTCCAGTACTCTTGCCTGGAGAATTCCAGGGATGGGGGAGCCTGGTGGGCTGCTGTCTATGGGGTTGCACAGAGTCGGACATGACTGAAGCGACTTAGCAGCAGCCGACATCTGCCACCCAATTGTCTTCCCCAACTTCCACGTGACAGCCCTGCAGAAACTCCTGTATGTTCCCCTCCAAAGTGGGCGTTTCCAGCTCATTCAGTGCTCACCCCACACTGCTGGCTTCTGTGCACCTCCCCATCCTCTGGGCTGGTGCTACTTGTATCACTGGCTCTCGAAGCTGAGCGCCCACCGAGCGATCAATGGGAAAGCACAGGACTTATTCAGGGAAGAAGCAAGCTTCATAAAATACAGAGCAGGTCTCAAAGTTCAAAACAGAGTCAGTGACAATGTTCAGAAAAAGAGCAGAACAGCATCATGGGAGGGAGAGAAACTGGCCTGAGAATATCTGTGCTGACCCAGGGCGGGTCTAAGAAGGCTCCGGCCCCTGACCTCACCCCACAGAGCTGTGGTGAGAGCGTGAGTCACGAGGAAGGACGAGCATGAGGACAGTGGCAGGCTGAAGTTCCAGTCTAGCTTCCCAGCACTAGCTCCCAGACTGGCTTTATGTGAATCACTTAATACGACCTCTTAAAAATTCAGAGACTCAAGCCCCATCTCAGGGAGACTAAACAGATCCAGAATGGAGCTCAGGCATCTAAAGTACAGCCAGACTTGGGAGCCACGGCGACAGGTGACGGGCGCACGCGGCGTGTCACTGCTGGGCAGGGGCAGCTCTCATGCTCCAGCGCTTCTCTGTCCTCACCTGTAGAACAGGCACCTCTCCCTCTCTCATCAGGGCAGGAAGGAGGCGAGAAGCAGGCTGACCAGAGAGAGTTAAGGCACAAGACAAATCCTGCACGGGTAGTACTAGGACGCTGAAATATCGTTTTTTATCATTTTATTTACTTTTAATTTGAAGATAAGTGCTTTACAGTATTGTGTTGGTTTCTGCCAAACATCGATGTAAATGGTTTCATGTCCCCTCCCTCCCTCCTGAACCTGTTTCCTACCCCCCACCCATGGTGATGCATTTTGATGAGGGAAATGGTGTGGGCCTGGCTTAAGTAAAAGAGCCGATCAAATGAAAGGCAGACAATACAAAGAAACAGCCTGTCACACATGCCAAACTCAAAGTTTTTCAGAGAATCCAAAAGCAATAGGAATTATAATCTCTGATATCCTTAGCTGGCTTACTCAGACTGGCTTACCCAGTCTGACTTCTTTGCTAACAGCAAGCTAATTGATTGACTGATTTAAACAAAGAATGAGGAAACAAGACTCACTGTTCCTAGACTGTAGATTTTTTTTCTGCCTTCTCTAAACATAGCCTGTTTTTGCTTTGGCTGAATGGCATAAACCCACTGGTTGATTTCCTTTGAATACAGACCGACAGTGAAGTACTGATTAAGTAAATGCCTTTGCGTTGTTCTTTTACAGTTTCCCATTAGTTCAGTGCCCGAATTTCCGCCAGGCAGGACCTGACAGAGCACTCTCACACCCCTCCACTGGCCAGAGCAGAACTCACAGTGAGGAGGCCTTAGGCAGGATGTTCACAGAGGCAGCCAGCTTCTTATCCAGGATAGCCCTAAAGCAAAGAGAGAGCATGCCGGTTACTGGGGCAAGTGTCCAGCATCTGAAGAGATGGGAGAGGATACAGGAGTTCCTGGGAGTTTCCCAAGAAACCTAAGTCTAAACAGATAACCATTTAGAGTGCCCCTCCCAAGTCAAACCAGTACATTCCATAACTGCCATGCACAGACCCTCTGCAGACAGAACTGTTTATAAGTCCTTCCCTGAGGGGGAGAAGCAGGGAAGCAGCTATGCAAAGGCTGTTTCAAGGACAGGCCCAGTCGGCTTGGGGAATGGGAATCTGTTAGCCCTGGAAGGAGAACAGAAAGACCTGGATTCCAATCCAGCCCTGCAGCAGGATGGCTGTGTGACCTTATGCAAGCTCCTTTCATTCCAGAGATCAGTATTTGAGCACCTATCCAAGACAGGCACGACCACCTCACTCAACTTGACTCTCCTGCTATACAACCAGGAATGATTCAGTCGATGGGTTCCAACCCTTTTCACCACCAAATACTCCTTTTATCATGTCAACTTCTTTTCCTCTTCTCTCTTGGATATGTGCTAGGCTCTCACATGATATCTACAGATCAGAGGTGTCTGATGACCATGTGGAACTGATACAACTCGAAGGAAAAGCAAAAAAAAAAGCAAAAAAAGGGCATCCTGTCCTGCGACTGGCAAACACAGGCTCTTTACACTTTTCATTTTTGTGATGCTTCCTACCACAGTCCTAAGAGCACCATCTCCACCTTTGCAGACCTCTAAGCACTGGGGATTTTTTTTTGACAGACCACAGACTGGAATTCTTGCTCTGAGAGTCTGATTCCTGTGCAGGGCCCTGATGAACACGGTACAATGTGCCTGAACCAGTGTGCAGTGTCACAGAGACAAGCACCACTGCGTCGCCCATGCAGGGAAGTGTCCCCAAGGCTCAAACCCTAAGCCCTGGGGATCAGGCAGGCCAGACAAACCCGCCTCGGGTGTGCCATCAGCCACGGAGGCCCGTCTCAGTTCTCTGAAGTGTGTGGCCACTGCCAAATACAACGAGTCTGAGGCCTGAGCCCTGATCCCTCCTTTCTTTGACCGCTGCCAAGAGAACTGACCTACTTTCTCTCCTCCCAAGTTCCCGGCTGAACAGTGTTCTATTTAAGGCTCCACATTAATGTGGTATTATCACCACCCTCATGCCCTTGGAAAGTTCCAGGTGGTAAATAAATCCCTGACTCTAAGGAGAGGCACACGGCCCAAATTTGTTTAAGCAACTGCTACAAGTCTTGCTCACTCAATCAAGTCATCTGCTGAGAAATCACATTGCACTAGTTCTGAAAGTGACATGCAAACACAAGGAATGAGTTAAACCTTTAGAAAAAAAAATAATCCATTGCTTCACGGGCCTCCAATCTCTTTGGCAGTGTGAACTCCTTGGTGACTAATCACAGCAACTTGTACTTGGGAAAAAGACTGTAACGTTCTGGAGGACTATGTTATTCAAAATGCTCCTATGGCGAAAAAGAAAAAAAAAACACGAGAGAGAGAAAACAAATGTACAAGCTGATGGGTAAAACACACACTGAAGTCCAGCGGTGAGTCACAGAGTGGGAGCTCAAGCCCCCGTGCTCGTCTGAGTAAAGCGGAAGGCAGGCCTTCGAGGGTCTTCAGAAACTGCAAAGATCGCAGACTAGAGGCTCATGGACCAAACACATGGTTTGGCTCTCATGGCATTAAAAAAAAATCTTGACTTTGTTACCAATATTTACTATTAGGGTACTTTACATTCAAAAATACACATTATCTAGCTTCTCACCAAAAAATGAATCTTAGAACATTTTGGACCCGTAGTCCTACAAGGTCACTTTCAGCCAGAGCTGAGCAGGGGCTGCTACCTCCAGGCATGGCGGGAGCTCCTCGGGTCAGTCAGTTTCCACTCTCCCTCCTCCCACACCTGGGGCACACAAGGCTTGCTAACTACTGCCATTCTTCTTCATGACACCCCAGCCCACTTCACGCAGGCTGAAGCAGCCTGCCTGTCGACACCCGTGCCTGTGACCCTGGTCTGATCTAATCCCCTTTCCCTATGTAAGAGACCAAGGCCCAGCGAAGGAAGACGTGTCTAAGGTCATCTGTGGTGCTGTCGGCAAAGAGGACACAGCGTCCAGCTCTCCTAGTCCAGCACTCAGGTTTCCGCCCTGGCCCCAGCTAGAGACGTTTCCAGTTTAGAGGGTGTCTGTCACCGAAGAGCTCTAAGAACATTACCAGGAGCCAGAATGGAACTGAACCAGACCCAAGAGGCACCTCTAAAGAACACTGAGAAGAGCGAGCCCCAGACTGGAGCCGAAAGGCCTGGTCCCAGCACCAGTTCTGTGGGCAGAGCCGAGCTACCTGCCAGCTAACATCTGTGGGGCCCTCCCTACCACACACCTATTACTCTCTCCTATAAACCCTGGAAACGAAATCTATTTGCCTCTCTTCTACTCCAGTTGGATCATCAGTGAACAGAACAGCTGAAGGGAGACTCCACTTGGGACTTCCAGTCCAGCTGGTGGGCTACACACACACACCCTGCAATCTTCCTTTTACACCCCGTGCCAGAGACAGCAGAGAACATTTCTGACGTAGCCACGCCGGAGCACAGCAAGGACACTGTATGCGCCGGCAGCTAAGGAAGCCCTGAAGAACACAGGCAGCGCTGAGACAGGCATGGGAGCCCTGAAGAGTACAGGCAGCGCTGAGACATACATGGGAGCCCTGAAGAGTACAGGCAGCGCTGAGACATGCATGGAAGCCCTGAAGAATATAGGCAGTGCCGAGACATGCATGGGAGCCCTGAAGAACACAGGCAGCGCCGAGACATGCATGGGAGCCCTGAAGAGTACAGGCAGCACTGAGACATGCATGGGAGCCCTGAAGAACACAGGCAGCACCGAGACAGGCATGGGAGCCCTGAAGAGTACAAGCAGCGCCAAGACAGGCATGGGAGCCTTGAAGAACACAGGCAGTGCCGAGACATGCATGGGAGCCCTGAAGAACACAGGCAGCGCTGAGACATGCATGGGAGCCCTGAAGAGTACAGGCAGCGCTGAGACATGCATGGGAGCCCTGAAGAGTACAGGCAGTGCTGAGACATGCACGGGAGCCCTGAAGAGTACAGGCAGCGCTGAGACAGGCATGGGAGCCCTGAAGAACACAGGCAGCACTTAGATGCATGGGAACGCGAGAGGGGACTGCCTTGTTCAAGAGCCTTCGGGTCTTTTAAAAACTGGTAGTGATCTGGTTTAGTTGGCCTCCAGCAGGATAATTTTGAAGATTATAAAATTATAATTTTTCATTAACATAGTCAAAGTTTGAAACATACAGGGTGACCCTTCTAAAAATACTTCTTGAGGTGATAAATTATTCTTAGGAACTGATTCAGACTGCAGAATGTCCGCCTGCCTAGTGCTGCCCACGGGCGACTCCTGCAGCTGCTCCTGCACTTCCCCGTCAGCATCACCAGGAAGATGAGAGAGGAAAGCATCTGCAGAAAGTCAAACACCACGAGAAACAAATTCAACAATGAAGAAGAATTTACTTGAGAAAGACAAATCAATAAAACAATCAAAACCAAGATTTTAAAATAAGTACAATTATGTATACTTGAAAATTGCTAAGAGTAGATCTTAAGAGTTCTTATCACACCAAAAAAAGTAACCACGTGATAGCTGTTTTAACTAACCTTATTGTCATAATCATTTCGCAATATATACAAATATAAAATCATCATGTTGTATATCTTAAACCTACACAATGTTATATGACAATATATCTCAATAAAGCTGCAAAAAATTGAAGTATAATTACTATCTGCAGAAAGATAAGACAAGATTATTGCATCTATAAAACAAGATCAGACAATTACAAAACAAGAGCACTTGGTTACTAAAAACAATTCGAAATCTTGAAAAGGAAACTATAGAATTCAGTCTAAAGAAAACTATAAAGTCAGTCACAGAAAACAAATTCAACATCTATCTATCTAACAGAAGTTCCAGGAAAAGGACGCAGAACGAATAGAGAGTAGAGAGAGTATATTTAAAAAGTAAACAACTGAACATTAAGATACACTCCTAAAAACTAGCAGAGAGAAAACACATCCCCTACAGAGGAGTGAGATCCATTGCTGCTTTTCATCAGCAACCCTGGATGCAAGACAGCAGAGACCTCTCTCCAAGCTGAAACCAATCCATTCCCCTCAAATGGCCTTTCCGCTATTTAGAATCCACGCCTTAGAGCCCTTTTCTTCCCAATACCCAACACCTCGCAGATGTCACCTGAAGTTGCTCCTGACAGGACCCAGAGTGGCTGGTCCAGGGGTCCAGTGAGTTCAGCACAGGCCCTGGGTATACCAGAAGCACAGAAGGGATTTTAATTCCTAGCTGCTAAAAGCTGAGGTCCTATTTCTGGAGTAATCACATGCTCATTCAGACAAGAGCTGTTCTCCAAAAGCAACGTTAATAAGGGAAAAAACAGACATTCTGGTTAGGGGCAGGAAAGATGTAATCAAATCCAAAGTTAACCTGTGACCATCAGTTTGGAAGCGGTGTGCCCCCAAAGACCAGACTCATCACACAGAACACTGTAACTACCACCAAACTTCACGAGTGCAGAACTGCGAGCAAAAGGAGCCAGGAGTCAAGGTTTTGCCCCTCAGCCCCACTAACCCTCTTCAGAGCTGCAGTTATAAAGGAGGGGCAACTTCCCCAGTAGCTCAGTGGTCAGGACTCGACTCTCACTGCCGTGGCTCTGGGCTCAACCCCCATTCCGGGAACCAATATGCCGCAGGCTGCACAGTGCAGCCAAAAAGCAAACGGGGTGAGGGGGAGGGGGTGGAAATCAGATACAACCCTTACTGAGCATCTGTTACATTTGAGTTCCTGGAGTAAGGACTGAACAGATATCGTATCATTTAATCCTCTCAACAATGATAATTCAAAAACTAAGGTTTAGAGAAGAGGAGCAACCTGCCTGAGGTCACACAGTCAGCAAGAGACCGAGCCAAGATTTCAACTCTGTACCCATACTCTCTCCACCACTGCTTTCAGTAATTCGCCAAACACCTGGAATTGGTCTCCTCCTCCTGCTGTCTCGGTCCACATCTCTGGGACTGAGCAAAAACTATCTCCAAAAATAAAGACAGCTGGGTCAGGAATTAGAACTGTTAAATGCCCAACCTGCAGGCTTCCATCTGAGCAAGGCACCTCGCACTCTGGGTCTCAGGTCCCTTATCTGCCCCCAGGCAGCACTCAACATTTTCAGGCCCAGAAGCACGATCCATCCAAGGGCCATTCACGCGTGCCTCTCCAGTCGCCCCAATTAGACAGCTGTGCAGTTCAGCCCTGGACAGATGGGGTTGTCAAAAGCAAAAGCAGAGTCCCGAAGTGGCCCCTCTGGAGCCTCCTGGTGGCTCCTGAGCCCCCTGGGGCAGTACGTAAGCCCCTTCCCCGTACCTGGCAACATCTCTGGCGATCTGCTCGTTGGGACAGTTGACAAAAACAATGGAGTACGTGCCGGACACATAGCTGCCAGTGAGAACGGAAAGGAACTGCAGGCTGAGGGTCCTGAGCACGGGGTATGTCAGGAGAGAGGCTGTCAGGATCTGCACAGCAGGAAAAGAAAAGCACAGATCAGCAGAGGCGTGGCCAGCTCACCACCGGCAATCTCGGGCAGACTGGAACCAGCGCGGGGCAATGTGATTTTATCCCCATTTCCCACCCACAAAATAATTCCTAGGATCTGCATTGAGCTTTAGTGCTTAATGTTTTCATGCCTAGATTATTTTCCTCTGCATTTTTCAAATGGTTTAAAAAAAAAAAAAGGCTTAAAAATTAAGACACTTGCTCAAAGTCACACAGCTTTGGGAATCCCCTGGTGATCCAGTGGTCAGGATTCTGCGCTTTCACTTCCAGGGCCCAGGTTTGATCCCTGGTTGGGGAACTAAGACCCTGTGAGACCAAAAAAGCCATGCAGCATGGCCACACACATACACAAATCACACAGCTTTTAGTTGGTGAAGCCAAGAATAGGAGTGAAGCCTGGATAACTTGAAATCCATTCCCATTGCAAAAAACTGCTACTACAGGTAATACCAACTGGCATCCACGGAACTGCTGTCATCCTGTGGAGATTATGACTGACAATAAACTCCTGTATCTGTTGATGTAACTGTTGCTGCTGCTGCTGCTAAGTCGCTTCAGTCGTCTCCGACTCTGTGCGACCCCACAGACGGAAGCCCACCAGGCTCCCCGTCCCTGGGATTCTCCAGGCAAGAACACTGGAGTGGGTTGCCATTTCTTTCTCCAATGCAGGAAAGTGAAAAGGGAAAGGGAAGTCGCTCAGTCATGTCCGACTCTTCACGACCCCATGGACTGCAGCCCACCAGGCTCCTCCATCCATGGGATTTTCCAGGCAAGAGTACTGGAGTGGGGTGCCATTGCCTTCTCCAGATGTAACTGTTAGGGAGTTAATGTCACCGCCATCCAACTGTGTACATGCCAGGTACTGTGGAGAGTCCAGTGGAAAAGGAAGCCTAATTTTACAGCAATGGGGCCTGTGCTACTCTGACAGACAACCGGTGGCGGGGGAGGCCCAAAAGGAAGGCTCCGCCTCTTGGGGGCAGGAGAGGCTTTGAAGAGAAGGGACCATCCAACTTGGAGCTGAAATAGGAGGTAGGACTGAAAAAGAAGATACGGTTAGTATGTACAAACTCAAGAGGTATTTGGGGACAGATGAATTATCCAGACTGCATGGGTCTTAGTCAGTGGGCATGGAACTGGGAGGAAAAGGGGTCTGGCTAGAGTTATAAAGGGTCAGGCTAAGGAGTGTGGGGTTTGTACTCAAGTGAGGGTGCTTTTGGAGGTTTTTTAAGTAGAAGAGCAATAACATGAGCAGGCTGAGTAGTGTAATGGGAAGGAGGATGGGAGTGATCAGAGTGATTCAAAGGCCAGTACAATGTTGCAGGAAAATATTAAGATCCTGAGCTAAGAAAATGACAGTGATAACAGGAGAGGAAAAGACAGTCAAGATACAATTTTTCTTGCTACTTTAATGATAAAACATCTAAAATAAGAGGAAATTAAAAGAATTGGAGGACATCTTCCAGGGTTCTTTGCTTGGGGGATACAAAAGAGTCATTAATAGGGATGGAGGCAACTTGCAAGGAGCCCCACCGTGAATCAGGCAAGACTGGACAAGAACACGCTTCTCCCGCCTGCCAGCCCGGGCTCATGTCTCGCTCAAACAAACCTCTGTCCTCCCACTCCTACGTTATCGCCTGGCCCTGCCTGCCTCCTACTTCTTGGCAGGGCCTGAGTGGCGTTTTTATGTCTTTAGCTTCAGTCTGGGGTGGGCTTCTCATTCCCTCCCACGACCTCCCCCAACACCTCCAGTCCAACATACTAGTCCTCGGAACTAAACCAGTGACCACACAAGAAAAAACAACCAGGGTTTTCAAGGAAGTTGTTAATGACAACTCAATTAGATTATATAGGATATAAAAACACAAAGGCACTAAACAGCAGGATTTAAAACCTAGTGTTAGTACAGCTCTCTGCAGCTCAACAAGTTACTTCCTCTCTCTTCTATAAGGGTTACCTAGAAATTGGAGGTTACAACATTTGTGCTGCCTACCTCAGAGTTGCCATGGGCTCAAACAAGATAGGAAAACCAGTTTTTGACCACTAGTCCAATAAAGAAAGGAACCACACTTTGCTCATCACTGTGTCCCCAGGACAGTTCACGGTACACAGCAGCTTCTCAAGAAATAACCTGCAGACTGGTGAATGCGCACACCAGCAAGATGCTGAGATGGAGACTAAACAGTCTTGTAAGTAGGGCTTTTAGGTCATCCACAGAGCTTTTGGCAGTGAATCGGACATACTAGAACACTCTAAGGGGTCAGATACACGACTGTAAGGTGGCTTTCAGCACGGACTCTAAACAAAAGGAGCAATGGTCTGTCCCCCAACCTAAAAAGCCATTCCTAGGGGAGATCTAGGGCATTTCAGCCAGCAGGTATCAGTGGAACACAGAGCTCACAGGATTAAATACAAACTCACCTAAAATGCATTGAAACTTTTGTGTGAACTCACAGTGAAAGAGACACTCAGAGGTAGTCTGGGCACTTGGGTATTACCTAAGACAAGCCTTCATTTAACAGATAAGGTAACTGAGGCAGTTCTGTGACTGAACCAAGACTTAAATCTAAACTCCTGCCTCCCATTCTGGGCTCTCTGAACTGCAAGGAGCATCACTAGGAAGTGACACAGCGGGGTTATTTCAGCTTCACTTAATCTAGTGGCTCTCAGCTTGAGGCAATTTTGCCCCTGCCCCAGGGGACATCTGGTCACATCTAGGGACAATTTTGATGTCATGACTGGGGAGGAAATGCCATTGGTAGAGGCCAGAATTGCTGCTGAACATCTTTCTACTGTACCATCGATCACACTGAAATACAGTGGTTTACATATGTCTCCCTCATTGGATGTGAGCTCATTCATTTCTGTATCCTCAGCACTTCACAAGCCCTGATAAGACGTATGGACTTGAGAAGTGTTTGCGGACCATCTCAACAAAGAATCAGAAGATATGAAAGGTCAGTTTGGAATCAAAGGTGGACTACAGTACATTAGAAAGTGATATTACATGAATGCAAAATACATATATCAACATATTTCCTAATAGAAACATATTTATTACTGTAAGTTTATAACATTTTCATATTTACATCTTTTCTAAGTTTACACTGTTTCAAAATATTTTATGTATCCTTTCAATTACTTCATTCTGCCTTTTTCCTTTTTTTTTTTTTGGTACTGGAGTATCTGCCTAACCTTTAAGAGGTTATGGTTTTGTTTTAGTTTTATGGTCACACCCCGAGGCATTCGGGACCTTAGTTCCCCAATCAGGGATCACACCCAACTCCCCTGCAGTAGAAGTGGAGTCCTAACCAATGGACCATTGGGGAAGTCCTGAAGAGTTCACAGTTGACTTTACAATCTGTGCTAAGGCAGAAGGGGCCTCAGAAACCCCATAGTATTTCTAAATTTATAACATACCTAGTTTTAAGGAATTTGTAAATACTCTGAAATTAACATTGTGTTTATCTATACACTTTCCTTGGGTGCAAATCCAGAATTTTCACACACCCCCCCCAAAGAAAATCTATAGTCCCCCAAAATATTAAGCATCACTGACGTGTGCCAGTTAATTAAGGGCCAGAGAGGGGAAGAAATCACCAGAAAGGTGAGCAGTGGAGCTGGGCTAGACCCCGGGGCTTCAACAGTTCTCCTTTCCATCACCTGGCCCTGCCCCAAAAGGCAGCTACCACCAGCACCACCAACAGACTCTCTGCAGCCACTGCCAACCTTCACGTGTTAAGATACTTCAGAGATGAGACAGCAAAGCCCCCAGAAAAATGACGCGGTAACTGCACTGGGAAGAGGAAAAGAAACTAGCATGGGACCTTTAGATGAGAACGCACCAGCAAACACCCCTCACCACCCCACCCTCCCGGGCAGTACAGCCCAGTCACTCCTCCTCAAAGGCAGGGCAGAAAGGGGTGCTGGTAAGCTTCAGAATCACACCACAATCTCCAGGACACTGGGTGGTGCCCCCAGGGATTTCACCATCCACCCCCTACCTGCCTGCCCCCAGCTCAAAACCCCAGGAGTATACAACACAAATGCCCCTTCTTCCCTCAGTCCCCAGGCTGGAGGTTTAGAGGCGAGAGGATTCACAGCATCATACTGTGGGACACTCACCAAGAGGCATATAAAGATAGAGGGCCGAGTGGAGCCTGGCAGAGGGCACCGTGAGCCCAGCCTGTCCATGGCGTCGCTGGTGACTGAGCCAGCACAGGCTATGGGAACTGCAGCCTGAGGGAAAGTCGCTGGCGGACGGATGGGCTCCAAGGGCCTGAGCCCCTCTCCTCTTACCACCTGCTGCCTGCCCCACTGCCCGGCCAGGTCCCAGCCAGGCTGGCTGGAAGGAGAGGGTGGAGGGGGCGGGGAAAGAGCGACTCATTTTTCACTGGGCAACTCTCTAGAAACATATAACCCAAACAGCCTGTGCAAACCTCCAACCCCTGCAAAAAAAAAAAAAATACTAATTTTCCCTCCCCATTCTCACATATACCAAAAACCATAAAATTCCCTGAGGTGTACAGATTAAAGCTTCTTAGATATATAAAACCTTCAGAAACCATAGCCCACAAACACAAATACACAGAACTCTTCCACTGAGGCCCATCCCACCAAAAAAAAAAATAAAAACAAACCCAAATAAATGAAGCCCACATGTGGCTGACTTCATGTCCCCCAACAGCATTTTAATCCTCCCTGGTTTAAAACAAACACTCCTGCTGCTGACCGCTCTCCCTGTAAACCCACCCATCTTTCAAGGCCAGCTGATCAGTGCAGCCTTTACCAAGGTTAATCCCAGGGTCCCACTTCCCCTAAGGCACTCTGTCCACACTTCCGAGGCAGCATTCAACGTCAGCTGCTAAAACAAACTCAAAAGCAGGAAGCTCATGACTGTTACCCTTTGGGGACGCAGAGTCCACTGCTGTCCGGGTTTCCAAGTTTTTAATCCAGCTTCTTAATGTGAAACTTCTTAATTTTTAAATGACCACACTGCTGGTAAGACCCTAAGTAAATTTTTAAGCCGAGGAAAGCTACTTTTCATCTTGACTGTAGTGGTGATTACACAAACATTAAAAAATTCAACAAATTGTACACTTAAATTGGTAAATTGTATTCTATGTAAATAGTACCCTAAACAAAGCAGGTGGGGAGGGGAATGCTGAACACCAATTAGGAATTGTTTTGAACTGGGCAGACAAAACAAAACCTACCTGGTTCCCAAACTGTCGGGCACGCTGCCAGTCCCCAGCTTCTGTGTTTAACTGCCTGTTTACCCGCCTCCTTATTCCTTGGGGCTATTATCTTAAAAGGCCTGACAGCACTTTCTAGCAAAGTGCCTGACAAAGCCAGCTGTAGCCCTAGTTCTATCATTTATGATGGCTGTGTAGACTCAGGCAAATTACTTAACCTCTCTGAGCTTTGGGGGCTTTTTTTTTGGTAAAGAAAGAGCTAATACCTCTTTCATAGATCTAAAGTGAAGATTAACAGAAGACAAATGTAAGAGTGTTTTATAAAATGTAAGACCACGTCAGCATTTCAAGAGCCTTCTCATGCCACTACCAAACAAGGTTAACTCAGAAAATCTCCAGTTGTGATTGAAGAACTTAGCATGTATGAAAGAAACAGGATTATAAAAAATGAGGCTGAGTGGTCCTTAAAAAAACCCTTTATATTCAAAGTCCACTAACATAAATCAAGACTGTGATCTTTTAAATCCGTTATATTAATAGGAAAGGTCACTGTTAATGACCATTTTACCTTAGATCCTGAGATGATGTCCCAGAATTTAGCACAGGTTCCTGCACAGATTATGTTCAATAAATATTTGTTGAATGACTAAATGATACGGATGTGTGGCTGGTGATGACAAGGATGGTCATGATGAAGGTGATGCTGGGGCAAAGGATGGCAAGGGATGAACTGCTATCTGGAAGAAACCACCTCTGGATTCTCTTCTTTCTGCAACTCAGGCACCTCTACTCTCTTCAGAGTCAATTCCAAGGTCAGATTCCAAACGTCCAATTCTGCATTTATGAACTTGGCAGATCGTTCAGATCTAGTAAGAGCCTCAGTGCCCCTGCCTGAGATCACAGGCTCTTCTGGAGGCATCTTGCCTTCTCTCTTTCTTTCCTCCTCCTTACTGGATTCAGAGGTGAACTCAGACTCTTCAGAGTCAGAGTCTGTACCCGTCTCT
Organism: Bos indicus; assembly: GCF_029378745.1. Classification (NCBI taxonomy): domain Eukaryota; kingdom Metazoa; phylum Chordata; class Mammalia; order Artiodactyla; family Bovidae; genus Bos; species Bos indicus. Next base: position 110,142,452 of record NC_091767.1, on the reverse strand, counting down.
TTCATCCGCAATACTGTCTGTATCTTCCTTCTCTTTCTTCAGCAACTCTACTTTATTTTGAAAGTTCTTCAGCACCTCTTCTATAGGTATACAATTTATTGAAGTCTCTTTTTTAAAGGCCAAACCTCGATCCAGGAAAGAATCCATATCAATCGCAGCACGGATGCAGTCTGACACCTGGTGTAGGACAGCATTGTTTCCTTAGGTTCATCTTTATCTTTGGTTCCAAAGATTTGCCTTCTTCCTCTCAAGGTACAGACGTGTATCTATCATCTCAAGATACAGACTCTCTGTTACTGCCAAAGCTTGAGACTTAAGTTTCATATTGATGAATTTAAAGCCCATCCAATTTGCAGACTACGAATTTTTTTTCAGCTTCTTCTTTAGCTCCAGGGAAACATGCATACATAGCAAAGCTTCCACCAAGCTTTATCAAGAGCATCTGGTTTATCATCCATCACCTCTTTTATTACCAAAGTGCCAGCAATGCTGAATTGTTGCCACGTTTCTTTTAAAGTGAGCAAAGGTTTTTTGTTTTTTTTTCCCAATACCATGGGCAAAATGGTCAAACATATGCTTGGTGTACCCCATGAATGCTTCAATTACACTCTGATCCAAAGGCTAAAGATAGCTAGTGCGTTCCAGACAGAGAAACATAGTAACAACGTTGGGATGAGCAAGGAATAATGAGTCTGGGTGATTGGGAACACTACTAGCGTACTCTGAAGGCAAGATTTGGGGGAGTTAAACAATTCCAGGCTCAAAGAATAAAACAATTATGGAGCCAATCCAAAATGAGGGTAGCTGTTAACGATAAGATTAGTGATGGCCAGAAAAACAAGAAAGCATATCTTTTTTCATAAAACAAGTGGAATTTGGGGTCTTTGTCACCTGCGGCACTGGCACGAAATGTAAGGGAAATCCTGTCCTTGGCGTCCTCTAAGTTTCCCGGATTTCTGTCTTTTCCCCCAAAAGTACACGAAGGCAAGCACTTCCAAAGCAGGCTCATTTCCTTGATGGTGAAGACCTATTGAGGTTAAAGCCTCTAGCTCGGATCAGTTTCTAGAGTTGCTTGGAATACGTGGGTGGTGACTGGGTATTTAACGGATCTTCCATCAAACTCGAATTTCGCAGTCTATAGTAATTTCTAAACTCAAACCACCCTTTGCTCGCATGAAAACTCATCTGGGTTGTCCTTGCCAGTGGTTTCCACAGTTGCAAGTAAACCTATTTGGCCTGGCTGCAGACAGCCTTTAGCGATCGCCGCCCCCCACCCCGCCCCCAATCCTAGACCCAAAAGATTAACTGAAGTTTCCATCTTCTCGATGTTTACATCCTTGGGAATGCACAGCACCTAGGAGCAGACGCGCGAAAAACTCTCCATGCTGGCCCCGACGGCCTTCTCGTTTTGCGTAAGGGTGTGCACGGCCCCACGTCGGTGTTACTCACGCCTTCTTACAGCTTCTCGAGAATTTTCATCTTCCAGAGGCCTGACCCTTCGCCTCCTCTTAATACGTGTTTGGCCGGGAAGCAGGATGTTCACCGCCTCCGCTCCGCCCTGGCGGCCTAAGCCTCCACCACAGCCTGGTTTTAGAGCCAGGGGGCCGATGACAAGGCCGTTTAACCTTTGGTTCGTTCTCATTCTCACCACTCCGCTTGCCGCACACTGACCCAGCCTTCGCTCTCAGTGCGACAGAAGCAACCAGACCAGACACTCGGGCCCACTGAGTGGCACGCATGATGACGCACAGCTGCCACCCCGTAACTAGCAGCGACCCCAGTGAGCCCCGGTATCGCGAGGCTTGGCAGCTCCCGAACGCGCGCGGCCCGGCAGCTGAGCAATGCTATTGGTGCGGCCGGGGCGATTTGGGCTCAGCCAAAACTCAAGGGAAGGGAGGCTGCGCCCGGCAGATCTCGCGAGGCTCGAAGAAGCGCCCCGCGAACCAGGAGCGGGGCGGGCTGACTGGAGAACCCTGGCGGGAGGGGGCATCATGGCGGCCCAGGCGCTGGCGCTGCTGAGGGAGGTTTCGCGGCTGGAGGCGCCGCTGGAGGAGCTGCGCGCTCTACAGTCGCTGCTGCAGTCGGTGCCGCTCAGCGAGCTCCGCGAACAAGCGGCGGAACTGCGCCTTGGTCCGCTCTTCTCCCTCCTCAACGAGAACCATCGGTGAGAGGACCCTGCAGCTTGAGCGGGGGAGAATGACACCCCTAAGTATGGAGCCGGGGATGGGGGGTGGTGACGGGGGAGGCTTTTCCCAGTCTCAGTGAAGGCTGAAAATAGATGAAATTTCAGAGAGGAAGGATCCAGCGCTGAGAGGCAAGAGACGGGGTTCAAGTCCAGGCTCTGAGGTGTGCCCCTGACCGTCGTTTGGACTCGCTGCCTTCATCCTTGAAATAGGAGGCGAAAGGCAGGGTGCCTATCTATAGGGAGGGCTCCTCCAACGCGTATCCAAGTCCTTGACTTTTTCTCTCCTCTTTAGCAGAGGTCCTATCCTGGCGGCTTGGTAGGCTCTGTCGATATTTTAAATTCACGTACCCTTGATCCAGTAATTCTTGTTACAGAAATTAACGTGCAGGTATACTCACACACAAAATGTACTGTATCTACAGGTTTATTCACAACAGAAGTTGACAGCAAAAAGCAAACAACTAGGAACAACCTGAATATTTATTAAAAGGAGATTCTTAAATTATGACATATGACATGGAACAGTATGCAGCTGTTAGAAAAATTGAGTAGATACATCTATCTCTCTATATACATGGACATAGATCCCTAATATATATTGCTGAATGAAAAAATTGTTGGAGTTTATAAATCCATTATATGTAATTTTTAAAAAAGAATTACAACCCTCTCACACCCACATGAACACTGGCCAGTGTAACATTAGAAATATCTGAAAGGTACATCAGAAGCTATTAATATGGAAATGGAACTTAGCGTGGTAGGAAGGCATTTTACTTTTAATTTTATGTACATCTGTAGTATTTGATTTTTAAATGCTTTGTATTTGATCATCTGATAACCTAAAAGACTTAAAATGTTTGTGATCCAGAAATTTAAAAGTGACCTTCTTTCTTGAAAAAAGAATGAATCACTGAGTCAAGACTGGATGATTTCAGAGGACTTTTTTGGCTCTGACCTTCTAAGAGGTCTCTCTTTTTCATTTGTGTTATGCTTCCATTAATTCTGTTAGTCAACATTATTTAGACCTGCTTATTAAATCCCTCTTATATGTCCGTTTTATTTCAGGCCCTCGTGTTCTCCCTCTTGCTAGACCTGTTGCCTTAGTTTGGTTTCTCAGTATCCCTGAGTTTACTTCTCTGGTGTGTTCTTCCAATGTTGCAACCACGGTGAACTTCTCAGGTTGTTTGACTCCCAGCTTTTCCATGGTTTCCCAGTGCCTTTGGTGTAAAAGTAGGACTTGTCAGTCTTGCATCTGGACCCCTACAGTTTATTTTCACCCTGCTTTTCCAGCCTCATCACTTTTCTCCACTCTACACATATTTCACCTGCTGCAGCTACCGTGTGGCGCTAATTACGTTTCCTTAAGCATGACTTGGCACTTTTCTAACTTTGTTTATGCCAGTCGTACTAACGGAAATACCTTCTTTCCTTCTCTCCAAATCTGTCCATCTTTTAGGGCCCAGATGAAGTGCCTTCCCCTCCAAAAAGTCTTTCTTGGTCACTCCAGTTATAGTGACAGACCTCAGATCTCCTTAAGGACATTATGATTATTTCTCTTAAGGATACTTGATATTTTTGCCTTATGTTGTAATTCCATATGTGTTTCATTCTAGTTTGTAAATTCTTTGACGACAGGGCCCATATTTTGTTCATCTCTGCATCCCTCCTAGGGTGCAGCACATAATATGATATGTGCCAAATAAAAGATGCATAAATTTTAGACAGCCCAACTAGTCCAGCCACTTTATATCATAGATGAAGAGACTTTCACTGGTCACACTGTAAGTTAACACCAGGAATGCAAATGGGACTGAAATGAAGTGGAGTTTGAAGAATAAGGTCTTCGGGGAAGGTAGTTTGCTGGAAGGAACAGTACTGTAGAAAACAGTGTCACTGGAAATTGGGTAGTAGATACCAAGTGCAACTGGTGGGAATAATTCTCTGTATATTGACTTGGCAATCTCTAGATATTTTTCTGTTTCTCTGGGCTATATATTGCTTCAGGATCTTTTCTCAGTTCAGTTCAGTTGCTCAGTCATGTCTGACCCATGGACTGCAGCACACTAGGCTTCCCTGTCCATCACCAACTCCCGGGGCTTGCTCAGACTCATGTCCATTGAGTTGGTGATGCCATCCAACCATCTCATCCTCTGTTGTCCCCTTCTCCCACTTTCAATCTTTCCCATTAACAGGGTCTTTTCCAGTGAGTCAGTTCTTCATATCAGATAGCCAAAAGAGTGCAGCTTCAGCATCAGTCCTTCCAATGAATATTTAGGACTCATTTCCTTTAGGATGGACTGGTTGGATCTCCTTGCAGTCCACGGAACTCTCAAGAGTATTCTCCAACACCACACATCAAAAGCATCAGTTCTTCCGTGTTCAGCTTTTTTTATAGTCCAACTCTCACATTCATACATGACTGCTAGAAAAACCATAGCTTTGATCAGATCGACTTTTGTCGGCAAACTAATGTCTCTGATTTTTAATATGCTGTCTAGGTTTGTCATAGCTTTTCTTCCAAGGAGCAAGCGTCTTTTAATTTCATGGCTGCAGTCACCATCTGCAGTGATTTTGGAGCCCAAGAAAATAAAGTCTGTCACTGTTTCCATTGTTCCCCCTCTATTTGCCAGGAAGTGATGGGACCGGATGCCATGATCTTAGTTTTTTTAATGTTGAGTTTTAAGCCAACCTTTTCACTCTCCTCTTTCATTTTCATCAACAGGTTTTTTAGTTCCTTTTCACTTTCTGCCATAAGGGTAGTGTCATCTGTATATCTGAGATTATTGATATTTCTCCCATCAATCTTGATTCCAGCTGGTGCTTCATCCAGCCAGGCATTCCTCATGATATACTCTGCATGTACTCATCTCATACTCTATCAAAGTAATGCTCAAAATTCTCTAAGCCAGGCTTCAACAGTACATGAACCATGAACTTCCAGATGTTCAAGCTGCATTTAGAAAAGACAGAGGAACCAGAGATCAAATTGCAAACATCTGCTGGATCATTGAAAAAGCAAGAGAGTTCCAGAAAAACATCTACTTCTGCCTTATTGACTATGCCAAAGCCTTTGACTGTGTGGATCAAAACAAACTGTGGAAAATTCTTCAAGAGATGGGAATACCAGACCACCTGACCTGCCTCCTGAGAAATCTATATGCAGGTCAGGAAGCAACAGTTAAAACTGGACATGGAACAACAGACTGGTTCCAAATAGGAAAAGGAGTACGTCAAGGCTGTATATTGTCACCCTGCTTTTTTAACTTATATGCAGAGTACATCATGAGAAACGCTGGGCTGGAAGAAGCATAAGCTGGAATCAAGATTGCTGGGAGAAATATCAATAACCTTAATATGCAGATGACACCACCCTTATGGCAGAAAGCAAAGAGGAACTAAAGAGCCTATTGATGAAAGTGAGAGAGGAGAGTGAAAAAGCTGACTTAAAGCTCAGCATTCAGAAAACTAAGATCATGGCATCCGGTCCCATCACTTCATGGCAAATAATGGGGAAACAATGCAAATAGTGACAGACTATTTTTGGGGGCTCCAAAATCACTGCAGATGGTGACTGTAGCCATGAAATTAAAAGATGCTTACTCCTTGGAAGGAAAGTTATGACCAACCTAGATAGCATATTCAAAAGCAGAGACATTACTTTGCCAACAAAGGTCCATCTAGTCAAGGCCATGGTTTTTCCAGTGGTCATGTATGGATGTGAGAGTTGGACTACAAAGAAACCTGAGCACCGAAGAATTGATGCTTTTGAACTGTGGTGTTGGAGAAGACTCTTGAGAGTCCCTTGGACTGCAAGCAGATCCAACCAGTCTGTCCTAAAGGAAATCAGTCCTGAATATTCATTGGAAGAACTGATGCTGAAGCTGAAACTCTAATACTTTGGCCACCTTATGCAAAGAACTGACTCATCGAAAAAGATCCTGATGCTGGGAAAGATTGAAGGCATGAGGAAAAGGGGACAACAGAGGATGAGGTGGTTGGATGACATCACGGACTCAATGGACATGAGTTTGAGAAAGCTCCGGGAGTTGGTGATGGACAGGGAAGCCTAGTGTGCTGCAGTCCATGGGGTCCCAAAGAGTCAGACACAACTGAGCAACTGAACTGAACTCTGCATATAAGTTAAATAAGCAGAGTGACAGTATACAGCCTTGTCATACTCCTTTCCCAGTTTTGAACGAGTCGGTTGTTCCATGTCCGGTTCTAACTGACCACAGGTAAGGTGCTCTGGTAGTCCCATCTCTCTAAGAATTTTCCATTCTTATGTGATCCACACAGTCAGAGGCTTAATCATAGAAACCTGTAGCCATTGGCAATCACTCTATTTCCCCCTCATATCCCTCCTCCAGCCCCTGGCAAGCAGGGTCTATGAACATTGGTGTACGGTTTTTGTGTGGACATACGTTTTGACTTATCTTGAGAATAAAAAAATTACCTACTCTCTTGGGCTTGATTGTGCAAAGTGCAGTCACCAAGTTGAAAGGATATGTTCATTTGCTTTGAATTGCTGTGTGTTGCTGTGCTCAGTCATGTCTGACTCTTTGCGACCCCAAGGACTCTAGCCCTCTAGGCTCCCCTGTCCGTGGAATTTTCCAGGCAAAAAAATTGGAGCAGGTCGCCTTTTCCTTCTCCAGGGGATCTTCCCAACCCGGGGACTGAACCCGTGTCTCTTGTGTCCCATGCATTGGCAGGCAGATTCTGTGCCATCTGTGGAGCCGTGTATTACTATATTGCTTAATTCCCTTTTACACAGGCACAGTTTAACTGTATACTCCTGTTAATAGTATATGAGTGCCCATTTATTTGTACGGCCTATTAAGAGACAAGGAAATTACTCGTGAAACACCTCTATCTGCATCTGGTGGTCATCAAGTTCTGCTTAATTTGCCTCCTTAATAGCTCTTGAATCTTTTCCCTCTTCTCCTTTCTCACTGTTACTTCCTCGTTTTTGCTCCTTTATCACCTCTCACCATCAAATAACTTCTAACTGAAAGTTTTTCTCTAAAACTGATGCAGTGATTTCTACAAGTCAGATCTCATTGTGTTCCTTCTCTGCCTTAAAACCACTTAATGGCTTTCCGTTGCTTTCTAGGAAAAGGCTAAATTCCATAGCAGCACGTGAAAGACCTATCAGAGCCCAGCTTCTGTGCATCTTTCCTGTTTCACTTTTTGTCATTCATCCTTCTCCCCACTTCTCTCCCACCCCATCATACCAAGTGACCTGTGGTTCCTTGAATGCATAACACTGTCTCATTCCTTTGTGTGTTCCTTTGTGCTCACACCCCCTTTGCCTGGAACACTTCTCTTAGATAACTCCCATGTTTTCTTAAGTTTCATTTAGGTGTTACCCTCTGGGAGGTCTTCCCTGAACCCCATCTTCTTTGCTGAGCTCCCTCAGCTTCCAGCCCTAACCTTTAGCCTTTATCTACCTGGATTATAGTTGCCTATTTTTCTGTGTCTTCCATTAAATGATCTCCTTGAGATCAGAGAATATATCTTAGCCTTAGAGAGTATATATATATCCCTTATGGCAGAAAGTGAAGAGGAACTAAAAAGCCTCTTGATGAAAGTGAAAGTAGAGAGTGAAAAAGTTGGCTTAAAGCTCAACATTCAGAAAACGAAGATAATGGCATCCGGTCCCATCACTTCATGGGAAATAGATGGGGAAACAGTGGAAACAGTATCAGACTTTATTTTTCTGGGCTCCAAAATCACTGCAGATGGTGACTGCAGCCATGAAATTAAAAGACGCTTCCTCCTTGGAAGGAAAGTTATGACCAACTTAGATAGCATATTCAAAAGCAGAGACATTACTTTGCCAACAAAGGTCCGTCTAGTCAAGGCTATGGTTTTTCCTGTGGTCATGTATGGATGTGAGAGTTGGACTGTGAAGAAGGCTGAGCGCCAAAGAATTGATGCTTTTGAACTGTGGTGTTGGAGAAGACTCTTGAGAGTCCCTTGGACTGCAAGGAGATCCAACCAGTCCATTCTGAAGGAGATCAGCCCTGGGATTTCTTTGGAGGGAATGATGCTAAAGCTGAAACTCCAGTACTTTGGCCACCTCATGCAAAGGGTTGACTCATTGGAAAAGACTCTGATGCTGGGAGGGATTGGGGGCAAGAGGAGAAGGGGACGATAGAGGATGAGATGGCTGGATGGCATCACTGACTTGATGGATGTGAGTCTCAGTGAACTCCGGGAGTTCACTGGTGAGGGACAGGGAGGCCTGGCGTGCTGTGATTCATGGGGTCGCAAAGAGTCGGACACGACTGAGCGACTGATCTGATCTGATCTGATATATCCCTAGCACAAACATAGTACATAATAGATACTTAGTAAATGTTGAATAAATTAGTAGAAGTGGTCTTGTCTCTGTGCGGAGGAGAGCCTTATTAAGCGTGGTGTCAGATATTAAGGTTGTTCAGTTCAGTCGCTCAGTCGTGTCCGACTCTTTGCGACCCCATGGACTGCAGCACACCAGGCTTCCCTGTCCATCACCAACTCCCGCAGCTTGCTCAAACTCATGTCTATTGAGTCGGTAATTCCATCCAACTATCTCATCCTCTGTCATCCCCTTCTCCTACCTGCAATCTTTCCCAGCATCAGGGTGTTTTCCAGTGAGTCAGGTCTTCACATCAGGTGGCCAAAGGATTGGAGCTTCAGCATCAGTCCTTCCAATGAATATTCAGGACTGATTTCCTTTAGCATGAGGTTGTTACTTCCTACCTGGTAGGACAGGAACTGATGAGATCTATGGTGTCTCCTTTAGGGAACAGACTACTTTGTGTGTATCCATTCTGGAGAGATTGCTGCAAGCTTTGGAGCCCGTTCATGTGGCCCGGAACCTCAGGGTTGACCTGCAGAGAGGACTGACTCACCCTAATGATTCTGTAAAAATCCTCACTCTGTCCCAGGTATGAATATTTCACTAGCACGTAATGGAATCAACATTTAGTGACCATCTGCCCTGGGCCAGGCTCTGTGCTGGGTGCCAGAGGCAGAGAGGTGAAGAAAATGCATGCTCTCTCTGTCTGTAAGAATTGTCTAGTCTAGTGTGTGTAGCTGATTATAAATGGGGAATGCAAGCTGAAGAGGTTCCAGTAAGCACCATCTGAATCAGTTTTTCGTCAAATATGGAGTTGCTTTTGTCAGACGTTTTACCATAAGATGTTAGTATATGGTAAAATGCCTGATACAAAAGCTATTAAATAAAGCCTGTTTCTCTCCTCCAAGGAGCCCCAAGTCTTAAAAAAAAGATTGCCATGGTAAGTCTTACTACAGTGGCATGAATGAAGTACTATTATAAAGGTCACTATTCCAACAAACTGACAGTAACTCTTACCAGCCTAGTAACCAAACTTGCTGCCGTTTGGGTGAAGAGCTGCTGCTGAGGATTATCGTGAAGGGACAGAAGCTGAGCAGTTAGTTATCCAAGAGATGTTCAGTTACTGTTTGTTCTTTTTTCCTCTAAAGTATTTATTCAGGAAAAGGGGAAGGTATCAAGTTACCCATTAACCATTTCCTTGCAGACACTCTGGCTTTACCTATTTAAGTTTCATTTAATCCTTATTATGATCCTGCAGCTAAGTGTTGCATTCCTATTTGACAGACAAAAAGTTAGGCTCAAAGAAGTTATTTAATCTGCTCTCTCGATTAACCACTGAAAGCCGACAGAACTCGGATTTGTACTGTGTTCACTCACTGAGGCGTCTCAAACCTCAACTCGCCTGTTTTGCTTTTTTCTTTCAAAGATGTGACTGTGCCATCTGTGTGTTTGACTTTAATGAATCTGAGTCATTTGGAATTTTTAATGACTCATGGCTATAGTCAGTAACTCCTAAAATAACTGTACACTAAGGAAATTTGACTGTCATGTGTTTCCATGTTGCCCAGCCTTGGAAGAGTATTTCTGATTGTTTTTTTCCTTTCAGGTTGGAAGGATTGTTGAAAATTCTGATGCTGTTACTGAGATTCTAAATAATGCTGAATTACTGAAACAAATTGTTTATTGTATTGGTGGAGAGAATCTGTCAGTAGCTAAAACGGTGAGTCAGCTACATGCAGTGACGATGTCCTAAAAAACAGAAAGGCCTTCTGGATTGAGAGGTGAAGGTTTAGAATTAATGATTTGTGTAACTGAATTTGCAACCTCGTATCGATGGGATCAAATAAATAAATGGTTGTCAAAAAAAAAAAAAAGCTAGTAAACCCCTTTTATTTCTAGAATACACATGTCTAAATTATCCATCAGAGAGCTTACATAAGTTATTTGGGTTGCTTGACAAGAAACTGTTTCTATTTTCTATTGAAAATACAGTGTATCTTTTCCAATGATAAGTAATTATACGTAAAATGTAGTGAATGCTCCTTGGATAAGGTGCATTCCATACACTAATTTTCACTTCAATCTTAGGAAGTAGAAAATACAGTTTGGCATTTTGACTACTTAAGAGATATTTTCTTTCCTTATAAGGCCATTAAATCCCTGTCAAGAATATCACTGACCCAAGCTGGATTGGAGGCTTTATTTGAAAGTAATCTGCTGGATGATTTGAAAAGTGTCATGAAAACAAATGACATTGTTCGGTATAGAGTGTATGAGGTAAGACTAAAAGCACACTCTCTGGTGCCTGTAGTTCAGAATGTGGTAGGGCTGACATAAAAAGGCAAGGTGGCTCATTTGATATGTATTTATTGAGTCTATAGTCTGTGTTAGGTCCTATACTGGGCGCTAGCAATGTAGAGGTGAACTCCCAGCCTAGTGTGTGAGACAGTCACATAAAAAATATTTACATCGCCTGCAATGTTGGAGACCTGGGTTCTATCCCTGGGTTGGGAAGATCCCCTGGAGAAGGGAAAGGCTACCCACTCCAGTATTCTGGCCTGGAGAATTCCATGGACTGTATAGTCCATGGGTCACAAAGAGTCGAACACGACTGAGCATCTTTCACTTTCACTAAGTACTATTGATGTGATAGAGGAGATACCTTTGAAATTACACTTTGAAAAAATTAGTGTACTAGTGGTAATAAGAAGAAGCTTTGCACTGAGCAGTGTGCTAAATCCTCTCATCTATATTGTCTTCAATTCTCACAGTAAACTCTATACTTCATTATCATTAATCTCGCTATTAATGGAGTCATTTACCCAAGACCATTCAGTTAGTAGACTGTGTATTCAAAATGAACCTTCTATAGTCTAACTCCCTCTTCAGAACAGTCTTTGCATGTCTTAACAGGTAAGAATCTTAGTTTTCCTTCTTTTTATATAGCCATTTCTTCTTGGTGTCCTGAGTCCTTAACCTCTATTGAACTTTTAATTGTTGGGGTTTGTGAAGGCAAGCTAGGCTGTGCCCATGTTCAAAACAAAGCCCTGATTCTGTCCATTCACCTCAGAGACACAGCAGCAACAAATCGACCCTGTCTCACAGTCCACACAGCTGGATGTTGGACCTCCAGCTCATTCTCTGAGGCCATCTCCTCCATACCACATATCCATTCAGTCATCACACTGCGTCAGTTTTAGTCAAACCCATGCACTTCTCTTCGTTGGTGTAGCTGCCACAGCCCCGGTCTTAAGCTCTCAGTGTCTGTCACCTGGAGCACTGGATTTTCACCCAAACAGGTCTGCCGGTTTGTTTTGTCACTGCTAGTCTGTTGCCACGTATAGTCAGAATGACCTTTTAAAAGTCGAAATCCGATTCTGTCGTTCCTCTGCTTAAAACCCTTGGTGTCCTAGATCTCTCGCTGAGCGCTCAGAACATGCTTATTGAATGAGTAAGGGAATTACTGACGGATAGAATACATGAACGAATGAATGATTTTTACAATCTGTTTGTTGTTGCCGACAGGGGCTTTTGTCCCAATTAATGGTTTCTTTTTGAAAAAGTCAAGATATGCCCAGGTATATGGAGTGTTTCTGTGCCAGAGTAATTTCTTATGAGTTCAACAAAGTTGTCCTACTTGTGGAGACAAATTACGGATTTTTAAAAATTCAGTTGTATTAAGTATAGATGTAATTTGTGCCAGTGTATAATATACTTCCTAGCCCTGCATTTAACTTAAATGCCATCTAACAAACAAGTTTGGTGCTCTTTTCACCTTTCTGCCTTTTCTGTTCTTTCTCTCAGCTGATTGTGGAGATCTCTTCTGTGTCACCAGAGTCTCTGAACTGCTGTACCACCAGTGGGTTGGTAACCCAGCTCCTCCGAGAACTGACTGGTGAGGATGTGCTGGTCAGGTATGTTGATGGAGGAAGTTCTTAAAGCAGAATGTCCTCTTCTGGAGGGCCAGGAGACAACCTCAGGACTTAGCATGACCTCCCCTGCCTGGATCCTATGCTCAGGTTGCAGTCTCCTGACTGATGTATGTCCTGAAGGAGGGGCGTTTAGAACACGGCTGACCTTACGCAATCACAACATACTGGAACTTAGCAAAGCCGTTCATGACAGTTTAGCTCCTTTTGAATGACTGTTCCCTGTCCTTAGGCCTGTGTGCGCTTTAGAAGGTGCCAACCACATGGCAACTGTCATTTTGTATTGCTTAACATGTTAGCATGCACATGGGTGTGTGTGTGTGTGTGTGTGTGCACGAGCATGCACGCATATATGGTGGTTCAGTCACTAAGTTGTGTCCCACTCTTTTGTGACCCCATGGACTATAGCCTTCCAGGCTCCTCTGTCCATGGAATTTCCCAGGCAAGAACACTGGCGTGGGTTGCCATTTCCTTCTCCATGGGATCTTCCCGATCCAGGGACTGAACCTGAGTCTCCTGCATTGATGGGTGAATTCTTAACCACCGTACCACCAGGGAAAGTAAAGTGAAAGTCACTCAGTTGTGTCTGATTCTTGGTAACCCCATGGACTATAGTCCACTAGGCTTCTCTGTCCATTGAATTCTCCAGACAAGAATATTGGAGTGGGTAGCCACATCTTTCTCCAGGGATCTTCCCGACCCAGGGATCGAACCCAGATTTTTTGCATTGCAGGTAGATTCTTTACTGTCTGGGCCACCAGGGACTCCATGTGCATGTCTATATATTTTCTTTGTTTGTTTGCCTCTTTTGGCCATGCTGTGCAGCTCGTGGAATCTCAGTTACCTGACCAGGGATTGAACCCAGGCCCTAGGCTGTGAAAGTGCTGACTCGTAACTACTGGACTAACAGAGAATTCCCGACACGCATATGTTTTGATATTGTTAAGTAATAGCACTACAGCATGACAGAATAAAACTTGGGACTCTTAAAAATGAGGGAGAGACTTGGTTTGCATGCATCTCTACTACTTAGTAGCTGTTCGACCTTAGATTATTGTAACCTTTCTGGACCTGAGTTTTCCTCATCTCCTTGATGACAACAACATGTATGCCAGCAAATTTGGAAAACTCAGCAGTGGCCACAGGACTGGAAAAGGTCAGTTTTCATTCCAATCCCAAAGAAAGGCAATGCCAAAGAATGCTCAAACTACCGCACAATTGCACTCATCTCACACGCTAGCAAAGTAATGCCCAAAAATTCTCCAAGCCAGGCTTCAGCAATACGTGAACTATGAACTTCCAGATGTTCAGTTCAGTCGCTCAGTCATGTCCGACTCTTTGCGACCCCATGAATTGCAGCACGCCAGGCCTCCCTGTCCACCACCAACTCCCGGAGTTCACTCAAACTCAACATCCATCAAGTCGGTGATGCCATCCAGCCATCTCATCCTCTTTTGTCCCCTTCTCCTCCTGCCCCCAATCCCTCCCAGCATCAGAGTCTTTTCCATTGAGTCAACTCTTTGCATGAGGTGGCCAAAGTACTGGAGCTTCAGCCTTAGCATCATTCCTTGCAAAGAACAAGCTGGTTTCAAAAAAGGAAGAGGAACCAGAGATCAAATTGCCAACATCTGATGGATCATCGAAAAAGCAAGAGAGTTGCAGAAAAATATCTATTTCTGCCTTATTGACTATGCCAAAGCCTTTGACTGTGTGGATCACAATAAACTGTGAAAAATTCTGAAAGAGATGGGAATACCAGACCACCTGACCTGACTCTTGAGAAACCTGTATGCAGGTCAGGAAGCAACAGTTAAAACTGGACATGGAACAACAGATTGGTTCCAAATAGGAAAAGGAGTACGTCAAGGCTGTATATTGTCACCCTGCTTATTTAACTTATATTCAGACTGCATCATGAGAAATGCTGGGCTGGAGGAAGCACAAGCTGGAATCGAGATTGCCGGGAGAAATATCAATAACCTCAGATATGCAGATGACACTACCCTCATGGCAGAAAGTGAAGAAGAACTAAAGAGCCTCTTGATGAAAGTGAAAGAGGAGAGTGAAAAAGCTGGCTTAAAGCTCAACATTCAGAAAACGAAGATCATGGCATCTGGTCCCATCACTTCATGGCAAATAAATGGGGAAACAGTGGAAACAGTGGCTGAATCTTTGTTTGGGTTCCAGAATCACTGCAGATGGTGACTGCAGCCATGAAATTAAAAGACGCTTACTCCTTGGAAGAAAAGTTATAAACAACCTAGACAGCATATTAAAAAGCAGAGATATTACTTTGTCAACAAAGGTTTGTCTAGTAGTCAAGGCTATGGTTTTTCCAGTGGTCATGTATGGATGTGAGAGTTGGACTATAAAGAAAGCTGATTACCGAAGAATTGATGCTTTTGAACTGTGGTGTTGGAGAAGACTCTTGAGAGTCCCTTGGACTGCAAGGAGATCCAACCAGTCCATCCTAAAGGAGATCAGTCCTGAGTGTTCATTGGAAGGACTGATGTTGAAGCTGAAACTCAATACCTTGGCTGCCTCATGCGAAGAGCTGACCCATTTGAAAAGACTGATGCTGGGAAAGATTGAGGGCAGGAGGAGAAGGGGACGACAGAGGATGAGATGGTTGGATGGCATCACTGACTCAATGGACATGAGTTTGGGTAGACTCCAGGAGTTGGTGATGGACAGGAAGGCCTGGCGTGCTGCAGTCCATGGGGTCGCAAAGAGTCGGACACGACTGAGTGAACTGAACTGAACTTGATGACAACTCTGTAAATGTTGTCATTTACAACATTAAATGTCAATGACAACTCTGAAAATGAGGATTAAGTGAATTAACCATAGAGACCAGTACAATGGCTGATACAGGCTCTATATTGAGAAATGTTAATTCCAGTCTCTATTCCCAGCTCCCTACTCCTCCCTGAGTCCCCTTTGATATCTGCCAAGTGTTGCCTTGGATAGTCCACAGTTTACCAGTACCTCCTCACTCTTAAACACTTGGTTTGTTTCAAATATTTTGCTATTATAAGAGTACTATAGTTACCTTTGTGTACACAAGACTTTGTTTTCCTTTTCTTAAATGATTTTCTGATTGTCCTCTGTTCTTTAAACGTGACTGAATTTGTTAAACTCACATGTATAAGCCAGTCCTCAGTTAACCCTGTCTCAAAGCATTGGAGTTACATTGTTTCAGAGCTTTCACAATAAGGAAATTATTTTGTTAAGTTTCTTTAACTTAGTATCAGAGTTAGTGACATAGGAAAAAAACTTGCAAGTAGTCAGTTAATATACCTTAGGATCAGCTATAAAAATACTTGTTTTAGTTAATTGAGGAAATTCGTTCATGGTTAGGCTTTAAATGATACCAAAGAATTATTTTTTAAATATGTGGTAGAGGTAATTGTGTTAAAAAAAAGTCATGTTTGACATTTCAAAGTAAAATACAGGTTTAGAAACTCTTTGAGGAGGGTTGTGTCATAATGGAAACAAGCAGCAGCTGTGGGCCTTGAATCAGAAGAGCTCGGTTTGAGTCATAACTGTCTTGGCAAAACAGTACGATTGTGATTCTGGACAAGTTACAATTTTCTCATCCTTCTGTCCTCATCTGAAAAGGAGATCCAGGATCATTGACCTTTCACGTTTGGTGGGAAGAATTAAATAACCTGTATGAAAACAGTTTATAAACTGTCAGTCACATGCAAAACCTTGGCATTTCAGAGCCACCTGTATAGAAATGGTGACATCGCTGGCCTGTACTCATCATGGACGACAGTACCTTGCTCAAGAAGGAGTCATTGATCAGATTTCTAACATAATTGTTGGGGCAGATGCAGACCCTTTCTCTAGCTTCTATTTGCCAGGTAAGAAATACTTGTGGAAATGACAGCCTGTGTTTTGATTCAGAATTAATCTTTGACAGGGGAAGCCAAGAATTGTTTTCTTTAGAGCCAGTTTCCTCTAAATGATGCCCACGGGCCCTTAATGAAGTGGAATTTATTGCTCTGGGAGCCACATGCTGCTGATTCTGATTTTCTAGAAATGTTGCTATTTAGAGCATTAGGATGTTTCCCTTGACCCTCAGCCAAAAGAGTCATAAATAAAACTACCAGATTGACATTTAGAGTATGTTTCACAGATTTGTCAAAGCTTGAGTTGAAGTCTTTAATATAGAATTGTTCTAGTCATTCTATTGTAGGACATGGTTGGTTACTTTTTCTTGAGCACGTTCAGAAATTGAAGGTTTATTTTAGAGAGCCTTGCTTATTTCATTGATGAACATCTCTGTTTAAAATTTTCTTCCTGAAAATGACTCCAGACTTGCCTTCCTCTGATTCCACGGGTCCTCGTTCTCTCTTCTCCTTTTTTTCCGATGACAGTGCTTCAGTGTTCAGACTCAGATCAGCTGACACCCTGGGTCTCTGTTCCGTCAGGACCCCACAGATCCTTCAGTATCTTCTCGTGGCCTGTCTGATTTCTGGGCAGCACAGCACCATAACCTTTCTCCGCTTTCTGGCCTGAAGGTTGTTACTGTCCTGAGAAAATGTGGGGCCCACAATCTGTGTTGTCTTCTTTCTCTATTAAAATACATTCTTCTAAATATCTTCAGGGTTTGTGAAGTTCTTTGGAAACCTGGCCATAATGGATAGTCCTCAACAGATCTGTGAGCGTTATCCTATCTTTATGGAAAAGGTCTTTGAAATGACAGAAAGTCAAGACCCCACCATGATTGGTGTAGCAGTGGACACGATTGGAATTCTGGGATCCAATGTTGAAGGAAAACAAGTTTTACAGAAAACAGGTTGGTATGACTTGTTTTGGTTTTCTTTAAGGCGCTCTTTTTTTAAAAATAAGAATTATTTGCTGCTATGCTTAAGTTCGTTGTAGAAGCTGCTTTTATAGGACAGTCTTCTTACCATGACCTGCGACTAACCCCTAAAAAGTCTCATAATTATTACTGAATTTTTTTTTTAGCTTGGCTGGATCAAATACTGTTTCCCTTCTACATCTTCTTAAGTAGTATTCATGGTACAGAGACTGTAGTCTGGAGTCAGAAAGACTTGGCTTTATGTCCCAGTTCTAACATTGACGTAGCTTTTTCAGCTTCTCGTACTCACTTCACTGTTCGCGGCTTCATTTTCCTCATATATAAAAACAGCATAACAGCTGTTAATATTTCTCAGGGTTGTTCATATTTAATGAAAAGACACGTTTGTTTAATATTTATATGTCAAGGAAGGTAAACAAAAATATGTTACAAGATTTTATGCCAAGAGTGATACTTTCTTGGCACATCCCTGGGTGTCTTGCAGGTACTGTGAATTCCACACACACAAAAGATGCACAACACTGTTAAAGCCCTTGTGAAATAGATGTTAAAAATTATTAGTACATGTGCTGTTGTGTTTCATAGCTAGTATCCATGTTATATGTCCTTTTCTAGGTGCTTGTACCTGTAACATACAATCCTGCTACAATAGTGCAGAGAACACACTGCTGTCACTCTCATTTTACAGATAAAGTAGCTGAAACTCAGAGAAGTTGAGAAAAGTTTTTCAGATCATTCAGATTGTGGGGCAGCTGCTACTCAAATCCAGGTCCATTGATCCCAGATCTCTGTACTTTTATTGCATTATGAGATCTCATTGTTCACTTAACACCCATTAGGATGGCTATTGTATTGTTGTTTTTTTAAACAAAATGAGTATTGACAAAATACCAAGGATGTGAAAAATGGGAAGCGTGTGCACATCTGGTGGGAATATAGAATGGTGCAGCTGCTGTGGAAACTATGGTGGTTCCTCAGAAAACTAAACCTGGAATTACCATATGACCCAGCGATGCCACTTCTAGGTATATACACCCAAAAGAATTGAGAGCAGGGACTTAAATAGATACACCTGTGCTCATTAATAGCATTGCTCACAGTAACCACAAAGGGTAGAAACAAGGCACTGATGAATGAGCAAATAAACAGACGTGGTGCATACACATCCAAAGGAGAGTCATTCAGTCTTTAAGAGGAATGCAGTTCTGACACCTACTGCAGCACGGGGAACCTTGAAGATACAGTGCTGAGTGAAATAAGCCAGCACAAAAGACAAATTCTGTGTGATTCCACTTACACAGCGTACCTGGAATAGTCAGATCACAGAGACAGAAAGTGGAATAGTGGTTACCAGGGGACATGGGGCAGCGGGGAAAGGGAAGTTGTTATTTAATGAGTGCAGTTTGAGGTGATAATAAAGCTCTAGAGGTGGGTGGGATAATGGTTGCACAACAATGTGAATGTATCCTTTTAAAAATGGATAAAGTGATAAATTTTACGTTACATGTATTTTACCACAATAAAAAGTATCTTGTTTTTCTTCACAGGAACTCGCTTTGAACGCTTGCTCATGAAAATAGGATATCAAGCAAAGAATGCCTCAACAGAGCTCAAGATTAGATGTTTGGATGCGTTGTCATCTCTTTTTTACTTACCAGTAAGTGGTTTGGGAAATTAACAAAGGACAGTGGAATATTTGGGGGAGAATGAATCTGTATAATACTAGTTAACTTACTCTAAATTTCGACCAAATAAATGCCATCTTTCTCACTCTTACTGAAAGAAGATATCCTTCATTATATGACTAGTGACATTTTTTAAGTTAAAGTGGAATCATAGAGTATTAGAGCTGGAGAGGACCCTAGAGATTGCTTAATCAACCCCATCAAAACAAAATTAAAAAGCAAGCCAAAACAAATCTGGGGAAGTCAGGGCTGTGTTTGGGGAAGAGTGCTCCAGACTTGGCGGAGACCACACAGCTGGTTAATGGCAGGGTGTGATCTGAACCCAGGTTTCCTCACTTCCTAATGTCTTGAGATTTTCCTTTTGTTTCATGTAGCCTGAGCAGCAGACTGACGACCTCCTGAGGATGACAGAGTCCTGGTTTTCTTCTTTATCTCGGGACCCACTGGAGCTCTTCCGTGGCATCAGTAATCAACCCTTTCCTGAACTACACTGTGCTGCCTTAAAAGTGTTTACGGTAGGCAGCCTCTTCTTTTCCAGAGGCCCTTCTGGGACTCTGCTCCTTCAACACTTGAGTACTTACAGTAAGCCCATAAGTTTCTGCCCCCTGCTGTTAGCGCAGACTAATGAGGGAGACAAATGTGTGAACAGATGGTTTCGGTGAAAGCTATTAGGTGCTGTGGCAAATGTTTGGGGGTGCTCAGGGATCACAGAATTAACTCCAGATTCCTTACCTGCCATCAAGCAAGCCCTTACTGTCCTAGCCCTGGTCTTCCCACAGCCTAATTTCCTGCCATTCCCTTTTGGTCCTGGATGCTCTGGTGACAAAGAGACTGCTCCCATCATATCTCTGGACCTTCATGTGTTCTCTGCTGCTGCTGCTGCTAAGTCGCTTCAGTCGTGTCCGACTCTGTGCGACCCCAGAGACGGCAGCCCACCAGGCTCCCCCGTCCCTGGGATTCTCCAGGCAAGAACACTGGAGTGGGTTGCCATTTCCTTCTCCAATGCATGAAGTAAAAAGTGAAAGTGAAGTCACTCAGTCGTGTCCGACCCTTAGCGACCCCATGGACTGCAGCCCAGCAGGCTCCTCCGTCCACGGGTTTTCCAGGCAGGAGTGCTGGGGTGGGCGCCATCGCCTTCTCCACATTCTCTGCAGGCAGCACTCTTCCCTGACTCTGCTTGTTAACTTCTATTTATTCTTCCAAGGGCTAGCTCAGATATCTTTTCAGCAAGCTTTGCCCAAACTCATAAGGTTGACTTCAGCAGTGCTGACTTTCCTACTTTGCATTTCCTAATTTATTCAGCAAATATTTATTGAGCTTCTGTGTTAGGTTCTGGGAATGTAACAGTGAACAAAATAGACAAGGCCTTCCTTTCGTGTAGCTCCCTGTCTGTGGAGGGACCTGGGCAGTAAATACATAGTTAATTGTAATAGTTGTGGTGAGGGTTATGCCTCTGTGTTTTATTTATTACACTTGTTGAAAATGTTTATTTGTTGACCTGTTAACAGAGTTTATTGAAAAATAGGAACCATATCTGATTTAACTTTGTAGCTTCAGCACTTACTGTGGTTCCCTGGGCTGGTGGAAATGTGGTAATACGCCCTTTAGTAATCTTATCAATGGCATCTCAGGTAGCATGCTTGGCCTGGAGAGGGAAGGAATAGGAGAGGTGGCGGCCAGACAGGGAAGGCGTCCTCTAGGATGTGAGACAGTCTGCGTCTTGAAGAACACAGAATACCTGCCAGCTTCAAGAATGCCGTTTTTAGACTGTTTCACTCTTGTTAGTAGCCACTGTGATGGGCACTTTGGCTCTTGCACTGGTATTCTTGTTTTAGTCCCTAAGTCGCGTTTGGCTCTTTTGTGACCCCGTGGATTGTAACTCGCCAGGCCCCTCTGTCCATGGGATTCTCCAGGCCAGAAAACTGAAGCGGGTTGCCACTTCTTTTTCTAGGGGATCTTCCCCACCCAGGGATCTAACCCACATCTCCTTCATTGATGGAGCCACCTGGGAAGCCCAGTCTCTTTATTGCTTTATTTTCCCCTAGTCTTCTACCTTATGCTTCACTTATTCAGCCATAGTTGTAGAAATAATTTTTGATTTACTGGTTGGGGCAGCTGTTTTTATTTCAAACCCCCCTATCCTCAAATATTGTTGAAGAGGCTGATGATTCTCACACTGAAAGGTTTGTTGTGATGCAGAGTCTCAGCCAGCGGCTCTGGGACACAGCCTGAGATCCTCAGTTTCTAACAAGTTCCCAGCTGATGCTGATGCTGATGGGCTGCGGAGCACCTTTTGAAGGGAAGAGACAGGCTGTAAACTTGATTGCTCCTTGTTAAAATATAGTAGTGAGGTTTTAAAAAACATTTTTAATTATAAAAATTGCTTATTCTTTACTTTTAAATTTGGAAAAGATTGAGAAGTAGCAGGTTTTTAAAGCACACAGCACACCTGTTTGGTGTGCTTTGTCTCAGTGCTGGTGTCAGCGTTGGTGTTAGAGTCTGTCTGTGTATTGGGGATACGTTGAGACGCACGGTCACACCTTGCTGCCGCGGCCTGACTCACTTCCGCTGCCTCTCGTTCTCAGTGTTTGCACTGTCATGAGTTCAGGGTTTACAAGTGTGTGTGTGATTTCATACTTTTACTGCTTATGCATATATCCTTAAAATACAGTATTTCAAATATTCTTGAACTTTACAAATGCTATCATGCTCTTCATATCATTCTGCAACTTGCTTTTTCTCTTTAGCATTGTTTTTAAGATTTGTCTGTACTAAAAGAGGCAGTTGGAAAGTCATCAGCATTTCATTGTGTAACCGCAATGTGTCATTCTCCAGTAAATGAAGATTTAGATAGCATCTATCACAAATGATGCTACAATGAACATTCTCAAAAATACACTCTTATGCACGTGAATGAGTTTCTTTAGGGTAGTCTTTTCTTCTCTAGTCTTTAATTTTTCCATCGTTGTAATTATGCCATGTGTGTAATTTGGATCTATTTTTTTCATATAACAGATTTACCTATCTTTATAAACATTATTCTTAATATATACTTAATTTTTAATTTTTTATTGCTAGATACCATAATTTACTAACCCATCTTCCCACTATAAGGGATTTATAGTGTACCTTTCACACTGTAATGAGCATGTTTGTATACAAAACTTTAAAAAATATTTTGAGTATTTTCTTAAGTTAGAGTTTTAGGAGGAATTTACTTAGGTAAAAAGTAACATTTTTAATGTTTGTGTTACCAGATTTTTTTCTAAGGTTTGTGCCATTCCATTAACACACCTAACTTCTTAAGGCTCAGAGGAATTGTGTTCTTTTCCCCCTTCCATTTCAGGCCATTGCAAACCAACCCTGGGCTCAGAAGCTTATGTTTAACAGTCCAGGTTTTGTAGAGTATGTGATGGATCGGTCCGTGGAGCATGACAAAGCTTCAAAGGATGCTAAGTATGAACTGGTGAAAGCACTTGCCAATTCCAAGACAATTGCAGAAATCTTTGGGAACCCAAATTACTTGAGGCTCAGAACTTACCTGAGTGAAGGTCCGTACTACGTGAAACCTATTTCCACAACAGCAGTGGAAGGAGCAGAATGACTTCTTCCAGAGCCTAGACCCTTTATTGACCAAAATTTCTCCTAAGGCATTTGACTCCATCTGTATTCTTCAAAACAGAGCTGCTCCCGCCCCCCAGAACTATCATGGAGTGTCTAATGTAACTTTATCACCCACATTTGTTGTCTTTCCGCGTTGAAACTCAATGTAAAACCAGGAAAGCAGGCAGACTTAGTCATAATTGAACCAGATGTTTCTCAGATTCCTTTTACTGCCTTAGTCTCTGCAAGAAGATGGAAGTTTTGTTCTCCTCCCAAAGAAATTTCATGGACTTACTCTCTGTCTTATTTTAAAATTCACTTTAACTAAAATGGAACCAAATTGCTTCTGAATTCTTTTCATCCCTGCCCCCTCACCTTTTTTCGGGTTTTTTTTTGGGGGAGAGAGGGTTCCTTTTCTCCCTACTGATTCTACTTTCAAAGTCTTGGATATTTAATGTTCTTTGAAAAACAAGTAATATGCAATCTTAAAATTATGTTCCCTATACTAAGAATAAATTCTTTTAATAAGATCTCTTGATTTTTTGTTACTATTATTCCTTTGAAAAATAAAAAATACATCTTTTGAAGATGTTTCTAGTGTTCCTTGATGCCCTTTTTGCTGTTTATCAATGCATTTTACTCCGTTGTGGTTTTGGGCGGGAGGGAGTGATAACATGCTAAACTGGAAAGGTCCCCAAACTATCATCTTAGTTATTGGTGGTCCTCGTTGTTGAGACCTTTAATTTATGAGGTTCAGGTCAATATTGAATTGATCAAAGAGAGGGAAACTGACTCCTAATAACCAGGGTCAGAGTGGAAGGCTCCCTTTGCCTAAACCAGGATACTGTCTCGCTGATTAACAAAGGATGCACTTGTTTTTCATTGACAAAAAATGTTCCCACCTGTTTTATAGTGTTCTGCTCTCTAAATGGCAAAGCAGTCACCAGTCCAGAGGTTTTTATGTGAATATGTTATCGGAGTGTGATGGTTCAGAATGTAGAAATAGGTTTCTTTCAAGCCATGGTGACATAGATAAACCAGCCCTGCTCTGTTACAAAATGATTCTCAAGTGACTGGAATTTTCTTGTCCCAGATTAGTTATCTGTCTTCCACCATCTCTGGTGTCCCTTAGTTCCGTTTGTCCACGCTCCCATACTGGCCATTTTCCTGCTGCTAATACCACGAAATTCCTGCTGTTTTAAGCCACCTAGTTTGTTGCATTCTGTTAGCACCTCTAGGAAACTAACAGAGTACATGGTTGTTGTTTAGTCGCTAAGTCATGTCCAACTCTTGGCAGCCCTGTGGACTGCCAGGCTCCTCTGTCCATGGGATTTCCAAGGCAGCAATACTGGAGTGGGTTGCTATTTCCTTCTTCAGGGATTCTTCCCAACCCAGGATCAAACCCCCGTCTCCTGCATTGGCAGGCAGGTCCTGTACCACTGAACCACACAGGGAAGCCCAATAGAGTGTCTACATAACATGAGATGTGTATTTGTTGCATCCCATTTGTAGAACACTGCCTAATTAGGACTTGATGGAAATTGTTTAACCAAGACAGCCAAGTCTTTATGGTAGTGAAATAGTTAGTATATGCTGCTGCTGCTGCTAAGTCACTTCAGTTGTGTCTGACTCTCTGTGATCCCAGAGACGGCAGCCCACCAGGCTCCCCCGTCCCTGGGATTCTCCAGACAAGAACACTGGAGTGGGTTGCCATTTCCTTCTCCAATGCATGCATGCGTGCTAAGTCGCTTCAGTCGTGTCCACCTGTGTGTGACCCCAGGCTCCTCTGTCCACAGGGTTCTCCAGGCAAGAATACTGGAGTGGGTTGCCATTTCCTTCTCCAAGTTAATAAATACTAGGTAGCTAAAACTTTTAAATGTGATCCCACCATCCAGATTACGAAAAATGTTTCCTGCTTGCAGACAAGATGAACATTTTGTTAAATTCCTTATTTATTATTTCTCTTTAATACTGAGCATTCTAAAAGGTCAGTCACTGCTGTGATCACTGGAGTCATGACAGTTCCATAGAATGTGATTTTTAGAAACCCATTAATTATAAAAATGAAACAAGACTTCTGAGTTACAATTCAATTTTATGTCCTCTCTTTTCTAGACAGAAGGTTTTATTTTGAAGAGAATCACGTTACACCAATTTAAATTTCTTAAAATGAGATCTCAATTCAGTGTAGTACATCAGATCAATAAAACACTTTGCACCTTGCTGAGTACAATTAAAGATCCAGAGAAACTACATAAAAACACAAGGAAGGAGGGACATTTTCTGTAACACAGTTGGAGGTAGTTTTAAAAAAACACACTTTGAAGAAAAAGAAATCCTAATCTTCATAAGACATGGCATTATTTTTTATGGTACCCATGTGAAAGCGTTTAAAGCTGTCAAGATACGTCAGAAGTTTGCGGGAAACAAGCCCATAATAGGTTTCAAGCAGCGTACATTCTTTTCCACTGTTAATTTCCTTCCATGCCCGGGGCATTTCAGCATCTGTGGTTTCTGAGGATGTGAAAATGAACTTATAGCAACATCTGTTGTATCTGATGTGCCTTTTCCCAGAAAACCTTGAACTGTGGATGGGTATAAGGCCAATGGACTTAGCACAAATTCCTATGAACACATCAGCAGGTGCTATAATGGGTACTTCTTTGAAAACTACATACATCATCCGAGCCGCATCTTGGGACATAACAAAGGCCTCCCTGCTGCAGTAATCTGGGTAGTATTTTTCTGGGTACTGACTGAAAGGGACAAATTCTTGGCTATTAGGGTCTCTGTTGGGCGTATCCTGATGGATAACTCTTCCAACATAGATATCTTCAACGTGTTCTTTCAGATTGAGAAGATAGTCCACCAAGCTTGGTATATTGACAAACATCTCTTCATCAACCTTCAGGACAAACAGGGCATTTGGGCAGAAAGCCACAGCCCACTGCGTCATGGCAATAATCTTCAGAGTCTGGTTCTCAGCACTGTCCAAGAGGATGCCTCCAATTATGTCATTATTCTTTTGGGGCTCTTTGTCTATCTCTTGCTGAGTGGTTACCAAAACAGGCATTCCCAAAGCAAATAGTGTGAGAATGGGGTGCCCTCCGACACTGGTCACGTTACCCCAGGTTTTCCTGATGAGATCCCGCCTTGTTCCATTTTCTGGGCTACTGAATATAAGAGAGAGCAAAAATACACTCTTTCCTTTACACACCTCTGACTGGCTCAGGATATAGTATTTGGGAAGATTGCTTCTCAAGGGCTCCATGTTCAATTTTCTTGCCTTATACTTAATTTCAAGAATTTTCATATCTACATAAGGCAAAGCATGCAGAAAATATTCTTCCACAAAATCAGCCCCAAAAAGCAAGGCATGAAACAGAATAACATTAAACAGGATGAAACACCACTGGTGAGTCCGAAGTCTGCAGAAAGTCACCTAAATGGAAGAACACATTCATTCGTTCAAGCTCCATCCCCATTTCTGTGTGTACACTCCCGGAACACTGTGTGTACACCTGAAAGTACGTAACAGTACACTATTTTAAGTGTTTATTACTAGCGTTTCTGTTACCTCTCTCACTAGATCTTGGTCCCCTGGACATCATGCCTCTGTCTTCTCCAGTACTACTCATACCCGTATTTAGCACAAAGTGGAA
The DNA here is from genome assembly GCF_029378745.1 of Bos indicus. Lineage (NCBI taxonomy): Eukaryota > Metazoa > Chordata > Mammalia > Artiodactyla > Bovidae > Bos > Bos indicus. The sequence continues at coordinate 110,116,208 of NC_091767.1, read as the reverse complement.
ACGGAACAAAATGCTGGCTGTTTTCTTGCTTGGATGAAACCCTACTCACTATACTCAAGGCACCTGTGTTAGACACTGGGGAAACAGGAATCAGACGTAGACACGTGAATATCAAGTAACAGTTGGTGTCATTAGGCTAAAAACTTTCGGGAAATACACGACCAGTGTATTCCAGAACCAGTGTGCTTGGGTCAGTTTCTTCTCTGATTCCAAAGGTCCAGGCTATTTGACAGTGGAGTAGCGGCTTTTGTTGACCACTGCCAATGGCTATGTTCAGCCATTTACATTCTTCTAGTAAGAGTTTTCAATTGAATACTGAATTCTGACATTATCTGTTTTGACAGTGTCCCCTAATGTCTTTTTCAATATGGGCAGATTCCTGCTATCTGCGCAGAACCTTTTCCGAGATCTAGGACATACCTGATGCCAAGCTTATTCCATCTCATTAAAGGAGATGGAAACTTTCCATCTGGAAGAACATATACAATATAGTATTGCAATATAACAGAGCCAGAGACATTAGAAGAATTTAGTCTCTGTTCATCAGAGCTTCAATCAATAAAGACTCCCATAGTGACACTTAACATCTTACTGAGCACTGGCTGTGAGCCAGGCCCTGTGCTACACACTTTACATGCCTTAACTCTTTCAGTCTTGCTAATATCCCTTTCAGATAGGTTATCTTCAGACTTAAACTGAGCATCCATGTGGTTAAGGCATTTGCTCAAGATCATTCAGCGAGTAAGAAGAGGGTGAGATAGGGCCATGATATGAACTCAGACCTGTCAGTTTCAAAGCTCACTCTTAACCACTAGAAACTCCCGAAGTCCATCTTTTACTTCCCTATGTCTTTTTAATAAGAAAAAAACAACGAAGCAAAACAAATTGCCACAATTATAATCTGAACTCCTTTCCATTTTTTTTCAGTTCATCTGATGATTTACACAAAGAAGAAACTTCAGCCTACTCAAAAGCTTATTCTAGTAGATATAAAATGCTACAGAGATTATAAGAAACTTACCTGCATGTTGTCTGTGAACAATTTGGGGGCTTCGGAAATTATTGAGCCCAGATGCCAAAGTGTGTCCAAATGTATCTCAGGATCACTCAGTCTAACGGCAGTTGAAGTACAGTACCTCGTGCCTGAGACTTTCAGGATAAGGTTTCTTATCAATCAACCTGAGCTTTTGTCCCAGAATACCTTCTATCTAGCTCTATAGGAGAGCAAGCGCTGATCATGTTACAGCTACAGTGAATCCAGAACAAAGAATAGAAAGCAAACCTCTTCAAATGCCTCCAACCTTGTGTGCCTCTTGAAGCTGACCCCTTGTTTTTATATGGAGTTCCTGGTGAAGTATGTGTGGGAGTTGAAAGAACAGTTCACACATACATCTCCATAGCATCATCACACAGGGAATGTATCTCAAGACACTAAACAGAGTAGTTTCTGCTCCCTGGTACATGCGCGTGCAGGAGATGTGTTAAACATCAGTGGGTCCTTGTCACCCCTGGGGGTGCATTTCTTCATCAGTGGGTCCTTGTCACCCCTGGGGGTGCATTTCTTCATCAGTGGGTCCTTGTCACCCCTGGGGGTGCATTTCTTCATCGGTGGGTCCTTGTCACCCCTGGGGGTGCATTTCTTCATCGGTGGGTCCTTGTCACCCCTGGGGGTGCATTTCTTCATCGGTGGGTCCTTGTCACCCCTGGGGGTGCATTTCTTCATCGGTGGGTCCTTGTCACCCCTGGGGGTGCATTTCTTCATCGGTGGGTCCCTGTCACCCCTGGGGGTACCTTTCTTCATCAGTGGATCCCTGTCATCCCTGGGGATGCCTTTCTTCATCGGTGGGTCCTTGTCATCCCTGGGGGTGCCTTTCTTCATCGGTGGGTCCTCGTCACCCCTGGGGGATGCATTTCTTCATCAGTGGGTCCTTGTCATCCCTGGGGGTACCTTTCTTCATCAGTGGGTCCTCATCACCCCTGGGGGATGCATTTCTTCATCAGTGGATCCTTGTCACCCCTGAGGGTGCATTTCTTCATCAGTGGATCCTTGTCACCCCTGGGGATGCATTTCTTCATCAGTGGATCCTTGTCACCCCTGAGGGTGCATTTCTTCATCAGTGGATCCTTGTCACCCCTGGGGGTGTATTTCTTCATCAGTGGATCCTTGTCATCCCTGGTGGGTACCTTTCTTCATCAGTGGGTCCTTGTCATCCCTGGGGGTGCCTTTCTTCATCAGTGGGTCCTCGTCACCCCTGGGGGATGCATTTCTTCATCAGTGGGTCCTTGTCATCCCTGGGGGTACCTTTCTTCATCAGTGGGTCCTCATCACCCCTGGGGGATGCATTTCTTCATCAGTGGATCCTTGTCACCCCTGAGGGTGCATTTCTTCATCAGTGGATCCTTGTCACCCCTGGGGATGCATTTCTTCATCAGTGGATCCTTGTCACCACTGAGGGTGCATTTCTTCATCAGTGGATCCTTGTCACCCCTGGGGGTGTATTTCTTCATCAGTGGATCCTTGTCATCCCTGGTGGGTACCTTTCTTCATCAGTGGGTCCTTGTCATCCCTGGTGGGTGCATTTCTTCTACCCAAAGAAACTTATGGTGTAGTTTGATACATGTCTCATCAGGAAGGATTTTGAATTCCTAGTGTAGGCCATGTAAGATTGTTCTTAAATCAGTTATGTCATCCATCTACCTCTCTCAGGCAACTTTATCTCAAAATAGAAAACAACCTGTAATCCATTTTAGCCTAAACTGGAAAAACTAAGCATTTGATGTTTGCAATATTTCTATTGTCACTATGTGTAGAAATTACTCCAAATACCATTTGATCAGCAAGTGTATTAAAGAAAGAAACAACATCCAGCATATTTTTATGTTCCTGTCACAAACAGTTGCACTGAACCTTCTGTTCCTATGCCAGGCTATGTTTCATGTTTCTCTTTTTGCATGTTGATCTTCCTGCCTGCCATTCATAGCAGTTTTTGTAGTTATTTGCCTAGGAATAATTCATTGCATTTTTTAAAAAATTCATTGCCATTTTAAAGCTGGCTGTTTTCTCAACAATCGTGGATTCTTGGAGATTTTTTACAAAGTGGGGAATATATATCCTAAAAAAATTCAAATGAGAATTTTTTTTACTTATACAAAATTGAATGATTACATGGGTCTTGGATTTCATTAAATACAAATTCCATTTTGCAATTTTCATTTTTTAATGAGCCGTAAATTTTGCTCCAGGATATCCTCTGGACTTAAACTGAGACAGTTTGGTTACATTGTCCATGAGAGGTTCATACAATATTATCTCTGGGCCAGCTCCGTCTAGAATTTTCAGTTTGATTCAGCAAACTCTTAGGGTATTAGGGTTGAGATCATTTGCTGCAAATAGAAGTGCCTGGTTTTCTTGATTACCTTAGCACTGCCTTCTCTTTCATAAAGCTCATCCAAGCTGACATGTCAACTCATGTCTTCCTAAATTTTCCTGTAATATTATCATCAGTCACCCGCTGCCTTAGAAGTTCTGTGTTCCTGTTGTCTACCAAACCAAACCAACTCTCTTAAGACCTGACTTTCTGAATTCCATACTTAGTTTCCACCACCACAAAGAATCAACTTTTTATTTCCCACGTGTTCAGTGCCCTAGATGTACTCCGGACGCATGGAGCCTTCGCTCTGCTCTACCACTAACTGCACGTACGACTGTCTGTCATATGAGTAGTTGTTCTTTGGACGCGTCTCTTACGTTCCCCCTCTCCTCGTAAAGCGAGCATGAGAAAAAGTGTCGCACAGTCGGTGCAAGATCAGATTGGGTGACGGACATAACTTCACTGGACAATTTGTTTATAACGCCTGGAAGTAAACTTCGGGCCCGGTGCCACAGGTCTAAGGCGTCCGGCGCGTGCTCCGTTTCCCTCTACGATCCTCTGCCCTCACACTTCCGCTTCAAGGCGGGGCCGGAAGTGCAGCCGCGTCCGCTGGGCGCCGCGGGTGGAGGGACGCGCGGAGATGACGCAGGCAGCACCGGAAGCCGCTCCCCTGTGAGGCTGCGGACCCGGAGCGGCGGCCGCAGGTCCAGGTCTGTGTACTAGGCGGGGCCGGGTCGCGGAGGGGGTTGTTTGGCGCCCGCGCCTCTGCTGACCCGCCGCGCCTCGGGCTGTTTGCCTTTCTCTCGCTGCAGGCGCCATGGCTGCGGAGCGGACCCGGCCGCTGCGAGGCTCTGGCGGCCCGAGCGCGCCTAGTTGGTGTGAGCCCGGCGCGAGGTCCCGGGCCCCGGGGCGCTCGCTCAGGTCAGTGCCGCGCGGAACACGGCTCCGGGAGTAGGGGACCTGGGAGCGGCGAACGGGTTGAAGGGATCTGGAGTTGATTTAGAGATGGGAGAATTGAGTGATTGCCTCCTGGAGCCTCAGTTTCCTTAGCTGCGAAATGAGTTAACCATGATGTCCCAGGGCTGTCAATGAGTTTGAAGGATGAAGCAGTGTGGAGAGGCGGTTTATGAAGTACAAAACGCTGTACTAATGTGCGGGACTGCGCCATAATTGTGGGTATGCCATGGAAACAGGTGTGTATGTGGAGAGCTGCTTGCAATAAAGATAGCAAGGTTAATGTTAAATAATGGTGGTAACCAGCATTCTTGTAGGCTTCCACTGTGCGGATACTATGCTAAACGTTTTATGTGCATTAGCCCGTTTATTCCTTGTAAAAACACTTGGAGATAATGCTGTTAGTGGTTACCTTTTACCAGTGAGGAAGTTGGGTTGAGATAGGTGAAGTGATTCGCCCAGGGTCACCCAGCAACAAGTGGGGTTGCAAAGCCCTGTTTTAGAAACCCTATTTGTATTCCTTCAAAGCTTTAAAAAATTCATCTTAAAACTGAAGGTGTATATAAACAGATCAGATATTCATATGGTCTTAAATTCATAAAGAGACCTTCACTCCTATTCCTCAACCCTCCAGTATTCTCTGGAAACAACCAGTATTAACCAGCTTCTTGAGTATTCAAAAGATATTTTATGTATATGTAAGTTTATTTAGATAAGCTCAGAGCCTCTGTTCTCTTTAACCCTGGTTGTGCTTGATAAGAAAAGAGAGGGAGGATGAAGCCTCCCTCCCAAAGATAGCAAATGTCTTGTTTTCTCTCTTGATTAGGCCAGGTCCTGAGAGAGGAGAGGTAAACTGCATTCATCATGTTCAGTCAGGAGTGTTCTATCTTTAGTAAGACCTGGAAGTATAAGTTTTGTTTTGCTACTTTGAGAAGGGTTGGGGCTGGGCAAGATATGCCTGCTCCTTCCTGTGAGACCCAGGGAAAGTCACTCCACTTTGGGGGCCGTAAATTTCTTCATTTATTAAGGGCAGTTCTCATACCTTCCACGAGGTCATGAAAATCACATGAGGTAACATCTATGAGTAGTACTCTGGTGTTTCAAACCAGTGCGAAGATGAGAGTTACCTGAGGGAACGTAGGGACTTAATAGCAGAACCAGAGACTAAACCCACGTCTCCTGTCTCCCAGTTTAGGAATCTTTTCACATCCATCTGTTTCGGCGCTTTGTGATTGTTAATACTGAGGGCCAAAGGGCACGTTTTATGTTTAGTCTGAAGTTGGGGTTTGTGGGGGAAGGATGGGACACCATGGAGTGTGGAGAGGGTGGAAAGAGAATGCCTCTCCTGGGAAATCAGCCTCATGTCAGTAACTGCCCTTAATTATAAAATTAAATTCCCAGTAAGTTTGAGCACTTAAGGTTTTTCTTTTTTTCCTGTATATTTTAATCCATTTTAAGAAAAATGGGGGTGGGGGATGGGGGAACAGACCAAAAAGAGAAACTGGTAATGTGCTGGGGTTGAAGGGGATGTTACTGGAGCTTTCCTGCCAGGTACTCATAGTGATAAAACTAACAAAAAGTGCCATTTGAGTTACCCTACTGGGCTGTGTTCTAAGCTTGTCCCTACTGTTTGTGATTCATGCAGTGCCCAAGATGAGCTGGCTTCCATTTTACAGATGACAGAACTGAAGCTCAGAAGTTAGTTGAGTATGTCCATAATCACATAGGAAGTGGCTGAATCTGCGGAAGATTTGATTGACTTCAAAGCATTTTCCTTTACCTCAATCCGCCTCTATAGTTAGCTGTCCTTGACTATTCCCAGTAATGGGAAGCTCACCACCCTGGAGGCAGCTGTTCCATTATTGGAAAACTCTGATGTTTTAAAAACTCCTCCTTCAGTTGAATTGAAATCTCACTTCCTGAAGTATTCCCTGTGGGGCCTTGTGCTGCCAGTACGTGATATTCCTAGAGGCTCTCTAAGAGTTCAGTTTAGACCTATGACCTTAAGAAAGTTCTCTCCAGAGTCAGTTCATTTTTTAGAGAAACAAAAGCTGATTTAAAAAGAAAAAAAATAGTGCATTCTGCAAAGCTAATGGGTCCTACTTTATTTTTAAAAGATGCCTTTTTCATGAGAGTGAGAGATGAAGAACTGGATAAGACCTTCCCATAAAGGGTTCAGTAGCTTAAAGGGCAGTCTTTAAGAGTTGGAAGAAAAATTCTTGTTAGGAGAATGTGTAAATCTCAGAAATGCTTGGGTTTTTAAAGGTGCTCAATGGCAAACTCATCCCATAATCTCTGTGGTGTCATGGGTTCATTGATTGGGTGTGCTCTACAATGTCTCTTAGTTATTGGTAATGATACTGTTTTCATGGGTATTATAAATTTGCCTTGTGTCCATTTAAGTAACAGTTCATTGTACACAAATGTCAGTATTCCTAAGATGTGTATGTGGCACACTTGATGTGTGCGGCCGGGCAGATGTGATAGAAGAAGCCCCTCCCCCCACTTCTTCACGGTAAAACATGATTCCTGGGCACGTGTTTTGGTTATATTTTTAATTGGCCAGGATTAATTAGCTGTTGGCAACATTTTGTGACTGTCCACAGAAACTTTTTTCTTGTCTTGCTGTGAATGATTTTTTTAAAGTAAAACTTTAACAGAAATATTACAGATAAAAGGTGGTTAGGATTCAGAAAAAGGAAGCTTGTTAATCTTGTTGGTGGCTTTTTTTTTGCTGTGCCAAGCAACTTGTGGGACCTTAGTTCCCTGACCAGGGATCAAACCCAGGCCCTCTGGCAGTGAACATGCAGAGTCCTAACCATTGGGCAACCAAGAAATTCCCAGGACACTGTTATCTTGTGTTAAGTTCATATAACTTGCCATGAACTCAATAGTTTTTGGCAGCCAAGTAAATCCTTAAATTAATGAATCCTTCCTAGCCCAAACCCTGCTGCTGCTGCTGCTAAGTCGCTTCAGTCGTGTCCGACTCTGTGCGACCCCATAGACGGCAGCCCACCGGGCTCCCCTGTCCGTGGACCCTGAGACTTATTAAAATAAGTCCATTCACTATTTGATAACATTAGACACCAGATGATGTGATTAGAAGTGGTTTGTTTGCTTTAACTGCTTTTTGTCTGATAACAAATGTTCCTGCCACATTTGATGTTGGGAAATTAATGAAAATGATCTTTACATACCTTAATATTAATGAAGTTGGACAGTGAGATCTGACTATTTGTGTAAACCTGGTAAATGATCATGGCATCTCGTCCCATCACTTCATGGCAAATGGATGGGGAAGCAATGGAAACAGTGATGTTATTTTCTCGGGCTCCAAAATCACTGGAGATAGTGACTGCAGCCATGAAATTAAAAGACACTTGCTCCTTGGAAGAAAAGCTACGACAAACCTAAACAGCATGTTAAAAAGCAGAGACGTTACTTTGCTGACAAAGGTCCATCTAGTCAAAGCTTTGGTTTTTCCAGTAGTCATGTATGGATGTGAGAGTTGGACCATAAAGAAAACTGAGCGCTGAAGAATTCATACTTTTGAACTGTGGTGTTGGAAAAGGCTCTTAAGAGTCTCTTGGACTGCAGGGAGTTCCAGCCAGTCAATCCTAAAGGACATCAGTACTGAATATTCATTGGAAGGACTGATGCTGAAGCTGAAGCTCCAGTCCTTTGGCCACCTGAAGTGAAGAACTGACTCACTGGAAAAGACCCTGATGCTGGGAAAGATTGAAAGCAGGAGGAGAAGGGGACGACAGAGGATGAGATGGTTGGATGGCTTCATCAACTCAATGGACATGAGATCGAGCAAGCTCCGGGAGTTGGTGATGGACAGGGAAGCCTGGTGTGCTTCTGTCCATGGGGTTGCAAAGAGTCCGACACAACTAAGTCACTGAACTGATAAATGAATTTATTTTCCTCTTTCATGTTAATTTGGACATTAGGTTTTTAAATTAGTATGACAGTATGATGGGAAACTGGTCAGATTACAAGGAAAGTTTGTTTTTTTTTTAATCATTGAAATGTTCCAACACATGAAAATCTAATTTTAAAAAAACCCCATGTACTTACTGCCCAGCACTAGTATCTATCAACATGGCTGATCTTGGGAAAGATGGTTTTCACAGATTTGCTTTACTTTTTCTTCTCTTCCCATTAGTTTAGTCCCCATTGTTAAGAGTGGGTAGACACTTGACATAATGTGGATTGATGGATACTTTTATTTTTGGGGGGGAGGGGGGGTTCCAGTTAGCTTTAAAGGGGGAGATGGTATAATCTGATGGACTCAGTGTTCCCAGATCTTATCACCAGGTTGTGATTCTCCTGATGGTAGCTGGCTTCATAAGAGACAACTTGGTGTGTCTGGAAGAGTCCTGATCTTGAGAGCACTGGCTTTCGGTCTGTTCTGTTGCTATTTTAATAGCACTGTTGGCTGTAGGCAAATCACTTACCTTCTCTGACCTGCAGCTTCCTCATGTGCTAAGTGAAGGAAATGGTACCTTTCTTTGTGTGTCTTGTAAGCATCAAGATGACTAATTTGTCTTATTTGTGCACACCTCCAGGACCCTCATGGCTCTTGGGGACACATGAGGTTAAGAGATGTCACCAGCTCATATTAACCTTATTAAAACAGACCATGTAAGGCCAGATAAGGCTTTTGGTAATTCATGTTCTAACAGGCAATGCCATAAAGGAAGTGGAAGAACCAGAACACCTGAGCCATATAACTTATTGCATCTGCTTATTTTTCTTCCCCAAACCTTTTTGCCTAAGCATCTATTGCAAAAGCTAGTAGTCAGTTCTGTGATTCCTATAACAGGTCAGGTTATACCTAGCCTGGTAACTGATGTCTCAAGTTACTGGCCTAGAGACTGACTTTCTGGGGGTCACATCCTTGTGCTTATTTTTGTGATTTTCGTGCCCAAATAGAGTGTATTTAAGAAAATGGTGTCATGCTGATTTTGATGGGGTTCTATTATACAGAATACACTGTTTCACAAAGAATGGATACTTTGTAAATCTTCTACTGTGAAGATGCGTAGCTCGTGCTAGACTTCAGGAGGATTGAGGCACACACCAGAAGTACTTTCACTGAGTTATGTCTTGGAGGTCATGATTTGTTAAAGTATGTTTTCTCAAATGTTTTCTTCTGTGCCATGGAAATTATTTCCGATAAATACAATGTATTAACTGTAAAGTTGTAATGTAACTAAGCTCTAAAGTTGTAACAGTTTTTTGCACTAATTTTTAATACTTCATTTGTTAGCAGTCTTGCTTGAACCGTCTTTTTGAGCAGAACTAATACAATATTTTGATGTGCCACAGGTAAATTTTTCCATAACCTTATGGAGAGAAAGGACTTTGAGACATGGCTTGATAACATTTCTGTTACATTTCTTTCTCTGACGGACTTGCAGAAAAATGAAACTCTGGATCACCTGATTAGTCTGAGTGGGGCAGTCCAGCTCAGACACCTCTCCAATAACCTGGAGACTCTGCTCAAGCGGGACTTCCTCAAACTCCTTCCCCTGGAGCTCAGTTTTTATTTGTTAAAATGGCTCGACCCTCAGACGCTACTCACATGCTGCCTCGTCTCTAAACAGTGGAATAAGGTGATAAGTGCCTGCACGGAGGTGTGGCAGACCGCCTGTAAAAGTCTGGGCTGGCAGATAGATGATTCTGTTCAGGACGCTTTGCACTGGAAGAAGGTTTATTTGAAGGCTATTCTGAGAATGAAGCAACTGGAGGACCATGAAGCCTTTGAGACCTCATCTTTAATTGGACACAGTGCCAGAGTGTATGCACTTTACTACAAAGATGGACTTCTGTGTACAGGTAAGAGAGCCTGACTATTTTTTTTTTCTTTTTAATTTTTGGTGTTTCGTGGAGTGTAATCTTACAGACAGAACAAAATACTCCTCAGGCTTGAGAACGGCAGTCGTTAATTATCTGAGATATCTATGATGGCATAGATAGATGCTCCATCCCTGACTGGTTCCTCCTCGCCCCACCACCACCCCTTTATCCTTTTGCACTCTGAGAAGACAATTATTTTTATAAAATTTTATGAGAAGAAAGCTCCAGACATTCTTATAAATGTGATATGAGTCTGAAAGCTCTGACTACGTTTTTCTATGCTTTTTTTCCATATACGGTCCTTCATGTTGGTTAAAAATTTATTTTTTTTTTTCTTATTAACAGTAATTTTGGGGGAAAAAAAGCTGTATAAAAATTGCTGTGTGGTCCTAGCAAATAATTCATTTTGAAAGAATTATGAAACCTCTCTGTGTTTGTTTCCTTGTATTTAAAATATACAAAAGAAACTATTTCTCTTGCTCTAAGATCCTGTGGTTCTGAGAAGAATTTAGAAGAGTTTGGGCATGGGAATGAAAATAGTTGGATATTTTAAAACTCAGCAAGCAGGGCTTCCCTGGTTGCTCAGTGGTAGAGTTCGCCTGCCAGTGCAGGAGATGTGGGTTTGATATCTGAGTCGAGAAGATCCCCTGGATAAGGAAATGGCACCCACTTCAGTATTCTTGCCTGGGAAATCCCATGAACAGAGGAGCCTGGCGGACTATGGTCCGTTGGGTCGTGAAAGAGTCAGACACGACTTAGCGACTAAACAACAAGAACAACAAGTAGTTAAGTAACTTTTTATTATAAATGTAATGATTAAAGTTAGAATTATGTGCATCTTCCAATTATAATGGGCGTGTGTTTCTGCATATGATGATATAGTTAGTGCCCGTGCGTCAGGCAGTACATGTTGATAGCTGTCGTATGCAGTGACTAAGCAGAGTTTAGAATGGCTCGAGGTTCCAGATCACCTTGTCAGTGATCACAGTGCTATTCACTCCCATCATATATGATATACAGTACTGGGCTTCCCAGTGGTGCAGTGGTAAAGAAGCCGCCTGCCAGTGCAGGAGACACAAATTGATCCCTGGGTCAGGAAGATTCCCCGCAGTGGGAAGTGGCAACCCACTCCAGTATTCCGGCCTGGAAAATCCCATGGACAGAGGAGCCTGACGGGCTGCTGTCTGTGGGATCACAAAGAATCAGAACCAACTCAGCAGCTGAGCGCAGCACCACAGCACAGGGATGTTCGTGTGCTTCCTCCAGAGTGATTTCTGACAGACACTGGAGTGTTAGCCACACCACACGGCTGTCATGTGCTGTTTCTTTGTGTAAATGTGTCATCACTTAGCCATTTCCATACTCGTGCGTACTCAGGTTGTTTCTGTTCTTATGGATAGTTTTGTCTGCGTTATTTTTTCCCTTTGGATTATTCATTTGAGGCAGAAGCCTCAGAGCAGAATCACCAGATCCAGAAGTGTGAGTGATTTCATAGGTCCTCTTAGTGCCCTTTGCAGACGTACTGAATTGATGCTATGCCCGCAGCAAAGTCTAGGGTAAACCTGCCTCTCCCTAAGAGGCCTACCATACTCAGTTTAATATTTTCAGTAGTTAAGAGAGAAACGATTTCTGAAGACTGTTTTAAAATTGAATTTCTTTATTCATTGAGGATGTCCATTTTCTTATGTGGTGACATTCTCTGAAATGCTCAACACTTTGTCAGTTTTATAAAATAAACATTTAAGATATTTCATGGTTTTGTCATCCTGAGATTACTTCATGCTCATGTTATTTTCCCTGTCCTATTAAAAGCCTGATTATTGGAACAATATCATCTGTTCTTCTATACCTTGGTATACTTTGCCACCTGTGGTGATGACTTTTCAATATTCTTTTTGCCTCATAATCACTGGCAGGTTTTTTTTTTTTTAAGATGCCATATTGCCTTTCAATTTGGCACTTACTCACACTTGGATCAATACTGGCAGTTGACTCATTTTCAGAACTAGCTCCAGCTTTTTTTTTTTTAATGTCTTGTTAAAGTTCACTTTTGAAATGCAATAAAACCTTAGTTACTTGGCCCAGAAGTGAATGGAATACGTTCACTGAACTCCCTAATTACCTGGGCAGTTAATATCTACAAATGACTGTGGACACAACCCCACATTTTAAGATTATTCTCCGGGTGAGTCTATATGCTGTCTTATTTTTAGTATGATTAAATTCACGGGCTTTGCTTATGGAAAAGTGTGCTGTTGAAAATGATTCAAAGCATTTGTTTGAAGCAGCATTCCTGAGACTGTTACTAGCAAGAAATATTTGTTAATAGAATTAAATGTGTTTGTATCACCTTGTCACTTAAGAGCTTGTCTTTTCACCGTTGTTGAATTGGGAAATTCTGAATTTGGCAGTAAACTTAGTGACTCAGATCAGCCCTTAAGCAAGCAGTGGAACAGGATTACCAAAAGGGTTAATAATGCTAACATTAGCACAGTACAGATTGTGTGATTGTATGAGATTGTATGTCTGTTCAGACTTTCAGAAATTCTGCTCATCTCTGAAATGGGAAGAAAGGAATGTATTGTGCTTTGTGCTGTTCGTAGATATTTATTTCTAAAATGCCTACTGTGTGACAGGCAGCGTAAGCATGCGAGCAGAATTAGAATTGTTCTTTCCTCAAAGAATGTACACGCTGTGGTCAGGAAGGTAACCTGATTGAGCAAAAGTCTGTGTGTGAACTGTGGCTAATAGAAAACGCTGCCACGGGGAGTTGCTGCTCTGCTGCAGTAGATAATTCCTGTGTGGAATTCAGACTCAGAATTGTCAGGTCTGACTTTTCAGGAGAAGCCCCAAGCCTAGGTTTTTGTGAAATAGCCTCATTTTTTAAAAAGTATTAATTTTCTAAGTATTATTCTAATTTTAAAAATATTGTGGTTAGATCATATTCAACCTATAAATGGCTATATTGTGACCTCTGACTTGCAGGCAAACGAGAAAAACAAGAGCTATAAAGGAGGTGTGATCAGATGCTGTATTTAACTAGTTTTGTTGTGGTGAATATTTCAGATTATATACAGATGTCAAATTGTTACATTATACACCTAGAATTAGTACATTGTTGTCTGTCAGTTATATCTTAATTAAAAGAGAGACCAACCCCAAAAATGATGTAGTTGAATTGTATGAGGAAAATAAAGTTATGTAGTTTTTCAAAAGAAGGAATGGTTTCTTCATTTGAGAAAGTAGAGTAGTGTTTATGTTGGGTCTTGAAGAATGTACACATTTTGGAGATGTGAGATGCAGTCAGGGTTTCCCAACAGGAAGAGAAGCATTCTAAAGGCCTGGAGAGGTCCAAGCATGGAGGAGGAAATACCGAAGTCTTAGAACATAAACGGGGACTCTTAAGACTCTTAGAATATGATCTGAAGAACTAGGTTTGGGCTGGAATGCTGTGAACATGTATTTGGACAGTTTCCTGTGAACTCTGAATGATTTGTGAGCAGAAAGTCTGGTTCAGAGCCTTCACTTCAAAGAAACTAGTGTTTCTTGTTTCTGTCAGACTTGGGTCCTCTTTTTACAAGATTTTACAATATCCCCCTATCATGAATTAAAAGTCATGGAAGCAACTTATCTATACATACACATTTTGGAAATCAATATAATAGCCAAAGTCTGACCCAGAGGAGAAGTAAGAGAACTGTAATTTACAGTAGCGTTGAACACAGGCCCCACCGTGGCTGTTCTGGAAGGTGGTAACCAGGTGTCTGCACCTCTGTGTGCTGTCGTCGTGAGCATGGCAGCTGTGAATGGAGAAGGTTGTATTTGTGTCACAGATACCATCCATGACTTGATCTTTTCACATGCTGAACAGCCCTTAGCAGAGTCCCCAGGAAAGAACATCTTTCCTCAGTTTATCTGATGGTTACACTCATAGAAAATTAAGCACACGGTTAACCTGCTTGTGGGCTTTGTACAACAGCAAAAATTGGGCTCAGGTAACTAAGAGTAAGCCTTACACTTAGGAATGTCCGGCAGGACCTTCGGGATGCCCTGCAGAGCACAGGCTGACTCTCTTTGTGCGCTGCAGACGCTGCAGTGTGTCCAGCGTCCCTGGGCTCTGCCGAGTGGAGGCCAGTAATGTCCTCGATGCGACAGTGAAGCCACCCTGCCGTTGCTAAAGTGTTCCCCCAGAAGATATTAATTCTTCTGATAACTTTTAACAGACAGATCTCGAGCTTCCGAATTAAATTACTAGTCCATTGCAGTTCCGATGAGTTTAAATACAGGATACTAAGGGTAGAGATTTTTGAAAGTAGCAGTTGAATGGAAGAGCAGCTATTGAAATAGAAATGACAGGATTTGGCAGTGAATTGGGTATGTGGCAAGGAATAGGGATATTTCAAAAATGACTGAAGTCTTCTAGCTGCATGTATAAATGCGAAGATAGTACTAGTAAAAGACTAGAAACTGAGGATAAATTCAAGAGGATAGATGGAGTTCCATGTGGGATGAACTGAATCTAATTGGATGTGTAAGTGGAGATTCCCGTAATACTTGGAAATGCAGGGTGAGAGCTTTCGAGAGTGCTCAGGGCTAGAGAGAATGATTTAGGAGTTAGTCACATCATAGCTGTGGCTGCAAGTAAAATTTTAAAAGGAGAGAGGAAAAAGAATGCACAGAGTGTAGGGTGGATCCTTTAAGTGTGTACCCAGAGAAAGGGGAGAGGCAAAGAGACAGAAGGCTAATAGGGTTTTAAAAAGGAGAATGAAAGGTGCCTGTCTTAAAGAGGCACTAGTAAATGTTTATTCAGTTGGTTAACAGAGTCAAATGACGGGTGGTTGGAGAGCTGAGATCTGATTCTGCCAGTAAATATTTAAACTTCGCTTGATAAGATACCTTACTCTATTTGCGTTGCAGCTCATTTTTCTGCTTACCTTTGTTACGTTACCCATGTCTGTAATTTTTACGTCAAAGATTGTTTTCACCCTGTTTTCTGAATTGAGAGGGCTTTTTTTCCCCTTTCATGCAATGAAAAACATTACTTTCCCACTGCTTCCCAGTCACACTGAGCTGCAGTCAGCGCCCCTGTTTGAGGCAGCGCATTCTGACAAGCATTGTCAGTAATTCCTGGATAGTTTTTAGTAGAATGGGTTCAAGGAGTTCTTTATGAATCGATCCTAATGCGTGTTCACATATATTTATATAATAAATAGAGGTATTTAATAGGTACTTAAATAGTTACATTCCAGGGATTGGTAAACCACAAACCACAGGGGCCAGACCCAGCCGAGTGGAGCAATTGCCCCAGAGACTGTGGCTCAAGAAGACTAATCTATTTACTGTCCAGTCTTTTATAGAAAAAGTTTGGCTGAGCTCTGGCATAGACTGTTGATGTTTTATTTTTTTGATTGGGGAGAGAGTGCTGATCACTGTATTCATCCTTTAGATTTCAACTTGTTAATATTGAAACTTTTTTTTTAATTTTGTATTTATTCTTATTGATTTATTTTTGGTGGAGCCATGTGGCGTGCGAGGTCTTGGTTCCCTGACCAGTGATTGAACCCGTGCCGCTGGCATTGGCAGCTCGGAGTCTTAACCACTGGACCAGGGAAGTCCCAAGTTTGGGTATTTTTTAACCCATGAAACTCCTTCTTCACACAGTCCTATACCAAGGCCTGGCTTCACAGCAAATCAGAGTGAACAAATATATGTGAACACCCATTAGGGTCGATACAGTGTGGAGCCAGGCGTGCCTTCTCCTAGGGCGTGTCTGTGGAGCACCTTGATGTTGAGGAGCACAGCCGTAAGCCCAGCAGAACTTCACCTGGGGCGCTTTCTCCTTTCATCCGCTCCTCGTATCTGCTGTGGGCTTTTGTACTGCCCACCACTTTAGAGTTGTTACTGCTTGTTTAGCCTTTCTGTCTTCCTTGGAAGACCAAGCACCATAAGAGCAGGATCCCTGCCTGACATAAAAGTTCTCTAAATATGGGTTGAATGAATGAAGGCGACCCTGTGAAACACTGGCGGTAAATCAGAACCAAGCTCAGTTAGGACCAAACATGTTTTCTTTTCCTGCTTTAGCTTCCTAGAAATACAATCACAGAATGTTGACTCTGCCAAAAATCTGAGAGGACCTTAAAGGTTATCTGGACCTGTGCTGTCCATCACGAGCACCTGAGATACGGCTAGCTCAACTGAGATGTGAAACAGGAAGTACTTGCTGGATTTTGAAGATTTAGAATATAAACTATTTCATTAATAAATTTCTATATTTATTACATTAGTTGATAATGTGTTTTTTTGGCATACTGAGTTAAAAATTAAATTATTTCCCCTTTTTTGTACTCTTTAAAGTAAATATTAGAACAATTTACATTGTGTATGTGGCTTGTCTTATCTTTCTGTCGGATAGTCTTCTTAGATCATTGGTCCTCAGTGGTTGCTAATAAGTTCGCCTGGCAAGTTCCATGATTATTGGCTCCTGCCTCAGATGTTCTGAGTTAGAATCTCTGAAGATAAGGCCTAGCCTGTATGTCTTGATAAAAGCTCTCCAGTGGATTCTGATGCCTCATATGCCATTGAGAGCCACCAGCCAAGTCTCACCTTTCATTTTATAGAAAGGAAACTGAATCCCTAATTAGTAAAATGACAACAAATAGAGGCTTCATTTCAGTATGCTCTCATAGGGATTTCCCAGGGTGAAATTTCTGCTCTTTCATAACTGATAGATATTTTTCCATTGGCTGAAACAGTGGCTCTTGATCAGTCCTTAAAGGTGGAATTGTACATGGCTTTATTTAGTCATTTAAGTTTTTTGAAAACTGATCAGTTGGTGCTTTTCCAAGATACCATGTCCTTATTACATCAATTACATTTATGTATCTTCAAAATGACTTTCTCTTTGTCAATTCTTAATATTTTTATAAAGGTAAATTGTGAAACATGAAGTAATCATTACGATTTTAAATGTGATTTCCCCAGTGGCTCAGTGGTAAAGAATCTGTCTGCAGCGCAGGAGACATGGGTTCAATCCCTGGGTCTGGAACGTCCCCCGGAGGAGGAAATGGCAACCCACTCCAGTATTCTTGCCTGGGAAATGCCATGGACAGAGGAGCCTGGTGGGCTACAGTCCATTGGGCCACAAAGAGTCAGGCATGACTTGGTTACTAAGCAGTAATGTTGTGAATTGTTACACAGTTTTCATCAGAGGCAGAAGTGAAACCTGTGTTTTATCTTGCATAATCTTAAGAGACTTTACAGGCTCTTTGCTGAATTGTTATGAGCGTCTGGGAATAGTTTATGTCTTGTTTTCTTTGAAGCTCCTTCACACATTTCAGGATGGCTCAAGAAATTAGCAGTTAGCCTTTATAGAAGTTAACCCGTGATCGGGCCTTGTCTTTGACTTGCCTTAGAATGGACATGTTCCAGCCTACAGCTTTACTATTTCAGCGTTGTTTGTTTGTTCAGAGTTGTTGGATAATGGACAGGCAGGCAAGTGTGTACATGCAGTGACAGGTAATACCCATCATTTTAAGCTTAAGTCAGAGAGCTCATGATAGCCAGAGATGTAGGGAAATTTACAAGGGACGCACCGAGGGGTGCGCCAGTCTTAACACAGCTCTATAACCTCGAGCGTTTGGGGAAAAGGACTAAGGCTTGGAGTCCGTCCCAGGGCTGCTAGCACTGTTTTGGAGATGCAGAACAGGCTGTGTTCCTCTCTCTCTGCTTTGGTTTTCCCTAGCTATAACGTGGGAGTGCTGGAGGAGGTTAAAGTTCTCCTTTAAGGATGCGATTCTGGGGACTGATGTTACTTCTTTAGTGTTTGTCTTCTTATTAACCTCCCTGTTTTTCTCTTGAAGGGTCAGACGACTTGTCTGCAAAGCTGTGGGATGTGAGCACAGGGCAGTGTGTTTATGGCATCCAGACCCACACTTGTGCTGCGGTGAAGTTTGATGAGCAGAAGCTTGTGACAGGCTCCTTTGACAACACTGTGGCCTGCTGGGAGTGGAGCTCCGGAGCCAGGACCCAGCACTTCCGGGGGCACACGGGGGCGGGTGGGTCGCCTTTCTTCAAGGCTTTCCAGTTACTCTAACTTCGTTGCTTAAGGCCAGGGGCCAAGAATGTGGTCCCTCTTTTGTTTTTGTTTTTTAATGTAATCTGTCATTCCCCCTACTTCTTCTTCAGTCAGTACAGTTAATCCCTTACTCAGGTTATTCTTACAATTTTACCTCGAGCTTTGCTTTTCCTTGGCCCGTTTTTTAACTCGCAATGCCTTTGTACCCTTAGGCGAGGAGAGGCAGTTCTTTTCTCCTGTTTCATTTATTTCCTGTTTGCACAGTCGGCCCCCTTTGTTTTGATCAAATTCCATACCTCCAAATTGAGTAAATGTAAATTCAGTCCACTTTATTTGTAGAGTTAGGACTGGAAATCCTTAGTAGTGACTACACAGATTACATCCAGTTGGAGCTTGGTTGATGATAATCTGACTGCTGAGAGACCAGATGAAAAGGAGGTCCCCGCGTGTTTCCTGATGAGGTTGCAGCAGCCTTAGTCTGTAAACTGGCCACCTGAATGAAACCTTGTGACCAGAGCATCTCCTCTGCCGAGTCGTATCCTGGAGCTTTGTGCAGCAATCACGTGGTCTAGTTCCCTTCTCCTCCCCCGCCCCCATTACCCACTGCATTAGCCTCTGAGAGTCACAGTCTGTGCTCTTGAGCATCATTTATGAGCGCCTTCCTGGACACCCTGAACAGGTTGAGTCTCTCTGCTGTAGGCTTCCAGTAACCTGTGTAACACCTGTCATCCAAGTGAGTCTGGTAACTGGTTCCCCACCAGCCTGTCAGCGCTGGAAGGGCAGGGATCCCACCTGTCTTATTCACCCTTAGGTCCTGAATTCCTTGCATGGTAATTCTTTAAATTTAGCTGTTTTATGGCAAAAAAACAACAACAATAAACCCCACCGAATCTGCCCCCCCCCCCCCCCATTTTGTTTGTCATCCTGTACATTTTTCTTCAGTCTGCTACCACTTGTTTGTGGTAATTAATATTTGAAGATACATGATTTAATATGGAGCTTACGTAGCAAACTGAGTGCAGTATTCCACATTGTCAAGGATTGCACCTGTTCCAGGTGAGTTTACACCTGGTTAGCTTAGAGAGCCCTGTTCTAAAAAATTTCCTCCTTACTGTTCCCAAGACATTGCTGTGGCTTTTCCTAACTCCGCGCCTTTGCTGCTCCCTCTACCTGCAGTATTCTCTTTCTTTTCTTGATAAACTCTGCTCATCCTTCAGGGCCCACCTCCAATATCGCCTCTTCCCTGAAGTCCTCCCTGATCCCCCTGGGCAGAGTTAGTCATTCTCCTTGGTGTTTCCCTAGCAAGAGGTAAACATTTACTTTTTTTTTGGACTTCCTTCTCTATCCCTCACTTAGTCAGAGTTCCTTAAAGAAAAGAGCAGTG
The DNA here is from genome assembly GCF_029378745.1 of Bos indicus. NCBI lineage: Eukaryota > Metazoa > Chordata > Mammalia > Artiodactyla > Bovidae > Bos > Bos indicus. Next base: position 110,096,560 of record NC_091767.1, on the reverse strand, counting down.
TCTTCATCTCTGTGCCCCTGGTGTCCCTTCAGAGCTTGACGGGCATTTGAACACAAGTACTTGTTATACTCAGGCACTGTTTAGGTGCCAGGGATATAGGTCTGAAGAAGTCAGACAGTTGAGAGAATGGCTCAGTCTGAACTTAAGATCTTCGCTTTGTGTTTCTCATTACCCTGGCTTTTCTTGAGTATGAGTACGCTTGACATTTTATCTTACAGTAAATAGTACAAATCTCAGTAGGTCCACCTGTTTTTCTTCTCAGTCCTGAGAAGAAATGCCTGTATCTCCTACACTTGTTTGTCTCTGACTCTGAAGCTAGTACAAATATGAGAGATTGTATATTCCAGGGACTTTCCATCCTTAGGATAATAAGCTATAATACTAAGAATTTTGCGATGGGTATTTTTTTTAGCAAAAAATTGCTAGTTGAGAAAGCACCCTTCTTACAGTAGTTCTGGTTAAGAAACCACACACTTGGGCACTGGGAAGAATAAGTGTAATTGAACTCTGTCATACAAGACCCTCAGGCAGAGGCGTGTTTAACTGTGTGTGTTGTGTGCACTAGTGTTCAGTGTCGACTACAACGACGAACTGGACATCTTGGTGAGTGGCTCTGCAGACTTCACTGTCAAAGTGTGGGCTTTATCTGCTGGGACGTGCCTGAACACACTCACCGGGCACACAGAGTGGGTCACCAAGGTGAGAAGACTTCTGATGCTGACATCACTCTTGCCGAGGGTGGGGAAGCTGGGGGCGGGTTGGAGGACGGTAGACAGTGACTCATAAGTGTAGATGAGTCATAAGATGGAATAGATGCAGCCCCAAGGCATGATGGTGTACAGCAGTGACCAGCATGTGAAAGACGCTCAGTAAATTAGTGAATGAATGGCTATGGACATGGGAGGATGCTCACAACATACTAGGTGGATAGAGGGAGTGAGTAAAACAGGTTATAGCAAAAGCTACCTAGAGTATGATGATAGTTTCTGAATGTGCTTTTGCACCGAAGTGTTGAAGGTGATTATTTCTTGTGAAGTTGTGAGTACTTTTTTCCCTTTAGGATAAGCACGTTTCTTTTTAAATCAGAAAAGCAGTTTTCATTTTGAAAAAGAAAGCTCTTGCTGGAAGTGGAACAGAGGGAAATGTGCAGTCTCTTTAAAACACCATTGTGCTGGTCTCTAGCCACTTTTATTCAACGTATAATTGGAAGTTGTAGCCAAAGCAGAAGAAAAAAAGGCATCCATGTTGGAAAGGAAGAGGTAAAACTCTCAGGATTTGCGAATGGATGATAATATTTTGGTGACAGCATCAGAAATCTGTTAGAACTAAAACATGTAAAATTGCAAGATATAAAATCTATATACAAGATCTGTTGCATTTCTGTACACTGATAAAGAACTATCAGAAAAAGAAGTAAAGAAAAAACAGTCCCATGTACAGTTGCGTCAAAAAGAATGAAATGCCCTGGGAATAAATTTAGTCAGTGTATAACAGAAAGACCTGTGTATTGAAAACTGTGAGACATTAATGAAGGAAATTGAAGTAGACAAATAAATGGAGAGTTGTTTCATGCTCACAGATTTGAACAGTCAAATGTCCATACTTTCCAAAGCAACCTATAGATTCAGTGCAGTCTGCATCAAAATTCCAATGGTATGTTTCAAGGAAATAAGACAAATAATCCTAAAATTCATATGGAACCATGAAAAAAAAAAAACCCTTGAAAGGGCACAAAGCTGCAGGCATCATGCTCTCAAACTCTGTGACAAAGACACAGTAATTAAAGCAACGTGATGTTAGCAGCACAGACGCTTAGGTCAGTGGGACCGAATTGAGGGCCCAGAAGTAAACCCTTGTGTCCATGGTCAATTCATTTACGACACAGGAGCCAAGAATATATGATGGAGAATGGACAGTCTCTTCCATGAATTTTGCTGGGAAAACTGAACAGCCACATCAAAAGAATGAAACTGAACCACTGTCTTAAACCGTACATAAAAATTAACTCAAAATTGATTAAAGACTTAACACACCTGAAATCATAAAACTAGAAAACATAGTGAACATCTTGACATAGGTTTTGGCAGTGATTTTTTGAATCTGGCAACAAAAGCAAGAATAAAGTGGGATTGCATTATACTAAAAAGCTGCACAGCAAAGGAAGCCATCAACAAAATTAAGAGGCAGTCTACTGAATGGGAGAAAATATTTACAAATCATAGGTCGTGGGCTAATATCCAGAATAGATAAATCATACAACTTAAGAGCAAAAAACCAAACAGTCTAATTAAAAAATGGGCAGAAGATCTGAACAGACATTTTCCCAAAGAAGAGGTATAGATAAATGAAAACAGCGACTAACAAGTAAATGAAAAGATGTTCAACATAATCATCAGGATAATGCAAATGTGAATCGGAACCAAAATGAGACATCACCTCATACCAGTTGGAATGGCTATTACCAAAAAGACAAGAAATAGCACATTGTTGGTGAGGTTGTGGAGAAAAAAGGAACTTTATTCACTTTTGGGGAATGTAGATTGGTGCGGCTACTGTGAAAAACAGTTTGGAGGTTCCTCAAAAAATGAGAAATAGAACTTCCACATGATCCAGCAATTCCCCTTCTGGGTATCTATCCAAAGAAATTGGAAAACTCAGAAAGATGCATGCATCCGCATGTTCATTGCAGTATTATCTGTAATAGTCAAGATACAGAAACAACCAGAGTTGTTCATTGATGGATGGATGTATATGTATATTGAAATATTATTCAGCCATAAAAAAATGAAATCTTACGATTTATGATAACATGGATGGACCTCAAGGACATTATGCTAAGAGAAAATCTTGCAAGAAGTGAAACAAAAATTTACAGCATCTTTCAAAGAATATTGTGATATTTTCTAGTTTTAGAGAAAAGAATTGCTGTGAATATCAAAAGCCATGTTAATGGAAATGCCATGGAGAAACACTTCTTGAGCCTACCGTGCTGTTCTGTGAGGGGCTGAGTATATATGAGTGAGCAAAGTAGACCCAGGCCTAACACGAGTGTTAGTCTAGTAGGGGAAATAGTTATTAATCAGTAATTTCACAAATAAATACATAATCTCAAATTGCATTACGTGCTTATGGAGGAGTGTGGTGGTCTCTGAGAAAGTCTAAGAGGTTGTCTGATTCAGTTTGATTGAGGGAAAGCTTTTAGAAAAGGGGCCAAATATGAAGAATAAATTGGAGGTAGCTGTGTACAGAGTAGAGGAGTGTTTCAGAGGGCGCGGTGTGTGCACAGGCCCTGCGGTGGGAAAGAACCCAGAACTTTTGATAACCTGATGCCCTGGAAGACCAGCGGAGCCGAGCTGCAGTTGGGGGAGGTGTGGGAGCGGGAGCCGTCCGGTGTGCTTTACCAGACCTTATTAAGGATTCTGTATGATTCTAAGTGTAGTAGCAAGCCATCGAGGAGTTCTGAGCAAGAGTCTGGTGTGATTCATGTTTTAAGAAAATAACTGCTGGGTGAAAGAACGAATTCGAGTGGGGCACAAATGGGGCACAAGCGGGTGCTCGGTGGCCAGTTAGGCTTTTGCAGCAAAAGCAAAAGAGACCCCTGGCTTGGACTTGGATGGCACCACGGACAGAGAAGGACACATGCGGAGGCTGTGTCTTTGAGGCAAAGCCAGCTGAGCTTACGGGGACAAAGGAGAAAGGTGACCAGTGGCTTTTAGATTGGGTGGGGCGGGCGACTGTGTGAGAAGACCAGTAACACCGCTGAACTGCACACTGGAAAATGGTTACGATTCTGCATTTTATGTTCTGTGTGTTTTACCACAGTTAAGACAAAAACTGGAAAGACACATCTGTACTGGGCACATTCAGTTTTAAATAGAAAAGTCACATAAGACAATTTAGTGTTAGTTAAAAAACAGTGGATTTGGAGCTAGGACCTGACTGTAATGTCTAGACAAGTGACTGTTCCCTTCAGGGCCTGAGTTTCATCCTCTGCTGAGTGTTCTTGTGAACATTAAATGAGGTGATGGGACAGCTCCCCGCAAATTTCATTTGTATCTGCAGCCCAGGCTTCTGAGTGAGTGAGCCTGGCCTCCCTTCTCACTTTATGCTGATTTAATGCTAAAATAACCAGAACCTGGTGTTTACAGATTATCCCAAGTGCTCATGGGATTTTAGCTTCTATTACATTCATTTTCATTGTTCTATTTCATTTTCAGTGCGATTATCTGAGATAATAGGTGCCCCCAACCTCTGTTTTTAAAGATGAGGAAACAGAGATGAAGAATTTAGATGGTCCTGCCCAAGGTTGCAGAGTCAGCATAAGACAGATTCTGGTCGCAAGTAGAATGTCTTTTCTCTTTATGACGCACGTACTTACGAAAACAGGTCATTTGTACCTATTATGTGTATGGATTTTTTAATTTCCTATTCCTTATCATTTTATGACGTCACATTTTCTGATTTTAAAAATCAGTCCTAATGTCTGCTTCCAGACCAAAGCTAAGAGTAAATGCTGCCAATATTAGACACTTTTGGATCCTGCTGGTAGCCTAGAGAATCTAGTTATAATAAAACTCTTAGTAAAGGTTAACTTGAGTTATAGTTAACATAGAGTTATAGATTACCCACATACCATATCATTTGAAGCTCTTTTTCATATTTCACTTAAAAGGGATGTATATAGTACTAAAAGCGTCTTTCTATAACATGGATATGTATTATTTCTAGGTGGTCTTGCAGAAGTGCAAAGTCAAGTCTCTCTTGCACAGCCCTGGAGACTACATCCTCTTAAGTGCAGACAAATACGAGATCAAGGTGAGGTTTTTTTCCCTCGATTAATTTGCTTCATGAAAGAGTGTGGTACAGGGAAATATTTCAAGGGAGGCAGGAATGTCTTTAGTCTAAGCCCTCTTAAACCCATTGGAAAGAGAATTAATTCATTTTCTTTGTGCTCTAGGCAGTTTCTAACTCTGATTTATAAATGAAGGGGGAAAAATCCACAGAAATATATCTTCAGTGCATTCTTACCATTTTCTTAAGACATGTATCTCCTGCCCTCCTCCATTCTTAGATATGAAGTATGAAAACATAAACATCTATTTGTATAATAATAAAAGCAATTTGCAAAAAGTTTGCAGAGCACTCTGGCATATATTTTTATTTCATCTTCTAAAATGTTCCATATGGTAGGCACTGTCTTCATTGCAGGAACTTGGGTTCAGAAGAGGTTGGATATTTTACACAAGATTACACAACACATAGGTGCCAAATAAGAATTTGAGCCCCTGCCTCAGCTGTGAAGCCTGTGGTGTCTCCAGTTCACTTCACTTTGTTTCTGACTTAAGCAGACACAAGCCACATTGTTTAAAAACGGGTTTTTCTCTGGTGATGCGATCTATCATCTTTCCTAACTTTCTTTTATCTGTAGATTTGGCCAATTGGGAGAGAAATTAACTGTAAGTGCTTAAAGACGCTGTCTGTCTCTGAGGATAGAAGTATCTGCCTGCAGCCAAGACTTCATTTTGATGGCAAATACATTGTCTGTAGTTCGGCACTGGGCCTCTACCAGTGGGACTTTGCCAGTTATGATATTCTCAGGTAATATTTCCTTGGGCCCTTACTGTTAATAGTCTGTTGCAGTTTATTAATAAAGACAAAACAGTATTTGGATAAACTAGTTAATAACTTGCTTTGGGGAAATGTTTACTCACATCATCTGTGCTGAAAATCTCAAACAAAAATATTTTACAGGCAGTAATTAAATTAGAAAGAGGTATATGTTAGAACGTAGAGACTCTAGCTTCTAATTCCTTTATGTGCTGTGTGCTCAGTCACATCTGACTCTTTGAGACCCATGGACCGTACGTAGCCCACCAGGCTCCTCTGTCCATGGAATTCTCCAGGCAGGAATACTGAAGTGGGTTGTCATTTCCTCCTCCAAGGGATCTTCCCCACCCAAGGATCAAACCCGTGTCTCTTGAGTCTTCTGCATTGGCAGGTGGATTCTTTGCCACTGCACCACCAGACAAGCCCAATCCCACTTCTTAACTCTGAGTTAACTTCCCCTTTCACAATGTCTGGATTCTCCTGCCAGTTTTTCTGGAAAATGGAAGAGTTTGGATGAAAAGATCTTTCAGATTTCCTCTAGTTGTAATATTTTAAGTTCTACTTCCTGGTCATTTGAAACTGTGCATTAAGGAATCAAGTGACCTTCTTTTGACTAGTAGAAAGACAGAGGTACTTAGAGAATGTTACAGCCTGTGGGCTTTCTCTTCACCGAAGTAGAGGCCTGTGGACAGTTTTGTGATTCACTGCATAGACCCCTCTGGAGACGGCAGTGTATGGTAGCGTATTGGAGGCTGGGGGAAGCCAGTGCTGTGTGGTGATGAAGAGAACTGACTTTGGTGATAAATAAACCTTGCTTTAAGACCTAGTTCTGTAAGTTTCTTAACCTCTCTGTGCCTCAGTTGTCTCACCTGTAGAGATTAAATTAATTGCCTCTAATGAGGATCAGTCCTAAATGAAATCAGTCCTGAATATTCATTGGAAGGACTGATGCTGAAGCTCAAGCTCCAGTACTTTGGCAACATGATAGAAAGAGCTGACTCATTTGAAAAGACCCTGCTGCTGGGAAAGATTGAAGGCAGGAGGAGAAGGGGATGACAGAGGATGAGATGGTTGGATGGCATCACTGACTCAATGGACATGAGTTTGAGCAAGCTCCAGGAGTTGATGATGGACAGGGAGGCCTGGCGTGCTGCAGTTCATGGGGTCCCAAAGAGTTGGACACAACTGAGCAACTGAACTGAATGGGGATCTAGCTCAGGACCTGACAGTCTGTGTTATTAATACTTCTGAGAAGTCCTACGTAAAGAAACCTGTTTTAATTTGTTTAACCTACTGTAACTCCCACACATTGGCATGGTGCCCTTGCTTGGAGGCGTGCCTATTGACAGCTCACAGAATTAGTGTTCCATATCGTGCTTCCCTGGTGGCTCAGATGGTAAAGCGTCTGCCTGCAATGCGGGAGACCCGAGTTTGATTCCTGAGTCTGGAAGATCCCCTGGAAAAGGAAATGGCAATCCACTCCAGCACTCTTGCCTGGAAAATCCCATGGACGGAGGAGCCTGATAGGCTGTAGTACATGGGGTTGCAAAGAGTCGGACACGACTGAGCGACTTCACTCACTCACTCACTCAGTGTGCTTCAGAAAGGACTGCCTGGAGACAAAAATTGAACACTTTATCTTCGTTGTTTTTACGTGTGACTGTTTAGAGGTCAACTCGAATGGGATCTGATCCTGCCGGCCAGCAGCTGACCGCCCATCTTTGGTCGTAAAGTTACAGCCTCATCACTGTCTTCCTGGAGTCAGACATACACTGCTACTTTTTTTTTTTTTTCCTAACCAGTTAGATTTCTAAGCTATCAGAATAATTTCTAGAAATAATTGATAATTGCACCCTGACGGAACAGATCCTAGAAAACATTGGTCCAAGCTCTTCATTTTACAGGTTGGGGAACTGAAGCTGAGAGAGGTTAGGGGCCTGGCCGAACATCCCACAACTCCCCCTAGCCCAGCACCCACCCCACCTCCATCCGTGCATCCGTCCATGGCTGGATCATCCAGTAGACATATGCCCAAGGTAGCAGCAAGCCAGAGAGAAGGAACTTTTGAAAGAACTTGATTCTTTGCAAAGTAAGAAATTCAAGTGCAGTTGGCCATGGGTTTTGCACCCACAGATTCAACCAACTGAGGATGGAAAATTTTTTTAATTTTCAAAAAGTTCCAAAGAGCAAAGTTTTGAATTTGCCACGCATCAGCAACTATTTTCATAGTATTTACATTGTATTAGGTACAAGCAATCTCGAGGTGAATTGAAATACATGGGCGGATGTGTAGGTTATATGCAGATACTGCACCTTTCTGCACAAAGGACTTGAGCCCCCATGCATTTGGTATCTGAGAGGGCTCCACAGCCAGGTCCCCCCAGAGACGACTAGTCACCATGGGGAAGTCAGGTCTTTGGTAGTTTACTAATATTTTTGTTTGAATTAAAGTTTGGAAGAGAGGGGTGCTGAGGCAGGGTGGAAGATAGGTGTTGTAATCTTTCTCATGCTTGGAGTCTATAAAGGTTTCATTGAATCCTGCAGCTGCTTTTCTCCTGTAAGAATGGCAGGTGGAGTCCAGATTCCAGACGAAAGTTCTGTTAGTTTTTGCTGTTTGGATATACAAACAGGAACTTTTAAAAGAACTTGATTCTTTGCAAAGTAAGAAATTCAAGTACAGTTGGCCATGGGTTTTGCACCCACAGATTCAACCGAGGATGGAAAATTTTTTTTAATTTTCAGAAAGTTCCAAAAAGCAATAAACAGCTGACTACATGCAGATGTTTTAATGGTTGGGAGAAGAGCAACATGGAATGGGGTACTCTGAGACTCTGCCTAGTTTGAGAAGTAAAGGAAAGCTTCTTTGAGGAGGAGGGTCAGGCCAAGCCGTTAAGGGTGAGGAGATGCATCTAGCTAAGTGCTAGGGGTGTGAGTGTGCCGTGAGGATCACGGTAGACCAAGCGTGCAGCCTGCTGAAAGGCCCAGGACCCACCGGAGCCCGGTGCACCTGCGTGACTGAAAGGCCAGCGTGGCAGATGGGAGGACAGTGGGAGCCAGGAAAGGGGTTGAAAGTTCGAATCAGGTGGTAATAGGTGTAAATTTAAGTGTGAGGTTAAATGATTGACAGTGTCCAAAAGCAGAGTGGGGAGACCAGCTGAAAACCCTGGGCGGTAGTGCAGGAACCGGTGATGTCCTAGATCAGAGCTGTGGCAGTTGAGGTCGCAGTGAATAACTCAGAGGAAAATTTAGGAGGTAAAACCAGTAGACCTTGGTGGTTGGATCTGTGGGTTTAGAGTTGGATGACTGCCGCGTTTCCTGTCTTGAGTGTCTGGGTGAAGGAGCAAGCAAGGACACAGAGAGAAGCCGGTTTGGGCCTGAGGAGTGTGAGGAACAGGGCTTTGTCTTCATGCTGAGTCCCCTCCCTCCCTGGTCCCAGACTGGAGTCCGATTCTGTGTACGCTCTTTCCCTTCGACCTCCCTGCTGGAGCCCGTCGTGCGGGGCCTCTCATGGATCCTTCACTGTCGAAAGGTGATGACTGTGGTGATTCTCTCCGTTTCCTCTGGTTAACGTCTGCGCGCACACTCGTTGCGGGTGTCCTTGTTTAGATGTAGAGCAGACGGGATGTCACCTGGCCTCAGGCGGACGGGCGCAGCAGTTTGCACAGCTCTGTCTTGTCGCTCTTTTCCCAGCGCTTCTGAAGAGAACGCTGGCGTGTCACCTTACTGAGCGTGCAGAGACTGAGAGCTGCTGTTCTCATTCGTGTGCCTCTTCAGCACGGTCTCTCCCCGCTTGTGCCTTTGTCATCAGTGTTTTATGAACTGCCAGCCTGAGAAGGTTAAAGCTGTCCTCCCTGCTCTCCCAGTTTTCTCTAACTTACTACGAATCTATTATTATTAAACGTTTCTGAATTATTTGGGAAACTTTATATTTTCAGCCTATGACTGTTTTGAGCGGAACCTGTGTTTGCTGCCTGCAGAGCAGAGCAGCACCAAATCACTTGATTTTCCGCCTTCTTTCTGGGCTTGGGGGGTTCCCCTCGGCCAGTGCAGTCTGCCCTCCACATCTGTGTGCTCTGCATCCACGGCCGTGGAGGGCTAGCCGTACTGTGCCGTTCTATCCAAGGGACGCGAGCATCCTCAGATTCTGATATCTGAGGGGTTCAGGAAGCAAGGGATGGGGATGATGTATAGCAGTTTTTACCCAATGGTAAGAATGGAATGTTAGACTCTCCTTCTGACTAGTAACTAGCTAGTTGTAAAGCCTTAGCCAGAGTATTTACCCTGGCTGTACTTCAGTTTTCACATCTTAGAAATGAAAATATTAAATGAGATAATCTGAAAGATCCTTTCCAGCTTAGATGGGCATTTTATGCTTTTATAAATGTTTGTTTCCTTATATGCCTGTGTTATGTTATTATGAAGGGTTTTTTTCCCACACCTTTTTTCCAAAGGGTTTTTTCCCACACCTTTTTTCCAAAGTAGGGTGAGTTTTATGTCTTCATATTTTCCTTTTTATAAGAAAGTTCATTTAGTTTTAAATTTGCTTGAATTTTGTATTGTTTTTTTCTTTGACTGCACTGCTCACAGGATGGAGGATCTCACTTCCCCGACTGAGTATCGAACCTGCGCCCCCTGCAGTGGCATCGCGGAGCCCTCACCACTGGACCACCAGGAGATTCCCTGTATTGGTCTTAAATGTCTCCAGAAAAGATTACAGCAGCATAACAGATGCACAGTGGCCTTCATGCCTGGTTCACGTCTCTTAACTCTCATCCTTGCAGGGTCATCAAGACTCCTGAGATAGCAAACCTGGCCTTGCTTGGCTTTGGAGACATCTTTGCCCTGCTGTTTGACAACCGCTACCTGTATATCCTGGACTTGCGGACAGAGAGCCTGATTAGCCGCTGGCCTCTCCCCGAGTACAGGAAATCCAAGAGGGGCTCCAGCTTCCTGGCAGGCGAAGCATCCTGGCTGAACGGACTGGATGGGCACAACGACACGGGCTTGGTCTTCGCCACCAGCATGCCCGACCACAGCATCCACCTGGTGTTGTGGAAGGAGCACGGCTGACACCGTGAGCCGCTCCGCCCGCTGACTTCGGGTGCCGGGGCTGCGGGTTTGGGGTGCAGCCTCTGTGGTAGCCGACTGCATGAACCAAAGTTCTCACCTCATGGTATCATCGCGCAGTGCACAATCATGTATCTGTTTGCGGGGGCCAGGGCTCGGGGCGGGGGCTCGTTCTGTTGACACACAGCACAGCAGGCTGGCGGGGTGCACCGCTGGTCCATTTGTCCTTAGTTTGTGGGTCAGTGTGAGAGGCTGCATCTGGGGTTCATCTTTCTTGAATATTGATTTTGAGTAAAGAAATATAAGTGGCTCATTAATCTGCTAATTGGTTGCCTATAAAAACACAGTCTGTGATTAAAGCTTTTTACCATTGCCTTTTTCTCTTTTGAAATTGAAGCAAAGGTGCTATGATGTTGTTACAGCAACTTTTCTCACGCGGGCTCAGCGTTTACAATAGCCCGTGTTGTAGAGACCACCAAGTCCTGTGACGTTCATGCTCTCCGCCAACACCAGTTCTAAAGAGAATGTGTCTGCAGTGCAAATGCAGTTCTATAGATTGATGGTTTGTGACACACTTTAAACCCTAGTTCTTGTCAGAGCCAGGATTGGCCATGTCTGAGCTGCACAAAGTTCCGTAGTCTTTGTTTCTGTGGAACAGGCTGGCGCCGGGTCACCTGCCACCGCCATGACTGCGTAGCGGTGCCATGGTGCAGTGGAAGGCGCCAGGCTGGCAGACCGAACCCTGGCCGTGCTACCCAGGAACCCTCAGCCCAGGAGTGTCGTTCTTGGCCCCGTTTCCTGTCTGTATAGCTAGTTGTTAGGCTGTCGTTTTATTTCTGGGATTCTCTCTGGTCCTGTGTCTGCCAAGCTGTGCAGAAGTTGGTGCTTCAGTTTTGTCTGATTGCTAATTCGTTGTTTCTTGGCATTTGGAGATCATCTGCAAATGAAATCACTGATACAAAGTTGTCATCTCTAAGGAAATCAAACATGCAAAAAAAGAATGGATAAAAGGGAATGTGGAAAATGTTAACACAGTCCACTTTAAAAAATGTAAGCAGTTGGTGGAAGAAGTGCTGAGAGGAGTCGGGGTTCTCTGAAGAAGCAGGGTGCCAGATCAGAGAGAAAGACCCCTGACCCTGACTCTCCTTCCTCCTCTGTCTCTATCTTGACATGTAGCCTCAGGCAGGCTAACTTTCTGTTGAAAAGGAAGGAATTGCGCTAGATGAGGGTTTGCAGACGTGCAGGCCTGGGGAGCCATGCAGATAGCGTGAGTGAGCGCAGCGCTCTGGGCAGGAAGGCTCTGTACCGAGGGACGCGCGTCTGCAGGGCAGTTTCAGAGCCCTGAGCGTCAGGCAGGAATAAGCCCGGTATTGGCGCAGGTCTTCTGACTTTTCAGCCGGAGGTAGGCATCCAGAACTGTATTTGTAATTCCCTAATTTTAAAGATGTGGACAGTGGTTTGGAGTAAAATACAGTGGGCCAGTAATGCAGCGAGTCTTCAGGCTGCCAGCTCCATTCCCCACCTTCTCGTTCCTGCAGACTAGACGATGGCTGTGATTCAGCAGGGGCAGTGTTTTAATGTAATTGTCACAAACGTTAGGGAGGAAGTCGAGGGAACAAGTGTTGGGAAGAATTCAGGAGTTCCCCATTGTGTGACAGAGGATTCGGGGGTGGGGGGGGTTGTTTCATTCACAGACCCACAGGAAAGTATTAATAGTTAGAAGATGAATTTAAGAGCTGGAACCTGAGTGGGAGGCTCTGCCTGGGAATATGAGGGATTCCTTCTTCTTGTTAATTTTGATATTAACCCATTTTTCAGGTAGGAAAAAGGTTGCTGGCAGAGCTGAGAATGATTCAAAGTACAGGGGGGACGCTGCTCTCCCAAATCCTATCACCCTAGAGCCTGACAACGGACCTCCGAATGCTGCAAAGTCAGGGTTTTAGAGAATTGAGTTGGTTCCAAGGGTGCATTTAGGTAATATCCATGCCGAGACTCTGAGGAAATCGGGTGAAAGAACACGATCTTCACGCCCCACATCCATCTCATGTTGATTTCTGTGGGTGAGCGCTGCTTGGTGCTTTTAAGAAATGGGACTAGGTTCAAAGCTGGACTCTATTGCTCAGGAACCTCAGGAGGCTTTGGGCCACGGTGAGGGGAAATGACTTTTCTCATTTCATCCACCTGGAGCTTGGAACAGAGATGACAGATCTGATGATCACCCGTAGCCCCACCTCACCTTCCAACATCCATACACTTGCTTTAAAGAGCACGCGGTTACATAGTCATCTGTGGGGAAAACTTGGAAATGACAGCCCTGAAGCTTGTATGGCACGTCTCCTTCCACTCTTCAGTGGTGAATACCAAAGTTACCATCAAGGCAGCGCAGTGCTTGGAGTCCTGCCTTCACCCCTCTTCACATAGTATTGCGGACCAGAGTCAAAGCTGTGGTTTTCCAGTAGTCACGTACAGATGTGAGAGTCGGGCCAGAAATAAGGCTGAGCACCGGAGAACCGATGCTTTTGAATTGTGGTGAGGGAGAAGACTCTTGAAGTCCCTTGGATAGCAAGGAGATCCGTCAGTCCTAAAGGAAATCAACCCTGAATATTCATTGCAAAGACTGATGCTGAAGCTGAGGCTCCAATACTTTGGCCACCCAATGCAAAGAGGCAACTCGTTAAGAGAAGACCCTGATGTTGAGAAAGATTGAAGGCAAAAGGAAAAGGGGGCTGAAGAGATAGTTTGATAGCCTCACTAACTCAGTGGACATGAATTTGAGCAAACTCTGGGAGATAGTGGAGGACAGAGGAACCTGGTGTACTGCAGTCCGTGGCGTGGCAAAGAGGTGGACACGACTTAGCTACTGAACAACAGCAGCTTCTATAAAAATGGAAAACTGACTCATCCTTTGGAAAAAAGTAAAGCGAGGTGGGGAGTTGGTGAGCGCAGTGGACGGGGGACTCAGGCTCCTCTCACAGAGTTGGGCGCTCTTTCCCGCGCACCGACGTCTGCTTCCGTAGCGCGGACGCTAGGGCTTTGCCTTTACCTCTTCTCTGGAGTATTCTCTTTTCTGAAACATTCTCAGGTCATGAGCAGATAGACTCCGTCTTTCTTCACGAGCTTTGGATTTCTCCAGTGACCCTAGTGTGGTGGAAGGTGGGGTGGCTCTCTGCTCGGGTCTGTGGAGGGACACATAAGAACCTGGGGCTCTGGGGGGAGGATGGGGCCCGAGAGAGCTGAGGGGGTGTGAGGTCTCAGCAGGCTTGGTTCCCATTCCAAAGGAAACTGGTTCCCCCAGCAGGCCCCATTATTTGAAAACTGTAAGTGATGTCACGGCTGGGTTTCACCTGACCTCTTAGACCCATCGGAGAAGTGGGAAGAAAGACTTCCTCCAGGGGAGGGGCTCGACTTTGAACAAGTCCCACAGGAAGTGCCCATGTTTGAATGGCTTTTAAGTGGGAGAAGTGGAATACTGCTGTTGGGTTTTAAGGTGTGCACCTCCTTTTTCATAGTTCAAAGTTGCTCTGTTCTGGCCATTGGAAATGCTCAGGAAAACATGAGTGAGGATTACATGATCATGCCAGTATTTGCTCTCAGGAGAATGTTTACTGCTCTGCATTTGTAAAACATCTTAGGGAGAAAAGAAATAACTTCTGCAAACAGTATTACGTTAGTCATGAAGAAATTGTTTCTGTCAGGTGAGGCGTTTCAACTGAGCAGAAGTGGCTGAGGAGAGTGGAGCCCGGCTTGACACATTACTTTGGCCAAACCCAGCCAGCGGCCTGAAGCCGTGGTCATAGCCCCGGCTTCCGGGGTGCCTAGAGACGGGTCTCCCCACCGTTCCGCTCCTAGCTCTCCGCGCCTCCTCGTCTGGGCCTCTGCCGGGCCCTGGTGTCCCAACCGCTTGCCAGTGTTTGTAGGGAAGTGTGTAGTCAGACTGCTGTCCCGGGAGGCAGCCTGGGCCAGGGCGCACTCTCCCCTTTGCCTTCCACCCATAGGGTTGTTGGCACAGGGGAGAGGCCCCAGGTCCATCCCCTGGACACAGCCTTCCTGCCTGCTTATGCTGGTGCTTGCCAAGATGTTTACGATGACCAAGACCCTCTTGAGAATTCTGCAGTCCCTAGATAGAGTGTCTGACGGAGGGGACAGGTTAGCACTCTTGACAGAAATGCCTGCCAGGCACCTTTGTGTCCTGATCTGCAGCTCCTTATGCTTACTCTAGGAAATTGATTTCAGGATAAATCATCAAATGGATTACCAGTTATCTTTGCACCATTCCTTCAGCCTGATCGGGCTGAATGACCACGCTCGGTGCAAAAAGGGGTTTTGCTCTCAAGTTGTTTGAATGTGTTTCCAGTCTCCCCTGTTGCGTACAACTTGTATTACAGTCTTGACTAGTGTGAACATACTTAATGATTGCAGCTTAAGAAACCCAGCTAACTTCTACTCTTCATGAATGTACTCAAATAAAAATGTGTTTTTGCATATTTAAACCTGGAAATTTATTAATTCAGATGAAAAAAGCTCACCGCTGTTGGTGTCCATATACTGACATTGTGAACAGACACATTTCATTCATTTAGACTTAGTTCTCTTGATGAGAATGCTCAGGTTGAAACAGGCTGTTCTCACCAACCCAGCACCTATGGCAGCGTGGAACTTTTGTTTCACTTATTTGATGTGTGTTGTGATCTCGGCGGAGTGAGGTGAAGTTTGTTTTGGCGCTGTCTGGGGTGGGTGGGCGGGGCAGAAGGGATTGCTTAAGCAAATAGTAGAATGACTGCGGAGCAACATGTCTCTGTAAGATGAGAAGTTACTTTCGTGCGTCACAGAAGCATTCTTCACCCGTGAGTGATTGTGCTAACTAGCAATCATTTGTCTCCATACATGAAAGTAGGTTCCCTTGACCAGGCAACATTTGGTTCGCCAAGCCTGAGTTACTGTTTGTACTTGAAAGAAATAAAGCTGCGTTTCCTTAAAAATTGCGTTCTGCCATGAAGACTGCTTGCTTGTCCCACACCCCGCCCCGGCCAATTCCAAGGAAGCTTTTCAAAAGCAAGTGTGTTTGAAATGAACTGTTCCTCGAATGATCTAAAGCGACTCTGTTCTGCTACGGTTTCTGTACGTTCTAGAATGTCAGTCTAACAACGTGATGATCTCTGAACGAGGCCCAAGAGTGGAAATAAATTTAAAAGCAAAGTGCAGGGAAGGATTTTGGCGACCTTCGTGAATAGATGGAAATGGGGAGGACGGTGTCTTGATGCAGGTCCGGACCTGGGAATCCTCTCTGGCCTCTCTGAGCCCACCTGAGGATCAGTGCGTCCCCAGGTTGGCTTGTCCTTTCTACTTGATGTAACTGCCTAGGGCCCGTCCCCGTACATGGCCCTATGCCTAGCCCCCAGCAGGGCCATGCGGGGCCCTTGTGTTTCACAGGTGGGAGGTTGAGGCTTGGGCCCGTCACCATACATGGCCCCGTGCCTAGCCCCCAGCAGGGCCATGCGGGGCCCTTGTGTTTCACAGGTGGGAGGTTGAGGCTTGGGCCCGTCACCATACATGGCCCCGTGCCTAGCCCCCAGCAGGGCCATGTGGAGCCCTTGTGTTTCACAGGTGGGAGGTTGAGGCTTGAAAGGGTGGCTGGTTGCTTCCAGGAGTAGTAAGTGGGGGGAATGAGGCCTGGTGCTCAGCATTCACAGACGGGTTTCTCCTACCTTTTCTTGCTTCTCTTCCCATTCTCTCCCTACTTCAGTTTCTTCAGTCCAGACCTGGGCCCCTGCCCAGCCCCCTCACCGCTCGTGTGCCCCTCCCGAGCCACCATGGACTCTGCTGCTGGGGCATTTCCCCCACCACTCCTTGGAGCCCGTGTCTCCTCTGTCCAGCAGCCTTGTACAGTCGCTAAGTCATGTCCGACTGCTCTTGCAGGACTCCCCCACCCCCACCGTCCACCGCCACCGCTGAGAGAGTCGGTTCCTAGGCTGGTTGATAAGGAGTCTAGGGGTCCCCAAGGAGAGAGGGGTCTGGAATTCTCAAGGAGGAAGAAAGGACAAACTTTTTTTCTTTCTCCACATTCCTTAGGATTATATAACAATAATGTATCCTGCCTGAGGACAGTCTTTGGATTCAACCTTCTGTTATCTTAAAATGTTGATTATGGGAGTAGACCTGGTCTTTACAAGGATGTATCTTGCCTGAGGACAGTGTTATCTTAAAACGTAAATTATGGGAGTAGGTCTGATGAGGTCTTTACAACCTCCAGATAGTCTTTGGATTATGTAACTTCATTGTTAACACTAGCAAGCGGGTACTCTTTCTACCCCCTTCTGATGCCTATGTCAGAAGCTTTTTCTATCTCTGTTATACTTTAATAAAACTTTATTACACAAAAGCTCTGAGCGATCAAGCCTCGTCTCTGGCCCCGGATTGAATTCTTCTCCAGGGGCCAAGAATCCTGGTGTCGTTGCATGATTGAACAACAACCTTTCACCACCAGGCTCCTCTGTCCGTGGGATTCTCCAGGCAAGAATACTGGAGTGGGTTGCCATTTCCTTCCCCAGGGGATCTTCCCAGTCCAGGGATCGAACCTGGGTCTTCCATGTTGGCAGACAAATTCTTTACCACTGAGCCTCCTGGGTAGCTCCGTCCAACAACCTTGTGACTCCCTGTTATCAGCCAGAGGTGTCCAGGTCTGTCAGTGTAGTGTGAGTCCAGCTCATCTCTTCACACAGTCCTTGCTCTTTCTTTGCCTGTCTGTGCAGCTTGGATCTTCCCGCGTCCTCGTGGGGAAGCCCTCTGTGCCGTTCCCACCCGTCCTCAGGCCAGCCTGTAGGGTCCCATTGGCCTCCCACTATGGTTAGTCTGCTGACCAGCATCCCCCCACTGGGCCTGACTCAGTGTTTTGTTCCTGAGTACTTCGCTGTGCAGTTCATTTGGCAGTTCATCACGTGGTACCTTTTGCAGTTGGCAAACCATTAGCTTTTACCCTTGATCTGTACATTTTTTAAAATTTAGGTGAATGCTTTGGCTCTCCAGCAACAATTTAAGATTGAGTTCTTATGTGATGCTCAATACGGTTAATATTTTAATAAATTTCATGCATTATCTCAGGGGCTATGTGTTATGAAGGGGAGATAACTTGAAGATGTCAGAGCACTGAGGTTAAGTGGAAGAGCAGGTACACACAGCCCTCCCTCTTCAGGCTTCCTGCTCTGCCGTGTTCTTTTTCGTTTATTATTAACGTGCAGTTGGTTTACAGTGTTGTATTAATTTCTGCTGCACAGAAAAGTAATTCAGTTATACGTACATTTTTCCATATTCTCTTCCATTACAGTTTATCACAGGATGTTGAGTGTTTCCTGTGCTCAACAACAAGACCTTGTTTTGTGTCTCCTCTGTGTATAATGTTTTGGCATCTACTCATCCCAAACCCCCAATTCATCCTTCTCCCATCCCACTGCCCCTGGCAGCCATGAGTCTGTTCTCCTTATGAGTGTGCTTCTGTCTCGTACATAAGTTCTTTTGTGTTGTATTTTACATTTGCCAGATAAGTGATATCAGAGGGTACTTGTCTTTCTCTCTCTGACTTCTTCACTTACTATGATAATCTCTAGGCCCATCCATGTGGTGGCTAAAATGATGGCTGCATTCTTTTGTATGGCTGTGTCGTATTCCATTGTGGGCGTCTGCCACATCTTTATCCTTTCGTCCATCAGTGGACATTTGGGTTGTTCGCATGTCTTGGCTGTTGTGAGCAGTACTGCTGTGAACGTAGGGTATGTGGTTCTGCCATCTTCTATAAACATCCAAAGTGCTCTGAGTACAGCAGAGCAGGACGTTTGATGACCACTCTGTGGTTAGACATGGGGAGTCCTTGCCAGTGTGATGTTCCTCTCCTTTGCATTTTAACGACGTGTTCTTTTCTCTGTGGCAAAGCTCATCCACCAACAGAAACTTTTGGAGAAAATTGCTCAGACTCATTTATCATAATGATCTTTACTCTTTTAATCTTACGCATATATGTGTAGATTTACGTAATCACGAAACATTATTTTGTATTGTGCTGTCGGAATTGTGCTCTGAGTCTTTGCAATTATCATAATACTTTGTAATATTCCTTTCTTACATGTAATTTGCTAAACCATTCCTGTTTGGGTGGATAACTGGGTCGTTTCCAATTTTGCTTTTTAGATAATTCTACAGAGAATCCCTTTGTGCATGATTTCCTTAGAACAGGTTCCTAATACATGACTTATTGGTAAAAGCAAAGGAAACTTGTCTTTTTTTGTTATTGTTGTTACAGACATGGAAGAGGGCATAAAACACACCATTTATTGAATCATTATAGAGGGAACAGCTGTATAACCACTCTCCACGTCAAGAAGAGTATTTCTGGCTCCCCAGAACCCTCTTCTGTTTCCAGGAAGTAACAGTTCTATGGTTTTTGCTTCGCGTTTGTCATATGCTTTCCACATGGGTTAAAGGCGTTGTCACCTCGCCAGATTGAGTGTACCTGTTTCAACACAGCATTGTCAGTGCTGAGTAGTTACTTTAAACTTTGGCCAATTCAGGAGGTACAGAGAAGGTATCTCAAGGTTGCTTTAATTTCGTCATTTCTTTAACATGTGGAGAGAGATATATATATTTTTTTTAAGTCTTTATTGAATTTTGTACAATACTGCTTCTGTTGTTTATGTTCTGTTTTTTTTGACCACGAGGCATGTGGGGTCTTAGCTCATCGACCAGGGCCCAAACCCACACCTGCTGCATTGAGAGGCAAAGTCTTAACCACTGGGCTGTCAGGAAAGCCCCCAGATATTTTTATGTGCGCTTATTTGTATTTCTTCTGAATTCTATTTTCCTCTTTTACCCATCTATTTTTTTTTTACATTTTCAAAAACTTGGGAAACATTGAGATGCGTTATAGTCACAAATAAAATTTCAGTGATCTAGGCATCACTAATTTAGAAGTAAGAATTCAACCCAAGACATGCATTGAAATTTTCTGTCCATAAAAAGGATTGATGTCAAGTGAACCTTTCAACAATCACTGTTTATATCCCAGTAATTAACATCCAGTGATCCGATGAAGTTGCCCAGTCATGTCTGACTCTTTGTGATCCCTTGGACTATAGCCTACCAGGCTCCTCCGTCCATGGAATTTTCCAAGCAAGAGTCCTGGAGTGGGTTTTTTTTTACATGCTATGTCACAAACTGTGCACTGCCTGTCAAAGTAGGTCTAGTCCCAGTACTTCAGAAGAGGGCCAGCCATCAACCTGTCATCAGTACAGGATACATAGGAATGTCTTTTTTTTTTTTTGAACATGCCATATGGCACATGGGAACTTAGTTCCCCGACTCGGGATTGAACCTGGGCCCTCTGCGTTGCAAGTGTGCTGTCTTAACCCCCGGACCACCAGGGGAGGCCTAGCACTGACTTTAATTTAAACTTTTCCTATTGAAGATGTATAACAGGTGATTAATAGTATTTATAGGAAAATGTGGGCAATCATAAATCAAAAAAATGTTTCCCCAAATGAATGTGTTGAAATTTACAATGAGGAACTAATTCAGAAGGCAACCAGGTGCACCAAGTCCAGACTCTAAGGACGCAGCTGTCCTTGTGTGTTACTCGGTGATGCGGAGTCAGGGACGGGTTGTCGGGCGTGCTTTTTCACTTCAGACCTCTGAGTTCACAGAGGAAATTTTCCGTCTATGAGGTTTTGCAGGAGAGCAACCAGTCCTGAGTTTTGCTAGTTCAGCAGATTTAGCCATGTGAGGTGACTCGAGCTGGTTGATCATTCAAGCCTTAAGGGCACAAAGCTTGAACTCGCTCTCTTCTTCTGGCTGCGCTGCTCAGCTTGTGGGATCTTAGTTCCCCAACCAGGGATTGAACATGGGCCACTGCAGTGAAAACTCCAAGTCCTAACCACTGGACTGCCGGGGAATTCCCGCTTGAACTCTGAGACGGAATTAGAAAAACAAAGAACACTTACGAAGAATATTGTGCCAACCTAAGCTGAAAAAACAAGGCGTTGTTTTCTCAATTTCTTTTTTCTCCACCATAAGACTGTGTCTTGCCAACAGGAAGTGTCTAACTCTTCTCTGCGCCCATATGGCCTGCTGCTGCTAAGTCACTTCAGTCGTGTCCAACTCTGTACGACCCCAGAGATGGCAGCCCACCAGACTCCCCCGTCCCTGGGATTCTCCAGGCAAGAACACTGGAGTGCGGTGCCATTTCCTTCTCCAATGCAGGAAAGTGAAAAGTGAAAGTGAAGTCACTCAGTTGTGTCCGACCCTCAGCGACCCCATGGACTGCAGCCTTCCAGGCTCCTCCGTCCATGGGGTTTTCCAGGCAAGAGCACTGGAGTGGGGTGCCATTGCCTTCTCTGCCATATGGTCTAGAACTGGCACAAACTCAGGAGGAGGAGCTGGATGGACTTGTGGGTGAACGGGCCCAGGATTGGTCTACATTGATTCCTATAATCCCGTGTTCCCAACGTGTGATATCCTTCCAGCACATTCATATTACCTGGGAACTTGGTAAAAATGCAAATTTGGGGGCCACACTGCAGACCTAATGAATCAGAAACTCTGAGGCTGGAGTTGGGCAGGTGGTTCCCATACCTAGAAAGGTTGAGAACCATGGCTGTTACCTATCATCTGGCCCGTCATACCACCTAGTGGAATTCTTGGGGATAGCATCTGGAGATGAGTGGAACAGAAATTCTGTTGCTCTTGAATGAAATTGAACTAGACTAAGGGCTTCCTGGTGGCTCAGATGGTAAAGAATCTGCCTGCAATGCAGGAGACCTGGGTTCAATCCCTGGGTCGGGAAGATCCCCTGCAGAAAGGAATGGCTACCCACTCCAGTATTCTTGCCTGGAGAATTCTGTGGATAGAGGAGCCTGGTGGGTTATAGTCCATGGGGTTGCAAAGAATCGGACACACCTGAGTGACTAACACAGCAAGGACTTTCTTGCACTTAAAGTTACAGCCACTCTGAATGAGTTCTAAAACTAGAATTCCCTTTACTTTACGTTCAGTTACTGTAAGGCATTTCATGTCAAGACATCAGCGGGCAGACTACATAAACTCTTCCCTTGTTTTATAAATAAATAACCTTTAATTTTGTACAAAATTTCTCTTATCATACACTAGAATACACAGCTATCAAATAGTGCTATGAAGAATAACTTGGGAAATGCAAGAGCAAGGTAAAAAAAGAATTTTAAAAGGTGCACACCATGATTCAGTATTTTATAAAAGCCTATAAGGGAGAAGAATCTGAAAAAAAACGTGTGTGTGTGAGAGAGAGAGAATCACTTTGCTGTACACCTGAAGCTAACACAACACTGTAAATCAACTATACTTCAATTAAAAGAAAAGAAAGTTGTAATCCAAAAATAAAAAATACACATGGACCTTTCTCAGAAAGATCGATTCTACGCCATTGCAATAAACTAGCCAAGTAGTATTTGCAAAGTTTCTGTGAGAGGTTTTAACCCCAAATTGTGGCTGCCTACTGCTTAAAGTTGCCACTAAACCGAAGAGAACAACTTGCCCATTTAACCTGCCGGAAATGAAATAAAGGAGTCTTGATTGAACAAGATTCTGTTTCTGCGTCTGATGTTATAAATAGGGCCAGGACCCTTCCCCCTGGTTCTGAAGCTGTTTGACAAAACTGACTTTCTCCTCCAAATTGATCAAAGGTTTAGGTCTGCTATAATATGGAGGAAAAAAACCTCTTCCAAGGGAGGGCTGAATCCAATGAGATAATATCTGACTCTTGCAAAACAATTCTTTTGGGTAGAGAATAAAAAGTAATAGAAAACTCTTGGGGCTTACCTGGCAGTCCAGTGGTTAAGACCCTCTGCTTCTGCTGTAAGGGTCATGGGTTCCGTCTCTGGTGGGGGAACTAAGATCCCACATGCCTCACTGTGAGGCCAAAAAAAAAAGGCAATAGAAAACTCTCAAACTCTAAATGTCTTAGAGATATTCAGGTCCTGATATTTCCACCCCAATTCCTTATTTTAAAAGAATTTAAAAAGTCTAGCCTGGAGGAAGTTAAATGGTCTCTGATTTTGGCAAATGCCAACGTTAGAAGCTTCTAAAAAGAAATAAGTGCATACGCTCAGTCGTGTCTGACTCTTTGCAACCCCATGGACTGTAGCCACCAGGCTCCCCTGTCCATGGAATTTTCCAGGCAATAGTACTGGCGTGGGTTGGCTTCCTCCTCCAGGGGATCTTCCCCCGCTAGGAATGGAACCCCAGTCTCCTGTGTCTCCTGCACTGTCAGGCAGGTTCCTGACTGCTGTGCTACCTGAGAAGCCCAAAAAGAGCTGTCGGAGGGCTCGAATAGGGCTGTTCATTTCTTAAACTACAGATTTTAAATTCCAGTGGAATGCAAGTGATAACAAATCACTTACCAAAAATGCATATCTGAAAATCAGTTCCGTAAGAGAAGAAATTGTTCAGCTCAGATAATACTAAAGGAATGTTCAGTTCCATTTTTGTTGTTGTTTTTTTTTAAAGATGAAGATAAATTCTTCATCAGTAAGCCAATTCAAGTTTTTGGTTTTAACAAGATTGGAGAATAAGTCACATGTACATATTCAGCAAGGGCGAAAGACATTTAACCACAGTTTCAGACGTAATGACCAAGAATCAACTACTGACCAAAAATGATGCAAAAATGGCTAATTTTTTTTTCAGTAAAGTTTTGTTCCAAGAAGGTCTCTCATGGGGCTTCTGCTTAAAATGATGGCAAGTTCATCTTGCCTTTATCTTCTCCCTTTCTACCCAGCAGATAGTAAAGGAATTAAAATAAAAAAAACAACAGTATAGAAACAGAGGGCCAAGGGAGCTGAGGGGGCGGCACCCGTAAAGGTGAGACTGGTGGGGATACTTCTGAGACTGAAAGCAGAAGTGAAAGAAGGAGAGACGATGGCAGTTCATTCAACTGCCAGATCCTCGTGCAGGAGGTCAGCTCCGAAGAAAGAAACAGCAATATGGAGTTAAACTCGGGGGAGGGGCCAGTCAGCTCTGTGGCTCTGGAGAGCAGGCCTCAGAGATGGCAAGGAATAGGGCAGAAACTACTGGTTTTATTCCAAATGTATCGTTTCATTCTAAATGCGTTTATTCTGAGTGTAGAACTATTTTTTCTCTTCAAGCTCTCTATTAATTTTATTGTGACATTATTTAAAATTTTTAACATTGGGGAAGGTAGATTTGGATTTAGCATAAGAAAAACTGCTTAGAGCTATTCCACACGGCAGCAAGAAAAAGGAGCCTGTGTCCCCAGACGTTCAGCACCAGAGTGTCAAAAATGTGGTCAGCAGAATTAGTATGGAGTCACACACCGCTATAGATGTCATCTAATATTTTGTCCCATCAATATTGGAAAGCTGAGGCTCGGAGAGCTCAGTTTGCCTGAGACCAAGGGGATGCTAGCGAACACAGATCTGTTGATCTGCAAACCAGAGGTTTTCCGATCCATCTTGTGGCTTCCGAATCACGGAAGTGATTTGTTATGCCTTCCTGGCTGTTTGTGCTCCACGGTGTTTCCCTCCAGCACCTGGATGAGATCACGGGATGGTGCGGTCCAGGTAAGCAGTGAGGGTGCCCCTTGGGGAAGCAGGACTGTCCAACACAGGATGCACCGGGGTGGAACGCTGTTTCGGGTCATGAGAACAGCTCTGGCCCAACTTTCTCTTTGCCCTGGATGCTGGGTCTCGGGCCAGGGCTGCCTTCCCAGGGCTCAGACCAGCTTCTCTGCAGTGGCTGGGACAAGGGGGAGGCGTGACTGCCTCGTATGACTAAGTACTGTCAGATTACACCGGAATGGCGCCCCTGTCTCCTCTCCCACCAGCAATGAGTGAGGGTTTCTATGTTCCCACAATCTTCTCAACATTTGTCATTACCAACTTTTCTAAATTGTCTTTGTTTTTGTTGTTGCCTGCTTAAGGGGCATAAAGGGCTTGCTTCCCTGGTGGCTCAGTGGTAAGCAGCCTGCCAAGCAGGAGACATGGGTTCAATCCCTGGATCAGGAAGATCCCCTGGAGAAGGAAATGGCACCCCACTCCAGTATTCTTGCCTGGGAAATCCCATGGACGGAGGAGCTGGTGGGCTATAGTCCGTGCGGTCTCAAAGAGTCGGACACGACTTAGTAACTAAACAAGGAAAACAAGCACAGCAGGTGTGGAGTGACATCGTTGTTGCTTTATTTGTTTTTCTGATGATCAGTGACACTGAGTATCTTTATAAACTGCCTTCCGTGGGCTTTTAGGTTTCCTCTTCTGTGACTTGCCTGCTTCTATGCAATTGTGTGTGATGGTTGTAAAATGTGCCAATGAATTCTTCGATACTCCCCCTTCAAGAAGTGGAGTTTATTTCCACTCCTTATTTCACTGTGCCCTGGAGGTACTCAGTGAAGTGATTTGCCTCTGTCCCTGGTTTGCAGAGAGAGTTTAGCATCGTCAGCGTGGCTCAGTCCTTTATCAGATGACTGTTCTGATCAGTTTTTACTTTTTGTAGTGTTCTATCCGTTTCATCTGTGTTTCCAGATTTAACAGTGTATACCTCTTATAACCTGGAGGAGGGCATGGCAACACACTCCAGTATTCTTGTCTGGAGAATCCCCATGGACAGAGTCGCCTGATGGACTACAGTCCGTGGGATCACAAAGAGTCGGCACGACTGAGCGACTAAGCACAGGACAGCACAGCACCTCTTCTAACCCTTTTATGATCTTTTAAATCTGTTGTGTCTACAATAATTTATCCGTTTTGCTTCTTTTTTAGCTTTTGGGTAACGTTTCTCTCTTTCTCTCTCTTTTTTTTTTTTTTTTGTCAGTTAGATAATGGTCTATCTATCTTAAGAAACTTTCAATAAACCAGCTTTGGATTTTGTTAATATTCTCCAAGTTGTTCTCTACTGCATCTTAGTATTTCATTCTTTCTTGTTTCTTTGTGTTTGTTCTCTTGGTCTAAGTATTGCTTTAGCTGTGTCCAATTTCAACTTATTGTGTTTTATTTTATTTATATTTTTAAAACATTGATTAATTAATTTTGGCTGCCCTGGGTCTTGCTGCTGTGAGCAGGCTTTCTCTGGTTGCAGCGAAGTGCGGCTCCCCTTCCTTGTGGTGTGTGGCTTCTCCTTGCAGTGACTCCTCTTGTTGCAGAGCCTAGGATCTTGGCACGAGGGCGTCAGCAGTTGTGGTGCCCAGGCCATGTGGCTCTACGGCACGTGGGATCTTCCTGGGCCAGGGATCGAACCATAGTCCCCCGGACTGGCAGGTGGATTCCCAACCACTAGACGGTCAGGGAAACCCTGTTGTGTTTTAATTATCAGTCAATTTTTAGTACGTCTTAATTTCCTTTTAAACTCAAGCGTTACTTAATAATTTATTAGTTTCCAAAGATACAGATTTTAATCTATATAGATTTTTTTGTGTGGCCAACATACGTAAGTCAATAAATGCAGTGTATATAATGCTGATGGAATGAAGCGAGAAAAATCACATGATCATCTCAATTGATACAGAAAGAAGCATTTGATAAAATCAAACAACCTTTCATGATTAAAAATACAGCAACCAAACACTCAATAAACTGGGAATAGAAAGGAACATCTGCAACATGATAAAAGGCATTTATGAAAACTCGCAGCTAGGACCTCCCTGGTGCTCCAGTGGATAAGAATCCGCCTGCCAATGCAGGGGACACGGGTTCAGTCCCTGGTCCCGGAAGATCCCACGTGCTGCAGGGCGACTAAGCCTGAGAGCTGCGTCCACTGGGAGCCCCCACCCCGAGGCCCATCCTTCGCAACAAGAGAAGCCCCCGCAAGGAGAAGTCCAGGCAAAGCAACTAGAGACTAGCACCCCCTCGCGGCAACTAGAGAAAGCCGCAACAAACATCCAGCACAATCAAAAATAAGTAAATTAATTAATTAAAAAAAACCTCAAGGCTAACCTCATACTTGATGGTGAAAGACTGGAAGCTTTTCCCATAAGATCAGGAGTAAGACAAAGGCAGCGTGACTCTCCCACTCAACATAGCAGTGGAAGTTCTTCAAATAAAAGCCATCTGAACTAAATTTGAAGACTATATCTAGAAATTATATCTAGGAAACCCTAAGGAATTCACTCACCAAAAAAACCTGTTAATGCTAATAAATGAGTTCAAAGTTGCAGGATACAAAGTCAACACATGAAAATCAGTTGTATTTCTACACGCTAGCAATGAGCAATCTTAAAAGGAAATGAAGAAAACAACTCCATTTACAATAGGAGCTCAACATTTACAACTCAACAACAAAAATTCAAACAATCCAATTAAAAAATGGACAAAATTTGAATAGATATTTCCCCCCAAAAGCTGTTCAAATAGCCAATAGGCACATGAACAGAAGCTCAACATCACTAATCATTAGGGAAATGTAAATTAAAAGCAAAGGGAGACACTATACTCATTAGGATGGCTACTCTCAAAAAGATAAGAAATAACAAGTGTTGATAAATTGCTGGAGACACTGGAACGTTCAGACTTCTCTGGTAGGAATGTAAAATGATGTAGCACCTATGAAAAACACTTTGGTGAGTCCTCAAAAATTTAAACATAGAACCACCATGCTGCTGCTGCTGCTGCTAAGTCGCTTTAGTCATGTCTGACTCCGTGCGACCCCATGGACAGCAGCCCAGCAGGCCCCCCTGTCCCTGGGATTCTCCAAGCAAGAACACTGGAGTGGGTTGCCATTTCCTTCTCCGATGCATGAAAGTGAAAAGTAGAAGTGAAGTCACTCAGTTGTGTCCGACTCTTAGCGACCCCATGGACTGCAGCCACCAGGCTCCTCCATCCACCATATGACCCAGCAGTTCCACTCTTGTTACTGAAAGGTGTGGGGTCTAGCTGCTCGCTACTCAAAAGCCAAAAATCAGGCCAGGTTGGTGGAAAGGAAAGTTGGCTTTGTTTCAGATGCCAGCAACTGGGGAGGAAGGCAGAATCTGTCCAAGGGCCTACTCCCCTTGCCCTCAACAAGCAGGGGGTGAGAGCTTTTATACACGGAGTTGTCGGGGACGGGGGGTGGGGGGGGGGTACTACATGCAGAAACAGCACAGTCAGCTCTGACAGTCATTTTCAGATTGCTCATCGGTGGTTTGACCAGCGTCATCTTGATTCTTCTAGGTGCAGTTAATCATCAGTTCCAGGGTCCATTTGTTCCCATTTTTTTTTTGAGGCCAATTCTTGGAATTGTGGCAGCTCATGTCTAGGGTCCCTTGGACTGCAAGGAGATCCAACCAGTTCATTCATTCTAAAGGAGATCAGCCCTGGGATTTCTTTGGAAGGAATGATACTAAAGCTGAAACTCCAGTACTTTAGCCACCTCATGCAAAGAGTTGACTCATTGGAAAAGACTCTGATGCTGGGAGGGATTGGGGGCAGGAGGAGAAGGGGACGACAGAGGATGAGATGGCTGGATGACATCACCGACTCGATGGACGTGAGTTTGAGTGAACTCCGGGAGTTGGTGATGGACAGGGAGGCCTGGCGTGCTGCGATTCATGTGGTCGCAAAGAGTCGGACACTCTTTGAGCAACTGAACTGAACTGAACTGATGTCTAGGGTACAGTCTGGTCATCAAGTAGTTAACTTGTTCCACCTGGTGTTTCAGCATCTATAAAACAGTTTACAGGACATGGCTCAGAATATTATGCATAGCCCTTGAGAAGGAACTAAAGGTCCTTGAACTATACTTAATGAGTACTCGATTGTTTTCCTTTATTTCCACATATTCTCATTTCTCTGATTAAACTTAGTCTTTGACTAAAGTTTTTCACAGACAAAAGGCAGGCAGAGGGCGTAGGGGGAGGACCTCATGGTCCTGTCCTGTGTCACTCTTCTGTAAATACCAAAAAGAGCTGAAAACAGACTCACACAGACACTTGTATGCCAGTACTCGCAGAGTATCATCCACAGAAGCCAAAAGGTAGAGACAGCCTGAAAGTCCATCAACGGAGGAATCCATGACAAAGCACGGCATACACATACCGTGGAGCAATACTCGGCAGTAAGAGTGAAGCTCTGGTACTGCAGTGTGCATGAACCTTAAACATGAGCTAGGGAAGATGACCCAGACCCCAAGTGGCATATATTATTTCACTGATATGAAATATCCAGAAGAAGCAGATTCATAGAGACAGAAAGTAGATTAGAGTTTACTGGAGGCTGGGCATGGAGAAAATGAGAAACTGCTGCTTAATGGATCCAGAGTTTCTGTTGGGGGCGGGGAAAGTTTGGAACTGGGTAATGGTAACGGTTTGGAGAAGGCAATGGCGCCCCACTCCAGTACTCTTGCCTGGAAAACCCCGTGGACGGGGGAGCCTGGTAGGCTGCAGTCCGTGGGGTCAATAAAAGTCGGACACGACTGAGCGCCTTCACTTTCACTTTTCCCTTTCATGCATTGGAGAAGGAAATGGCAACCCACTCCAGTGTTCTTGCCTGGAGAATCCCAGGGATGGGGGAGCCTGGTGGGCTGCCATCTCTGGGGTCGCACAGAGTCGGACACGACTGCAGCAGCAGCAGCAGTGGTAATGGTTACACAACACTGCAAATGTGGTTAATGCCACCAAACTATATAATGTGGTTAAAATGGCAGATTATCTTACGTACATTTTACCATCCTAAGAAAAAGTACCAAAACAGCAAGTTAGCATCACATATAATTGCAAATCTGATTTTAGAGCTCAGCAGTAAAGGCGTTTAACTCTTTTATTAATTTTTTTAAAAAAGAAATGCTGCATGAACAGTGCTCTCGATAACATAGAGTTTCTGTGAGAAGTCACAGACATGGACGATCTTGATTTGATCAGTGATTTCGAAGTGGACTCAAGGTGCCAGAGTTTTAGGATTATCTTCACTGGTGTATTTTACTGTTTTTAAATGGGTAAAGAGATTGAGGTACATCCACATGGTGGAATACTGCTCAGTCATAAAAAGGAAGAACTATCAACACATATAATAACGAGGATGAACTTCAGAATTACTATGCTGAGTGAAATAAGCAAAACACGAAAAGACTGTAAACTCTATGATTCTATTTACACAAAATCCTCTATGGGAAACTAACCTGGAGAGACAGAAAGCTGATCAGCAGTTGTCTGGGGATGCAAGTAGACGAAGAGTGGGCTACCAGGGGCAGGAGGACACTGAGGGGAGGGAATGGAGATCTTTATCACCTTACGTCTACAGTGGTGGCTTCACAGATATGTATTTATGTCAAACCTCATCAAATGGAATACTTGCAGCATGTGTATATGTTAATTATACATCATTAAAGTTGTAAAAAATCATTTCCTGTTTTGCTTTATGCTTTCCAATGCCTTGTTTTCCTAAGTGTTTTTACCAAGCTTATTCTTGGCCAGTCTCTTCCAATCATCTCACTTCAGATGGTAGATGTTTATCCTCCTTTGACCGAGGCTGCGTTTCTCAGGTGGCTCATTAGTTTGGTCTAGAAGCTCCCGGTCCCCTGGGCAGCAGCTCCTTTGTACAGCAGTGCTTTTAGCGGGAAAGGCTGAAGAGCAAGCTCTAGTCTCTGTCTGTCCCTTCGGGTTTAAGGAGAGAGGAGGGGACACGCCTCAGATCACAGAACGCCAGGACCCGCCGAATCAGTCCCGATCCCTCTGGTCTAATCCCACCTCTTCTGGTACGGGATTTGCCCTTACATAGTAAGACTGGGCGGAGGCGGCCTCTCTGGGACGTGGAATCTCTGGTTCCATTGTTCTCCTTGGGACATGGAATCTCTGGTCCCGTTGTCTCCTCGCTGAGGCTCTCTGCGGTCCTGATACGCTACCTGTGCTGCAGGTTCCTAATGGGAGGGGCAGGCAGTGTTTATCCAAGGTGACCCCTAAGGGAGGCAACATTCGACCTCAAAGGCCTTTCCTCTGGCTTGTCCTTTGTCTGCTGCCTGCGTCAGCCTTTCCTCCAGGCTGCAGGTGCCCACTCCGCACGCCCGGCTACTCACACCAGGTCCGGACAGACCCTGTCTCCCCACAGCCTTCTTATGTTTTATAAGTTCCTCAGCTCCGTCTTTCCATTTTGTTTAAATAATTTCTCCAGAATGGATTTTGAGAGAGAGAAAGAGAAAACCTAGTGTGAGTTTACGACCTTAATAGGGACCCCATCTTTATTTGATTTGATTTAAAACCAGAGGAGGACAGAGGAGCCTGGCAGGCTATCGACCATGGGGTCGCAAAGAGTGGGACATGACTTGGTGACAACAAAAACGACGACAAATACCACTTAATATTCTTTGAACGGGTAGTCCAGATTTGAAAATCACGTTCTGAACATCATAAGAGAACACTACAGGAAATAAGAACTATGGGAAAGTGGAAAGGAGTTTGCTGATGCAGAAGCCAGGAAAACAAAGAACTTTTACATATCTTTTGACAAATTCTTGAGAACTATATCCATTGGAGTTAATATTTTGTGAATGTGAGTGACTGACATCACCCTGTTCTGAGTGATGGGAAAACTTAAATACAAAGCATTCTGCTGCTGCTGCTGCTGCTAAGTCACTTCAGTCGTGTCCGACTCTGTGTGACCCCACAGACGGCAGCCCACCAGGCTCCCCCATCCCTGGGATTCTCCAGGCAAGAACACTGGAGTGGGTTGCCATTGCCTTCTCCAACAAAGCATTCTACACAAGCTAAAATCAACCAATCCCACTGGCCTCCGGGCTGTATTCTGAGGGTACCTGGTTTTTTGTCCTTTGGAGTCTTTGTTCTGATGGTTCCATTTACCTAAACACACTTTCCAGATCTGTATTGTTTCTGCTCCTTCTCAGTAACTTAGGACTATTCTCAAATTTCACTTTTCTAGACAGTTTTATGACCACTCTGTCCCCTAAACCCCCATGCATGCGTGCTGAGTCACTTCAGTCATGTCTGACTCTTTTTGTGACCCCATGGACTGTGGCCCACCAGGCTCCTCTGTCCATGGACTTCTCCAGGCAAGAATACTGGAGTGAGTTGCCATGCCCTGCTCCAGGGGATCTTCCCACCCAGGGATCGAACCTGAGTCTCTCCCATCTCCTGCACTGGCAGGCGTGTTCTTGGCCACGAGCCACCTGGGAAGCCCCTGACTCCCATGTCCAGTCCCCATTGCACGTGAAGTCCTCATATACAATTTTTTTTTCTTTTTGGCACTTGAAAGTGAAAGTGTTAGTTGCTCAGTTGTGTCCAACTCTCTGCAACCCCATGGACTGTGGCCTGCCAGGCTCCTCTGTGGAATTCTCCAGGCAAGAATACTGGAGTGGTTTGCCATTCCCTTCTCCAGGGGATCTTCCCTACCCAGGGATCGAACCCAGGTCTCCTGCCTTACAGGCAGGTTCTTTACCGTCTGAGCCAGTAGGGCCTGGGGATAATTCCTTTTCTTGGAAGGTTGAAACATAGTTTTCCAGGCTGGAAGCATAGGTTTCCAGGCAGTGGTCCTAAACTCTGGCATAGATACGAAGTATATACAGACTTGCCAGGTGGTGCAGTGAGAAAGAATCTGCCTGAAAATGCAGGAGGCGTGGGTTCAATTCCTGGATTGGGAAGGGCCCCTAGAGTAGGAAATGGCAACCCACTCCAGTATTCTTGCCTGGAAAATTCCACGGACAGAGGAGGCTGGAGGGCTGTATAGTCCATGGGGTTGCAATGAGTTGGACATGACTGAGCACACATTCAGTTACAAAGTATATAAAGATCTTATTAAGAACAGAAGATTCTGACAGCTAATTGCAAGATAAACCTGACAACTGATTAAAAAAAAAAAAAGCAACAGAAGACTCCTGGGCCTCATCCCACTAAATTCAGTAAGTCTGGTTAGGTACAAACTTCTCCAGTCCTGGGCTTTTATTTAGGCTTTGGAATGAATGGGTGTTGGAGGGTGAAGCTCTGAGTAGGATACAGGACTCTAGGCTTAAGGGCAGAGAGACATGCATTGGAAAGCAGCTCTGCTACTAATTATCTGTGTAATCTTGGGAAATCCACTTAATCTTTCTGATTCTCAGTTGTCTCATCTATAAAATGGGGTTAGCTATAGCTATCTCATAGTATTGCAGTAAGATTATAAATTGTGCTTAGTTACCATGCATAGCTGTTGGGACCTAACTCAATAAGTGGGGGTTAATACTATTGCAATAACATGGCAGACCAGTGGCTATGAAAACCTATAGTGTATAACAGACTCTCGGCAATAATTAGTGGTCTTTAAATACTGTGAGACCAGAAGAGGAAGCACCTATTGATTCCCTATTGATTACTAGTAATCTCTATTGATGACTGTAGCCTGCCAGGCTCCAGTAATTGGTATGTTGAAAATGTCATAGCAGGTACTCACAAATAGCTCTTTGTCCTATTTTTAAATATTTATTGATTTATTTGGCTATGCTGGGGCTCAACTGGGACACATGAGATCTTCAAGCTTTGTTGTGGCGTCTTTCATTTGCAGCATGCGGGATCCCATTCCCTGACCAGGAATCGAACCCAGGCCTCCTGCATTGGGAGCGTGGAGTCTTAACCACTGGGCCACCTGGAAAGTCTTGACCAACAGGTTTTAAACGGACGAATGAAGCTCTCATCTCGCTTCTCTGCCAATGTCGGTGTTTGGCTTCCCAGTGCTTATTTCCCTGTCAGCACTAGTTGTGCTGGAAGTTTGGGGGGTGTGTGTGCGTGTTTTATGTTATTTTGAGTCTTCCAGATACCTTTTGTTATGTAGTCACCTCAACATGGAATAAGTTGTTAGAGATCAAATTGTTTTTAAAAACGTGAGGGAGTTGTTGCTGAGGATCCATCCTGCTCTGATGTGTTAGGATTCTCTATGGCTAAGAATTGATGTTTTCAAATTGTGGTGCTAGAGAAGATTCTTGAGAGTCCCTTGGACTGCAAGGGATCAAACCTGTCAATCCTAAAGGAAATCAACCCTGAATATTCATTGGAAGGACTGATGCTGAAGCCGAAGCTCCTATACTTTGGCCACCTGATGCTAAGAGCCGACTCATTGGAAAAGACCCCGATGCTGGGAAAGATTGAGGGCAAGAGGAGAAGACAGTGGCAGAGGATGAGATGGTTAGATAGCATCACGGACTCCATGAACATGAATTTTAGAAAATTCCAGGAGATAGTAAAGGACAGGGAAGCTGGAGTGCTGCAGTCCATGGCGTTGCAGAGTCAGACTGATCAACAGCATCTGATTCAATGTTTAAGTAACACCTTAATCAGACATAGCAGATGTGCATGTGAACCGAGTCACTTCAGTGGTGTCTGACTCTGCAACCCTATGGACCATAGCCCGCCAGGCTCCTCCATCCATGGGATTCTCCAGGCAAGAATACTGGGGTGGATTGCCATTTCCTCTTCCAGGGGATTTTCCCAACCCAGGGATCGAACCCACATCTCTTATGTCTCTTACACTGGCAATCAGGTTCTTACCCTAGCGCCACCTGGGAAGCCCAACATGACATACGTTCATTGCAAAAATTTGAAAAATACTAAAGAAATAAGGATGTGAAAATCACAGCTTACGCCACTCACCCACAAGAAACACTGTTAACATTTTTGTGAATTTTCTTCAAGCCCTTTTTTATATCTCTGGATAATTTTAAGTGAAACAAAAATTAGAATTAGATACTAAAAGAAATTTTCATATATTGCACTGTGGGGAAATAATTCTGGTTTATACATGAGTTAACTTGAATTTTATGCTAACTGAAAGAGCCTATAGGTGGCCTATCAAACATATATTGTACATCTGCTTTAATTATTAAAGAAAAGGACACATTGACCAGAAGGAAAGAATGTCACGTTCAAAATAAAAGACTAAATGCCTCTTCCTGGGACACCAATGCTGGTCCTTCCCTGACGATAAGACTCCCTTCCCAGGCGCCAAGGCCGAGCTGAGTCAGCGTGTGTGTGTTGATCTGCTCTTTTTGAAACCTTGAGAGAAATATTTCCCTCACGTGTTTGACGTCCTTTGGTTTTGACAAGACAT
Source organism: Bos indicus (assembly GCF_029378745.1). NCBI lineage: Eukaryota > Metazoa > Chordata > Mammalia > Artiodactyla > Bovidae > Bos > Bos indicus. Next base: position 110,061,866 of record NC_091767.1, on the reverse strand, counting down.
AAAACTCTGCTGACAACCATGTTTCTCCAGCACAGTTCCTCAGAGTAATCTGAGAGACGGTCTTCCACGCTATAGTCCTCGCTTTGGCTCAAGTAAAACTCTTCTATTATAGATTATCTATTTGTTATTTTCATCAACACAGACTGTATACACTCTTTTGCAATGTGTTTCAGTGTTGTTATATTATCTGATTTTTCATATTATTAATGTTCTACAAAAGCATGATTTTTTTTAGATATCTCATAGCTTTTTTTTAATTAATTTTTAATTGAAGCGTAGTTGACTTACAATGCTGTTAACTGCTGCTGTACAGCATTGAGATTCAGTTATACACACATATATTCTTTTTCGTATTCTTTTCCCGTATGGGTCACCCCAAAATATTTGAGTATAGTTCCCTGTGCTATTCAGTAGGACTTTGTTGTTTACCCACGTAAATCTATATCCACATCTCTGAATTTTCCTCCTTAAATGTGAATAGCCTTTGAGATGGATCACCAAACTGCCCTCCAGAAAAACTGCACACATTTACATTCTCATCAGTAACATTTGAGTGTGATTTTCTCCACTGATTCCCCGTTGTTGGCTACCGTGGTTTAAGAAAAAACTGTGCCTATGTTTCAGATGAAAAATAGTATATCATTTATTTTAATTGTGTTTTATTCCAGTAGAGTGTAAAATTGCATAGACATTATTTTCACAACTTTGCAAAAAGATGTGTACATATCAAATGTGAAAGAAACCTTGGAGAAATGTCAGCAGCTGTGTTATGGGATTATGATATAATTCCATTGTTACAGGTTTTTTTAATTAAAAAAGCTCTCTAGCTGATCACTCTTTCTTTGCCCAGATCCCTCCTCTCCCTCTTCCTGGGCAGAGCAGAGACTCCGTTTCTGAGCCTTGCACCTGGAGGTGGCCGTGATTCAGTTCAGACCATTAGGATATAAAAGGAAGTGATGTGCAAGCTTTCTGAGTCATCTCTATTTAAGCTCCTCATTTTAGGTGTTGGCGCCTTCCTCTTTCCCAAGAGTAGCAACCCAGCTTTGATTAAGCAAATGATGACCCCCTAGGGGACGGCGGAACAGGGAACCCGGTACTGTTCACAGCAGAGTCACCTCATCAACCCAGCCTGCCTCACCTGTTTTTTTTTTTTTTAATAACTTTATTTATGTCTTTATTTTCGGTTGTGCTGGGGCTTCCTTACTGTGCGGGCTTTTCTTTAGCTGAGGCGAGCGGGGCTGCTCCGACTGTGGCGCGCGCTCCTCGCTGACAGGGCTGCTCTCGTGGAGCCCACAGGGCACATGCGCGTCTGTCTTGGCAGCACGTGGGCTCCATAGCTGTGGCGCACACGTTAGTTGCTCCGGGCATGTGGGATCTTCCCAGCTCAGCGACTGAGCTCGCGTCTCCTGCCTTGGTCGGTAGATTCTTCGCCGCAGAGCCACCAGGGAAGCCCTGTCTGATCTGTTTTTAAGAGAAATGAATTTCATCATGTTTAGGCCACTCTAGAGTCTTTGCTGTAGCAGCTTAGCTGTGACCCTAACAAACACAACTTCACCCCACCCCAAAAAAAGATTTGGGACAGTTTAGAGGTCAGTTCACAGTTCATGGAGCTGGTTGGAAGCTACCATGCATTGTACAGAATACCATAAAGTATTGGTCTTTTCTATTCCTTCATATAAACTTTGACTTCTCAAAAATTATATATTTAGTATATCTTAAGCTTAGGATGTTTAGAAATAATACCTGTAATCTGTTGTTATTTATTATTATAACCTAAGATATCATAGATAATCAATATAATCTAAGTGTGTTGATAGAACTCAAAAATAACATTTACAGGGAAGGAATGGAGACTTAAAGGACAGACTTGTGAACACAGTGGGGGAAGGAGAGAGTGGGATGAATGGAACAGTCGCAAAGACGTATACACTACCCCGTGTAAGTAGATAGCTGCTGAGAGGTTGCTGTGTGACACAGGCAGCCCAGCCAGGCACTCTGATGATCTAGGGGGTGGGGTGGGGGAAGGGCAGGGGGGCTCAGAAGGGATGCGGTATATGTATAATTACAGCTGATTTCTGTTGTACTACAGCAGAAACCATCACAGCATTGTAAAGCAATTTTCCTCCAATTGAAAAATAATGTAAAAAAAGTCACAACTACACACATGCAGCCAACATCCTCTCTATAGGGGCTAAATTTTTCCCCATGAATATTTTGAAGGCTGCATATTCATCATTGGTTTTGCAGCATTGTGTATTCTTTTTTAAAAATTTTATTTCACTGAAGTATAGTTGACTTACAATGTTGTCTTAATTTCTATGATTCAGTTATATTGGGCTGTATTGAGGTGTATTGGTTAGACTGGGTTTTTCCATAACATGTTGTGGAAAAACCCGAATGAACCTTTTGGCCAATCCAATATATGTATATGTATTCTTGTTCATATTCTTTTCCTTTATGGTTTATCCCTGGATACTGAATAGAGTTCCCTGTGCCATACAGTAGGACTTGTTGCTTATCCCTTCTATATAGAGTAGTTTGTATCTGCTGATCCCATCCCTCCCCCCTGCTCCTCCCCCTTGCAGTCTGTTCTGTAGCTCCATTGTGTATTCTTAACGGCGATGACTGTGGGATACGCGATTATGACAGTGGAAAGCATACGTTAGGAGAGTCACATGGTGGGTTGGGCTGAATGCACACACAGTTGCTGCAGTTGAATGTATGTGCAGCCACTGCTCTGGACGCACAGTGTCAGGCAGCACAGAGCCAGCGTTGTCCCAGACACTGAAGGCAAGCAAGGGATTCCAGCACAGCACAGAAGTTCACAGGGTCACACGTTGCCATCGCAGTACGTCACCCACTGCGTCCACAAATGACTGGTTCCAGAGCCCCAAGAAGACCTGTATCCATGATTCTCATCACAGTTTTATAGCCAGCTATGACCCACCCTCTGACAACCCCGTATCTAGGGAGGCAATGTGACTGCTGCTCCCTTGTCACTTGGGAGGAAAGCCCTCCCTCCTCCCGTGAGTGGTCCTCGAGTGGCAGCTGCAGCAGTGTGAGACAGCAGTGGTCCACAGCCTGCTCCTAATGGAAGCAGCCCAGATCCTGTTCATCTCGGTGATGTGGCAGAAATGGGACTCTTGTGGCCAGAGGGCTTGGGTATGCTTCCCAGCGCCGTGTCTTGCTATTTTGAGAACCAGTGTGGGCAAGCGATGCAGTTCTGCATTTTGTTGTACTTATTTTAACTGAAGGTCATCATTAGCAATTCACTTAGGCTCCATTGCCTTCATAATTAGCATTTTTGCTGACTGTATACTATTTCATCAGATAAAAGAATCTGTCAAAATAGCTCCTTATTATGGACTCTTTAAGAAGTTCCATTTTGCGTTACTGTAAAAGTTGCTTCAATCAGTATCTTTGTCAATGTAACCTTTTGCTTCAGTTGAATAATTTCCTTAGGAAATGGGGTAAGTTTTGACTACCTCTTACGGAAGACCAGAAGGATGCTGTGATGACATTTTTTTTGTATTACCATTTTGTACTAGCCAAAAATGGGACGACCAGACCTATTCTTTTTTAAAAAAATTCTTTCTCTATTGCCATGCTGTGTAACGTGCAGGGTCTTAGTTCCCCAACCAGGGACTGAACCCACGCCCCCTGCACTGAGAGAGCAGAGCCTTAACCACCAGGCCACCAGAGAAGTTCCAAGACCAGAACTATTCTTAAGTAATAAGTGCTTAAATAAATTATGTTACATCCAATCAGTAGAATACTATGCATTAAAAAGAATGGGGATTATTCATAATAGACAAAAAGTAGAAACAATCCAAATGCCCATCAAATAATGAATAGATAAACAAAATGTAGTCTGCTGCTGCTGCTGCTAAGTCGCTTCAGTCGCGTCCGATTCTGTGTGACCCCAGAGACGGCAGCCCACCAGGCTCCCCCGTCCCTGGGATTCTCCAAGCAAGAACACTGGATTTTCCTTCTCCAACGCATGAAAGTGAAAAGTGAAAGTGAAGCTGCTCAGTCGTGTCCGACTCTTCGCGACCCCACGGACTGCAGCCTACCAGGCTCCTCCGTCCATGGGATTTTCCAGGCAAGAGTACTGGAGTGAGGTGCCATGGGATTGCAAAGAGTTGGACATGACTGGGTGACTGAACAACAACAATTAAACAAAATGTGGTATAACATCCATACCAGGGGATCTCATTCAACCACGAAAAGGAGTGGAGTTCTGACACACTACGACACAGGTGAATCTTGCAAGTAGTATGCTAAGTGGAAGAAGGCGGCACAGAGGCCTCAGATGACTCCATTCATAGGAAGTATCCAGAATAGGCAAGTCCACAGGGACAGAAAAAGGCTGAGTAGTTACTGGGGGTGGTGAGAGGGGAGAACGGGAATGATTGCAAATGGGCACGGGTTTCTTTGGGGGATGATAAAGTTGTCTTGGCATTAGATAGTAACAATGGTTGTACAATCTTGTGAATGTACTAAAACCCGTTGAATTGTACACTCTAAAAGAGTAAACTGGGAAATTCCCTGGCGGTCCAGTGGTTAGGTCTCTGGGCTTCCATCGCAGGTGGCACAGGTTCGATCCCTGGTCAGGGAACTCAGGTCTCACGTGTCATGGGGCAGGACCGAAAATAAAGCAACGTGCAGGGGAGGTTGGAGGGAAGCTTAAGGAGGAGGTGTATATGTAAACTTAGGGCTGATTCACCTTGGTTTATGGCAGAAAGCAACACGACATTGCATAGCAATTATCCTCCAGTTAAAAATTTAAAAAAACAAACAAAAAAGAGTGAACTTTATGGGATGCGAATTCTATCTGAACTAAAAAAGAATGAGGACGAGCTCTATTGACTTTGATGTATTATTCTTTGAAGAAACTTGCAGAACGATATCTAAAATATACCATTTGGGGGCTTCCCTGGTGGTCCAGTGGTTAAGACTTAACTTTCCAATGCAGAGGGTGCAGGTTCAACCCCTGGTCAGGAAGCTAAGATTCTAATGCCTCTTGGCCAAAAAACCAAAACAGAAAACAGAAGCAATATTGTAACACATTTAATAAGGACTTTTCAAACGGTCCACGTCAAAAAAAAAATCTTTAAAAAAATAAAATATACCATTTCTGTGAAAGTCTTTTTCTCTGTCTATAACGGAGGAGTATATCCATGATGCCCGATCCTATAATAAGTTCTTGTCCCAGAGCAGCCCCTTTCTCTTGGAAGCAGGGCACCTGCTGTATGTCCGGAGCTGAGATGGTATGTAGGGACTTCTATATAGTGTATCATTATTCCCACTGAATAATAGGAAAAATAATACTTTTTTCAGATAACAAAACTGAGAGGGTAGAGAGACAAGTGGACTGCCAAGGTTGTACAGTGAGGAAATTGGCTCCCAAGCCTGTGTAACTCCAGAGAAGGTGGACTGGAGGCTCGGACACCTGGGGGCCGTCCTCAGCTTCATTTATTCTCTGTAGATTGGCCAGCCAGAGGCACAGAGGCTGCTCCACTTCACATAGCACGGATTGTTAGAACGCAGGTTTATGAATTTACACGAAGTCAATTAGGTCCTTTATTTGAGGACAGTAGAAAGGGGATTTCAGAGTGTCATCTTGCCCCAGCCAGTTCGCTTATCTCTGAATGGGAATATTTCAGTAGTTCCTGACTGGTCCTCTCATGCTCCCTGAACATCCTTTGCTCCTTCACAAAGCTGCCCTGACTGTTGTTTCTAACTAGAAAACCCTTCCTGCCCACCAGTCATTCAACAAATTCCTACGTACATGTCAAAACCCAGCTTAAAAGTCCCTTCTGTTGTTTTCTGCTTAAAAACACCACTTATAACTGCCACTCCTAGAGCCTTTACAATAATGTTCATAATATTAACATTAGTCATTATCGCTCAGTGAGCCCCCACCATGTGCTAGGCAATTTTAACTATTGATGTGCTTTGTCCTTTTCATCCTCCCAGGAATTATGCAATACAAATACCATTGTTCATATTTCCTTCAGATGAAGAAACAACCTAGCAACGTTAGGAAAGTTGCCTGAAGTCACACAACCAGGATGTGAGGAAACAGATCTTTCCAACTTCAGAGTTCACACTCTTCTCCTTTCCCCTCACCCCCTGTCTTGACCAGTCGCCGAGAATTGCAGATGCTGCTTGTCGCTGTCCCCATCATTGCATGTGAGCTCTAGAAGGAAGGTGGTAGCTTTGATTTCAGGACTGTGACCCCACTGCAAAAAGTACGGGGTCTGCTCCCAAGTGCCCCATGTCCTAAAAATGTAGTTAGGAGGGAATTGTTCCACTTGGAGAAACCCAGCCTGGAGAGTAAAAGCAGTGCGTCTGTCCAATCACTGCGGATGGGCCCGTTCCACTGTCTCCCCTGGAAAGGTGATAAAGTCATGGGTCTTGCCTCCTTGAGGACTTGCAGATGTTTCCTGAGGCCATGAGAGCAGTTTTGCTTCTTGCCAGCTCTTGTGGCTGCTGGGAATCTAGCGCCAGGGTTCTGCTCTTGGGAATGTCAGCAGCCACCTCAAGCCCAATTTCTGGAAATTGCTTTGAAGTAGGAAGGCCGGTGGAGGCCACAGAGGATGGAGGCTCCACTGCCCCGTCTGCTGGCTTCTGGCTGAAGCCCAGAAGGAGCTTCGAAATCAAGAGGATAGGCCCTGGCGATGGGGGCCTCCAGCTTCACAGTCTGTCTAGCTTGGAAAACCATCTTCATCTCTTACTAAGTCTGTGGCCCAGGGGCAAATTTCTCAACTTTTCTAAAGCCCAATTACTTCATTTTTACCAGGGAGGAATAGCCTCCTTTTCAAAGTTATAGGTAAAAAGAAATAATGTGAGCTTCCCTGGTGGCTCAGGGCTTCCCTGGTAGCTCAGTTGGTAAAGAATCCGCCTGCAATGCAAGAGATCCTGGTTCAATGCCCAGGTCGGGAAGATCCCCTGGAGAAGGGATAGGCTACCCACTCCAGTATTCTTGGGCTTCCCTTATGGCTCAGCTGGCAAAGAATCTGCCTGCAATGCGGGAGACCTGGGTTCGCTCCCTGGGTTGGGAAGATACCCTGGAGAAGGGAAAGGCTACCCACTCCAGTATTGTGGCCTGGAGAACTCCATGGACTGTATGGTCCATGGGTCTCAAAGAGTCAGACACAACAGCATCTTTCACTTTCCCTGGTGGCTCAGTGTTTCCAATGCAGGAAACACGGTTTGATCCCTGGTTCCTGGAAGATCCCATATGCCACAGAGCAGCTAAGCCCATGTGCCATGACAGCTGAGCCTGAGCTCTGAAGCCCGTGCTCCGCAACAAGAGAAGCCACTGCGATGAGAAGCCCCCTCACTGCAACTAGAGAGAAGCCCGAACAGCCACAAAGACCCAGCACAGCCAAAGATAAATAAAATAGAGAATAATTTTAAACCACAAAAAACAATGCATGGGAACCCTTACCACCAACCCTAGCACAGTGTCCTCAAGTAACAACTAGGACACTAATGATGAAAATAACAATAGTTGTTATTAAATGATCTGCAGATGTTTGTTGTTTGTGGCTAACTCTAACTGATACAGTTAAGGCTCTTACTTGGGGGTGCAGGGCAGTGTTCAGGAGGACAGGTCACTTGAGCCAGAGGGGCAGTTTCCCCTGGTCCAGGACAAGCTTGCCTGAGAAAGTGATCTCCCATCCTTTGCATGTGAGCACGTGCTACTCCTTCTTTGCATCCCAACTCCCAGAGTAATCTGAGAAGGGAAAGACCAGGTCAAGATTCCGTCCCCACTCTTCTGACTCCCAGATAGCAAACGCTCAATTTCTATACCAGCCACCTAATGCAGGATCGAGCAGTTAGCAGTTTTTAAATGATGTTTTACTTTTTCAAGAAAGGGAATCAAAATTTTATATTGAAACATACTTAAAAGTCAGAAAACATTTTCACAGGGATTATTTTATCTGTCAATCCATTATCCAAGGACACAGTTCAGTTCAGTCTCTCAGTCATGTCCAGTTCTTTGCCATCCCACGGACTGCAGCATGTGAGGCTTCCCTGTCCATCAGCAACTCCCGGAGCGTGCACAAACTCATGTCCATCGAGTCGGTGATGCCTTTCAACCATCTCATCCTCTGTCATCCCCTTTTCCTCCTGTCTTCAATCTTTCCCAGCATCAGGGTCTTTTCTAAGGACACAAATACCCATAAAAAAGAAGACAGGCTTTATTTCAATTCTTAAAAAATCTTTCTTCAGCTCTTCCAGTTTTCATCTACAGGCCTCCAGTCACCTCCATATCCGAGGATGGGGAACTTGCAGATTCAGAGAGCCAAGTGTACATTGAGATTGGAAGTGGCTGTTTTTTATTCATCCTGGAAGATAACCCTTGCTGTGAGGCCCAGTTCACATGGGGAAATGTCTCTCTGAATTCAGTCATTAACAAGAAGAAACTAGGGACTTCCCTGGTGCTCCCGTGGCTATAACTCCAAGCTCCCAGTAAAGGGGACCTGAGTTCTATCCCTGGTCAGGGAACTAGACCCCCCATGCCACAGCTAAGACTTTGCATGCCACAATTAAAAGAGAAGAATATTGCAGTGAAGACCTGGTGCAGCCAAATACGTTTTAAAAATAAAATAAATATTAAAAAAGAAACTAGCACACTGGGCAGTGTCAAATCCAGGAGGTGGCCTTTCTAGAGCACAGTGAGGAGGTTTAAAAAAAAAAACACTTGACAGACGTATACAGTTTGAATTTCAAGCATTTTCCCTGATGTTCCCTCATGTACACTTTCCTATGGCTGGACGAGATTTACATTTGTCATTTGTGAGCTTCTCGTCGTATTCCTTCCAGCGGATGGGCCAGAGTTTGTTCGTCCAGCTGTCATTTGGTGCCTGTGTAGCTCTACCTGCTATTATATATACAATCAACCTTTATTAAAGCAAGACTTTTAAACCGTCTTTGGAAGTACTTCTTTGGGATAAATTCCTGGAAGCAGGTTGAGAGCGCAAAGGCAGGAGTAGAGTTTCTTGGCCTTTCCTGAAGGTTAGATCATTCTGATAAAAACCCATGCATGAAGACTGCCCATGTGTCCTTCCTGGTCTGAAATGGAAAAGAAATACAGAGGCAGTGCCAATAAGGTAACAGGACAATTTGCTGAGCCAGGCAGAACTTTCTGGAAGGGGCTGGACTTTTCTTTTCCATGAGAACATCCTCCGCTGATATCCCAGTCCTCAGTTTTGTGTTGTTGTCATTCAGTCACTAAGTTGTATGTGACTCTTTGTGACCCCGTGGACTGCAGCACACCAGGCTTCCTTGTCCTTCACTGTCTCCCGGAGTTTGTCCAAATTCATGTCCATAGGGTAGGTGATGGTCCTCAGACCATCAGGCTATTCAGGACCACTCCCCTTCACAACTACCTCTGCTAGAATCGTACCTCAGCAGTTAGCACAGAACCGGGCGCTCTCTGGAATCTCCCGTGAATTTCCAAGAGTCAAAGGCCTGTGTTGAGCAGGAATCAGCATCTTCCCGGAGCAAGGCAGCACGGTGGAGGCAGCAAGACATGCGCTCCCTCCACCGTGGAGTGGAGGAGGACTGGAGCGTGGAGTGAGGAGCCTGCGCTCCAGGCAGGGCCCTGCCATCCGCCTGCTGACTCAACAGGCGCTCCACCCCCTGGAGAACCCAGGACGGCAATTACACAACTGCAGTGCGTTCCTTTAGCTCAGGACTTTGACTCGATAAAACACAGGAGAGGTCACACCCCGTTTACACCCCAGGGTGACTGATGTCATCCTCTGTGGATCTGAGCGCAGACCTGATGGGGAAGGGAGGTGAAGAGTCCCGCCCCAGGAAAAGGATTCAGAGTCCAGCCTTTCACAAAAGCTCTTAAAACTAAGCTTCCTTCTCTGCTGCCTCTGACCTGTGGGGCTCCCGCAGGAGCGCAGTGCCCCCAGGACGGTTGCAGACCAGGCCCGCTCTGGGTTGCTAGGCTCAGACAGAAATCGGGAAGTTTCCTGTTGGATTTGAAAACACAGCCGCAGGTCCTGGTGGAGTTGCCTGTGGACCCCAGCCCAGCCGCGCCGCACAGTTCTCCTCACAATGGTGCTGTGATTCCTACTGTGTCGGGGCTCTGGTACTCTGGCCGTGGACTCAGCACCCTGATTTAATCTTTTTTAGAAAAATTTTATTTATTTTTTGGCTGTGCTCGGTCTTCATTGCTGCTTGCAGGCTTGTCTAGTTGCAGAGAGCGGCGGCTGCTCTCCAGCTGCTCCTTGCTGTGCTTTCCTCGTCACGGGGTGCAGCGTGCACAGGCTTCAGTAGTTGAGGTGCACGGTCTTACTGCCCCTCAGCATGTAGGATCTTCCCGACCCAGGGATCGAACCCGTGTCCCCTGCATTGGCAGGCAGATCCGTAACCGCTGGACCGCTAGGGAAGTTCTCCGTGATCTAATCTTTACTCCAGTCCAATACGCTGTGGCTTGGATCACAGTCACCTCTCTGATTTTATCTCCGCCCCCTCTCCCCCTCATTCTTGGCGTCCTGCCCGTCTGGCTTTTCTCTTCCTCAACCACACTAAGCTTGCTCCTGCCCCAGTGACCTTGCGTGCACCGTTCCCTCTCCTCAGATCTTTCCCTGTCCACTCTGTGTCCTCATTCAGCCTTCAGCTCATCGGGCACCTTTTCCAAGTGGTTATGCTGCCCCCGGTCCTGCCTCTATTTTCTTCTTAACAGTGTCATTTTGGAGAAGGGAATGGCACCCCCACTCCAGTATTCTTGCCTGGGAAATCCCATGGACAGAGGAGCCTGGCAGGCTACGGTCCATGAGGTCACAGAGTCAGACATGACTGAGCGACTATCACTTTCTCAAACTATCTTCTTTGTTTATTTAGCCACAGACTGTCTAACTCCCTAACCAGAACATCAGCTCCACGAGGGCAGGGTCAAAGGCCGTTCTGTCCTCTGCTCAGACCTGACAGCAACAGAGGGATCCGCCCAAGAGTCCCAGACGGAGCCGCCCTCGCTCTTCCTTATCCGGCTTTCTCCTTCTCCTAAGTGGGGTAAGCCAGGGGAGAGGGCCCTGGGTGGGCAGCTAACTCAGCAGTTTCATTTACCCGGTGAATTAGGCTTCCTCTTCTCTCCAAGTCTGCAGAAGGAACAGACTGGACCCATTGAGCAGAAACTCACAGAGACAGACTTGAGATGGATGTAAATACTTCTGAAACCTTTTGGAAGGACTCATTGGAAGGACTGATGCTGAAGCTGAAGCTCCTGTACTTTGACCACCTGATGCAAAGAGCAGACTCATTGGAAAAGACCCTGATGCTGGGAAAGATTGAAGGCAAATGAAGAAGAGGGTGGCAGAGGATGAGATGGTTAGATAGCATCATCAACTCAATGGACATGAATCTGAGCAAACTCCAGGAGACAGTGAAGGACAGGGAAGCCTGGCATGCTACAGTCCGTGGGGTCGCAAGAGTCAGACACGACTGAGTGACTGGACAACAACACAACAACAGTGCTTCTGAGCAGAGCTGTCAGTGACTGAAAGATAATGCTGCTGCTTACCCGGGCCAGCTTTACACTTGGTTCATCCTTTCTCGAGCTGTCAGTGACTGAAAGATAATGCTGCTGCTTACCCGGGCCAGCTTTACACTTGGTTCATCCTTTCTCGAGCTGTCAGTGACTGAAAGATAATGCTGCTGCTTACCCTGGCCAGCTTTACACTTGGTTCATCCTTTCTTGGCCCATTCACCTCCCTCTGCCTCCCTGGGGCCTGACTGCCAACCTGCAAACCCACTGGGCTCACAGGTTCTTGGAACTGGTCCCAGGATGGATGCTAGGGACTTTGCATGGCTGAAGGAACTAGATCAGACCGTCTTTGTGAGCCATTTCATCTCCCATTTCAGGGCCTTGGCGGATAGGACTTTATTTCTAACCCTCAGCCGGTGGCCTGCAGGGCCTTCAGGGAGTGACAGACTGGATTAAGATGCTAATTGTGAGCCAGGGTTAAAGCTCGGTGACCCGCAGTGCCAGCACACCGGTGACGCACTGCGTCCCTGACACCTGCTGTTTGCTTTGCACTGAAACCTGATCGTCTGAATCAGGAATGCAGAGCCCGGGGAAAACACAGGCCTGGTCCTCTTGCCAGCTTACTGTTTGAGCTTGACTAAGTTCTTTCCTTCTCTGAGCCTTGGTGTGTATTTCTGGAAAAATGAGACTGTTTGGATTCGACTTCGATGCTTTTAAGGGCCTCTCTTGGCACCCTAACATTCCAGGAGTGAACCGCAGACCTGTGGTCAGGGCTTGTGCCAGCCTACAGTTCTTCAGCAGGACATCTTTCTTGGTGGACAGCCTGGCGGGGAATCAAGACTCCTGACCTCCATCATCGGAAGCTCAAGTCTTTTTGGTGTGTCTGGGTTTAGTCACAGCTCTGGCTGGGCAGAGGACGTTGGTATGGGAGCTGTCACTGGGCAGAGCCCAGGATGTCCGTCAGGAGAGAGATGAGCTGAATCTGGTCCAGAATCACCCTGGAGGTTGTCCCACCATCACCCCTGACCGGGCTGCTCATCCAGAGGGCAGGCAAGGGACTTTTTCTTTTAACTGAAGTATAATTGAGTTGGGCTTCTCTGGTAGCTCAGCAGTAAAGAATCTGCCTGCGATGCAGGAGACCCCAGTTTGATTCCTGGATCCAGCAGATCCCCTGGAGAAGGGATAGGCTACCTATTCCAGTATTCTTGGGCTTCCCTAGTGGCTCAGACAGTAAAGAATCTGCCTGTAATGCGGGAGACCTGGGTTTGATCCCTGGGTAGGGAAGATCCCCTGGAGGAGGGCATGGCAACCCACTCCAATATTCTTGCCTGGAGAATTCCATGGACAGAGGAGCCTGGTGGACTACAGTCCAGGGGGTCACAAAGAGTCAGACACGACTGAACGATTAAGCACAGCAGCATAATTGATTTACAATGTTGTGTTAATTTCTGCTCTACGGCCAAGTGACTCAGTTATACACACACATATGTATACACTTTCTTTTTAAGTGTTCTTTCTATTACGGTTTATCCCAGGAGATTGGAGACAGTTCCCTGTGCTGTGCAATAGGACCTTGTCGTTGGCCCACCCTGGTAACAGTTTGCATCTGCTAACCCCTAACTCCCGATGCAGCCCTCTCCCTGCTCCCTCCCCCGGCACCCACAGTGTGTTCTCTAGGCCTGTGAGTTTGTTTCTGTTTTTCAGGTAAGTTCACTTTTTTAGAGTCCCCATTTAAGTGATAACATGTGATATTTGTCTTCTTCTGACTCACTTCCCTTAGTATGATAATCTCTAGTTGCATCTGTGTTGCTGCAAATGGCATTATTTTGTTCTTTTTTATGGCTGAGTAGTATTCCATTGTATATACGTACCACATCTTCTTTTTCCATTCCTCTGTCCATGGACGTTTATCTGCCTTCCTGCCTTGGCTAGTGTGAAAACTACTGCTGTGAACATAGGGGTGCGGTACACATAGCTCTACAGTCACAGAGCATAGATTCTCAGAGGACTAGACTGTTCATGATACAAAAATCTTTCAGATCACTACTAAAAGAACTGATACACTGGCTGTAAGAGAATACACCTCTCCTGTTTACAAAATTAACAAATACTAAAATTTAACAAATGAAGAAGACACAGTCGGTGCTCTCAGAGAGTTTGGATAAATTCTTTCACGTCCTTTAAGTCCCAGTCCTGCAAAAAGGGGTTAATATTCCCTGTCCACCTTTTTTTGGTAAGCAGCTGAATGTGACCTCTGAAAAATGGTGCACTATTCACTTGACCCAGAAAACCCCACAAAATCATGCAAATCAGGAGGTTCGGAGCTTCATGTTCACTTTAAGAACACTCATGAAATTGGCCAGGCCATTAAGGGTATGCATACCAGAAAAGCCAGCAAGTACCTGAAGGAAGTCGCTATAAAGAAGCAAAGGTATACAGAGGCCAAACAGTAGGGGCTGGACGCTGGGTTGGTGGCCCCAAAAGATGCTGGATGTTCAGTGCACGTGCTCCAAGAGGCAAGGAGTGATACTGAACTTAAGGGCTTAGATGTAGGTTGTCTGATCACTGAGCACATCCAGGTGAACAAAGCCCCCGAGATGCAGGCGCAGGACTTAGCAGAGCTCGCGGTCGGATCAACCCGCACCTGAACTCTCCTTGGCACATTGAGAGGCTCTTGACTGGAAAAGAACAGATTGTTCCTAAACCAGAAGAGGAGGTTGCACAAAAGGAAAAGATACCCCAGAAGAAACTGAAGAAGCAAAAACTTATGGCCCAGGAAGAAATGCCTCAAAAAATAAATGCAAATAAAAGTAAAAAAAAAAAAAAAAAATCCCTGTCCAGCATTGTTAGACTTAGCAGCAATCTCAATTTCAGATAAACAATGAATAATATTTTAGCATAGATATGTCCTATGCAATATGTGGGATATACTTACTATAAAAAAGAAACTATTTATTATTCATTGTTTATCAGAAATTCAAAATTGACTAGCATCTTGTATTTTATCTTGCAATCTTACCTCTGTCCAAGCTTGTTCAGAAATTTTATGAGGTGCAAAAAATAGTATGTGAATTAACAACGTATAGAAGTACTTTACAGTTTACAAAATTCTGTGTCAGCAGGATGACTTGGGGTTGTACTGCTTTGATGGAAAAGCTTCTCTTGCAGGCCCGTGAATCTGTTCTCAGAAGATGTGGGGAGAAAGATTCTGTCTGCATCCAGATGAACACTTTTTATTCCAGGGTGTGTCCATGCCAAGTCACTTCAGTCACATCCGACTCTTTGTGACCCTCTGGACTGTAGCCTGCCAGGCTCCTCTGTCCGTGGGATTCTCCAGGTAAGAATACTGGAGTAGGTTGTCATTCCCTTCTCCAGGAGATCTTCCCAATCCAGGGATCAAACCTGAGTCTCTTGCATTGGCAGGCAGATTCTTCACCACTGAGCCCCCAGGGAAGCCCTTTCTAGGGTGAGTGAGTGTGAGTGTTAGTTGCTCAGTCGTGTCCAACTCTTTGAGAGCCTGTGGACGGTAGCTCATCAGGCTCCTTTGTCCATGGGATTCTCTGGGCAAGAATACTAGAGTGGATGGCCATGCCCTCCTCCATGGGATCTTCCCAACCCAGGAATTGAACCTGCATCTCTTATGTCTCCTGCTTGGCAGGAGGGTTCTTTACCACCAGTGCCACCTGGGAAGCCCTTCTTCCAGGGCAGTGGACCCAAACCAGTAGCACAGATGGAGCCTGGAGCAGCACACGCGAAAAGGTCCCAAGAATTTGCTTCTCAGAAAACTCGGAGCAAGACCGACCAGGATACAAGAGCACCTTCTGGCTGCGTCCCCAGAAGTATGCTGTCTAAGAGGCTGCCACTGCTTCTCAGCCCCCAGCAGGTGAAAAGGGGTAGGAATGGCTGGACTGGAGGAGGGGGAGGGTAGAAACCATTGTCCTGGCTGGAGTGGGGCGCGGTGAGGAGAGGGGTTTAACTCAGAGGTCTGTGGACCCGGGAGACAGCAGCCATGGCTTCTCGTCTAGCATGGGTCCTGCCTTCTGGAGGTGCCACTGCCATCCGAGGTGGCTTTTTTGCTTCAGTCAAGGGCTCCAAGCAGACATTCCTTTTGTGTCAAGAAGCAGGGCACCAATAGTGACAGCAGTCGTTCAAAATGTGAAGGCTGGGCAAGCCCTCGGAACCCCCCACTGCTCCCTCCTTCCATCTTCCAGACCGGGACCCTGAAGACGGGCTGAGAAGTGACTCGAAACCACGGAGCAAGTCAGGGGCAGACCTGGGACTGGAGTCCGAACCTGCTGCTTCCCGACTGAGGGTCAGATGTAGTATCTGTCCCGTGGAGTTCCCCTCTGTTGGGGCACCCCCCCGCCCCCGCCCACAAGGAGCCACTGTCCCCCAAGACCAATAATCCAGAGACCCTGCTGAGAAACCCTGGTCTCTCAAAGCGTTTCATCATGGTGGTGATCTTCCGCTGCAGGATGGTACGTACCAGTCTGCAGAATACTTTCATGCCATCTACCTCCCCTTCCGCTGACTTCTGCCTTCTTATGTCCTGTCCTCTCTGCGCTTGTCAACTCTCTAACGTGCCCGACTCTCCCAGGGAGAGGCAGTCCGTGTCACGGTTGGGACATGGTCTCTGGAGCCAACCTGCATGACCTGGAGCTCGGTGTGAGGTGCTGTGGCCTTGGGCGAGCGATGGAGGAGGCGTTCACTGTGCCTCGCTCTCCTCATTCATGACGTGGAGATGATTATCACAGGCCTACCTCACAGAGTTCTCATGTGAGGATTAAAGAAATTAACTGGTACTTTTTATTATTACTTTATCATTTTGGCCATGCCCCTCGGCCTGTGGGACCTTAGTTCCCTCACCAGGGATTGAATCTGGGGCCTCGGCAGTGAAAAGCTTGGAGTCCTAACCACTGGACCACCAGGGAATTCCCTTAACTTGCACTTACAACAGTTCCTAGCACACTGTTAAGGGAAGACCTGGTGGCTCAGCAGTAAAAAATCTACCAATGCAGGAAGCCTGGGTTCAATTCCTGGGTTGGGAAGATCCTCTGGAGGAGGGCATGGCAACCCACTGCAGTATTCTTGCCTGAAAAATTGCTTGGACAGAAGAACCTGGCAGGCTACAATCCATGGGGCTGCAGAGAGTTGGATACGACTGAGTGAACAAACGACAACACCTTGCTGTTAAGGCTTCACAAATATCACTTATTGTTACTGTTATTGCTGCTGCCCTGTTAACTTCAGAACTCTCTTCCGTGACCCCAGAGTCCTCCGCCTCAGTCCTGGTCCTTCTCCAAGACTCAGCTCAAATTCCCCTCCTCCAGGATGACCTCTTCGATCCTTTTCCCTTAGCAGAGTTAGATGTTCCCTAACATCTTCCAAACCCAATTGAATGCCTACATTTGCCTGTTTTCTGGTCTGCCTGCCTGCCTAAGCATGCTCTTCACCCCTGTCTTTATCAGCAACAACAAGGCACATCTATGTGCTTCACGGATGCTTGTTCAATGACTGATTGCATTGATCTCCCATCTAGGAATCATCTTTTTTTTTAACCTCACTCGCTCACTTCTGGCTTTATTCTTTTTTAAAAATTTTATTTTTAATTGGAGGGTAATTGCTTTACAATGCTGTGTTGGTTTCTGCCATACAGCAACACGAATCAGCCACAGGTATACATATACCCCTTCCCTCTTGAACCTCCCTCCCACCTCCTGGAATCATTCTTGTTTTCTTTCTTTCCCCCACCCCACACCCAATCTAATAGCAAGTCTTGACATCCCACATCTAAGATCAATCGTGAGTCGCCTTTAGGCCAGTGCAGGCTGCCGCCTTCTCACCTGCGAGCCACTCAGTCTTCTCACTGTGCTCTTGCCCTGGTTGCTTCTGATTTCACCTCCATCCCCTCCTTAAAAGGCTCCCGGGACTTCACATTTCTCTTAGAAGAAAATCCCATCTACTTACGCGGCTACGTCTGTGCATGCTAAGTCTCTTTTTCAGTCGTGTCTGACTCTTTGCGACCCTGTGGACTGTAGCCTGCCAGACTCCTCTGTCCATGAGATTCTCCAGGCAAGAATACTGGAGTGGGTTGCCATGCCCTCCTCCAGGGGATCTTCCCGACCCAGGGATGGAACCCGCATCTCCTTTGGCTCCTGCATTACAGGTGTATTCTTTACTGCTGAGCCATGGGGGGAGCCCTACGTGGCAACAGAGCTCTGCATTTCCATCGCCCACCTCATTTTGGAGCACTTAATGTGCTCTCCCTCACTTAATGCACTCTGCCTATTCTGCCTCCTTTCAGACCCTTTCCTACCTCATGACTGCACTTGCTGCTTCTTGCAGTTTTTGCAGAACTAGCTTCTTCTTTTGATTTCAGACTGAATGCTACATCCTCAGAGAGGCTTTCCTTGACCACCCCAAGGAAATGTTTCCCAGTTTCTCTTTGTCACAGAACCCTTTCTTCTGCTTTGTACTATTTATCGTAGGCTGTAAATATCTTGCTTACTTACATGCTCATTAACAGGTGTTAATTGGCTATCTCACTCGATATATTGTAAGCACCACAAGGGTGAAGTACTCACCCTTTTTTAAAATCTTATTCACTAGGATATCTCTTAATCAGTATTTAATATGTTTCTGCTGAATGAATGAATGATTTAATCCTCCTAGAAGCAGAATGTATAAACCAGGCATTATATACTCACTTTACAGATGTCCAAACTGAAGCCTAGAGGGCTGGATTCTTGCCCTGATGACATAGGCTGGAAGTGGTATAGCCAGGCCCTAGATCATGTGCTTTTCCTGCTAGACCCTTTCACCCTGAAGGGAGATAGACTCTGGGTGGGGAACCCAGCTTGTCTGATTCATAATCTAATTCCCCAACATGAGACCAGAGAGCCAAGATTCCAAAGTTCCTGTCTGTAAAGAGGTGTCAGTATGTGGCTAAGGATTGCAATCCGTTCCAAATTCCAGGCTGCATTGACGCATACACCCAATACACTCAATGATCACAAGAAAAGTGCAGAGACTGAGGAAGAAAATCAGACCCACAGGCCTGAGAGCTGGCCTAATCTCCTAGGATCCTCTTCAGAGCTGTTCTAATTTAGGCCTGATGGAATGGGAAAGATGTTGTTTCTAGTTCCTTTAGTTTAATGTGGCCTAATTTGGAAGATTTTGCCATTTTGAGGTCTCAACTACTGCCTGAGAGCAGCCCTTGGTTATTGTTATCATCTAAAAGAATACTTTGGCTGTCAGTAGAGAGCTAGCAGCATTTCTTTGATTCCAGGAGGAAAGTTCCTGGTGAGGGAGCCTGGTGACATAAGAGGCCCTGGACCAGACACCAGAAGGGCGGTGCTGTGAGCAGGAAGGCCCTGGGCTCCCACCAGCAGACTGTTGGCCCCTCGCCGGCTCCCAGCTTCCTCCTCTGTAAGGAATGATGCAGGTCTGATTGTGGCCTGAGAGTCAGGGGGTTTGGATCTGACCCCGGCTCTGTCACTAACGTGGAGCATGGGATCCGGTTAAGGCCCTTTCCTTCTCTGGGTTATTGGTAGATCATTGTTATGAGTTCAGGTTTGGCAGGGTGGATTCTTAAGTTCTCTTCCAGCTCTGATATTTACTCATTCTGTGGCTTTTTCAGGGAAACATATTCTCCCCCAAGAACTGGGTTTCCTTATTTTCCAGCCCTTAGAAATCAGCATGAGATCTACATGGCCACCTCAAAATAGTTCAACCAAGAGTCTTAGTCCCAAAGGCCTGGGTTTCTTAAAAGTACCTGAGGAATCAAGTGCCCACTCCTGCTACTCTCCCAGCCCTAAACACCAATCCAATGACAGGTACCCACTCCAATGAAGGAAGCCCTTCAAGAAGGCCAAGGTCATGGAACAGGTTGGGGAGTATGAATCCACTGAGAGCCTAGAAGCTCTGGGCATTAACCCCCAAGGCCATTGTATTCACTTGGTCTTGACCCACTGCGTGAAAAGACAAGGTTCAGGAAAGTCAGATATGTTCCAGCGTCTTCTGAGTGTTTACTGTGGGGCGGGCCTCGGCTCAACACTTGTACACACTGCTTTGTTCAACCTTGACTTGGGAGATAGATATTATGATCCTCATTCTACAGGAGATGATGTTGAAACATGGAGCTAAAGTGAGTTGTCCAAAGTTATACAGCTAGAAAGACCAGGGCTGAGCCTGGTACTCTTTACTGCTGCGCTTGCTTCTCTCCTAACAACAGAAATCAAAAGTAAAGTTGAGGAGGCTCAGTAAACTGTTGTGGAAATCACTCTGGACTTGAGGACTGAAAAACTGGTTATGAACTCTAGTTCTTCTATTTACTATCTGGACTTCCCTGGTGGCTCAGGTGTAAAGCATCTGCCTACAATGCGGGAGACCTGGGTTCAATGCCTGGGTTGGGAAGATCTCCTGGAGAAGGAAACGGCAACCCACTTCAGTACTCTTGCCTGGAAAATCCCATGGACGGAGGAGCCTGGTGGGCTACAGTCCACGGGGTCGAGAAGAATTGGACACGACTGAGCAACTTCACTTTCACTTTCTTCCATTTACTAGTTTGGTGATCCTGGGTAAGTCATTTGACTTTTTTAAGCAGCAGTATACTGACCTGTGGGCTTCCCTGGTGGCTCAGATGGTAAAGAGTCTGCCTACGATGAGAGAGACCCAGGCTTGATCCGTGGGTCTTGAAGACCCCTCGGAGAAGGGAAAGGCAATCCACTCCAGTATTCTAGTACTCTTGCCTGGAGAATCTCATGGACAGAGGAGCCTGACGGGCCACAATCCATGGGTCGCAAAAAGTGAGACACGACTGAGCAACTAACACTTTCACTTTAACTATATTGACCTAGAAAGTGGGGACAATCACTTCTACCTCACAGTATAAGGTTAAAAGGGAAAATGTTCATGAAGGGTTTCAGCATGATGTCCGGCGTATAATAAGTGGTCAGTAAATGTTAGTCACTACTGCGATTAGTATACTGCTACTCTAACTATTCCTAGTGCAATACACTACTCCTGTCACTGCTAGTATCCCCGCCTCCTTCTCTCCAGAGTGGTCCCAAAGCTCAAACGAGACAATGACTGGGAAAGCCGTGTGTGTTCTGCACCTGTCAGTAATCCCCTGTATTATAATTATAGCAAGCTAAGGGAAAGAGTTATTTGTGAAGCCCTGACCCCATTCCTCTCCCAAATGGTTCAGATTCTTTGCTCTGCAGCCAGCGGTGATGACGAGCGAGGGTTTGACTCGGTGCCCACTGTGAATGACGTCCTTCAGTGGATCGCGGAGAAGGACAGCAAATGCTTTTCTGAGCTTATTTTAGCATCAGAAGGACTTTCAGGCAGGATTTCAGCATTTAGTTTCATTGGGGAAGGTGCTTTGCCATTAATCTGAATTTACAACTTAAAATTTTCTCCTCCTCATCAACTTAAGAAGAGAGAATATGGAAGCAGATCTAGGATATGGCTGGCAGACATATCCCCAGATCCAAATGAGTTCTAATGTGGGTTATTCCTGATTATTTAAGTAATGTGTGTTTATTGTAAAAAAAAAAAAAAAAAAAAAGGAAAAATGTGTAAAAGTATGAAGAACAATCTAAATACCCATAATGCAATCATTCAGAGACTAAAAGTGTTAATATTTTGTTATATTCCCTTTTAGACTTTTATTTTGTGTCTATATAAAATGTTATATTCATATAGATAGCATATAGAATTAGTAATATATGCATATATTATTTGTACTATGTAAAATAATATGTGAATGTAGGACTTCCCTGGTGGCTCAGACGGTAAAGCGTCTGTCTACAATGTGGGAGACCCGGGTTCGATCCCTGGGTCGGGAAGATCCCCTGGAGAAGGAAGTGGCAATCCCCTCCAGTACTCTTGCCTGGAAAATCCCATGGACAGAGGAGCCTGGTAGGCTACAGTTCATGGGGTCGCAAAGAGTCGGACACGGCTGAGCGACTTCACTTCTTCACTTCAATAATATATGAATATATTCATATACTTACATAATTGAGATCATAGTCTAAATAGCCATGTAAACTATTTTTTAATAAAGCTATTTTTTATTGGAGATTTTGGGTTCACAGCACAACTGAGCAAATGGTATAGAGATTTCCCATCTATCCCCTGCCCCTCACATGCAGTAATAAAGAACCTGCCAGCCAATGCAGGGGACATGGGAGATTCGGGTTCGGTCCCCGGGTTGGGAAGATCCCCTGGAGGAGGGTGTGGCAACCCACTCCAGTATTCTTGCCTGAATAATTTCTTGGACAGAGGAACCTGGCGGGGTATAGTCCATGGAATCACAGAGAGTCGGACACAACTGAGCGAACACGCAAAGCCCACTCTTAACTTCCCCCACCAGGGTGGTACCCTTGTTACACTTAATGAATCTACTTTGACGCATCATATTCATTCAGCCTGTTACGGGTCACTCTTGGTGGTGTGCATTCTGTGGGTTTGGATAAATGGATAATGCCATGTAGCCATCATTGTAGTATTGTTCAGGGTGTTTTTGTTTGCCCTAAAAATGCTCTGTGCTCCACCTGCTGCTGCTAAGTCACTTCAGTCGTGTCCGACTCTGTGTGACCCCATAGACGGCAGCCCACCAGGCTCCTCTGCCCATGGGATTTTCCAGGCAAGAGTACTGGAGTGGGGTGCCATTGCCTTCTCCGCCTACTCATCCCTCATCCCCCTGCCACACCCTGGCTACCATAGTCTTTTAACTGTCCCCATCATTTAGCCTTTTCCAGAATGTCGTACAGTGTATGAACTTTTCAGATTGGCTGCTTTCACTCTGTAATATGTATTTGTTTCCTCCATGTCTTTCCATGACTTGACAGCTCATTTCTTTTTAGTGCTGAATAATGTTCCGTTGTCCAGATACGGACCTGGTTTATTCATTCACCTACAGAAGGGCATCGTGGCTGCTTCCAAGTTTTGGCAGTTATGAATAAAGCCGCTGTAAACATCCTTGTGCAGGTTTTGGGATAAACACAAGTGTTCACCTCCTTTGAGTAAATACCAAAGGACACACTTGCTGGTGTGTAAGAGTATGTTTAGTTTTGTAAGAAACCACCAAACTGCCTTCCAAATTGCTGTTACATCTTCCTTCCCACCAGCAGTGAATAAGAGTTCTCTTGCTCCAAATCCTATCCCACATTTAATATTGTCAGCATTTTGGATTTTTGGCTATTCTAAGAGGTATGTAACCTATTTTTCCATAACTTTATATTGCAAGAATTTCCTTCATGAATATTGTTTTTTAAAGATGTATAGGGTTGCAACATAGGGATGGCATAGAGCACAAAGTGTTTAATCCCTCCCTATTGTTATCTGTTTGTTTATTTTTCTGGCCGAGCCACGTGGTTTGTGGGATCTTGGTTCCCTGACCAGGGATTAAACCAGGGCCTTTAGCAGTGAGAACTTGGAGTCCTAACTACTGGACCACCAGGGAATTCCCTGTTATCTGTTTAGACTTTTCTAATTCTCAGTATTATCCATAACACTCTGATGAACATTTTTGTATATAAAGCTTTATTTACGTCATTGTTTATTTTCTCTAGGGCTGAAGTTAGAGGACAAACACCTCACATTCTCATCGATTCCGTGAGGCGTTCCCTAGCCAGCAACAAGTATTACCATTTTTATAAAATTCGTGCCAAATCAATAGGCCAAAAAATAAGTAAATTACTGTTTCAGTTCACAAACCTTTGGTTACTTAAGTTGAATACACAGTATTTCATGCATCTTAGCCATTTGTATTTTCCTTTCCGTGAGTTGCTGGTGTCCTTTGCTGAGCAGACTTTGTTCATAGTGGCCCCAATCACTAAAGTTGTCTGCAGATGATGCCAAACTTTGCATCTGGCCACATCTGATAGGAGCCTAGGCTCCGGCAGGATTAGAAATAGTCCATGTCAGCATTGCTGCTTCAATGAAACCAGAAAGGGGAAAGTTTCTATGTTTTATCGGAATCCGAGAAATGAAGTTATTTTTGCTGATTGTATTATTATGCCTTCTTTTCTTACTCCCAAAGCTTCTCTTTTTTAAAATGCTGCTCTAGCAGGAAGGTTAGATTTAGTGTATACCTGTTCTTTCTTTCAGTGTGTTCACTGACCGCCTACTATGTGCAAGGGCCGGTGCCCACAAGGATGGCTGTGGAGTCTGAGAACAGTCTGGGTTTTGGAGCTGGGCGGGGTTGGGCAGGGGCTTCCCAGGTGGCACTAATGGTCAGGAACCTGCCTGCCAGGGCAGGAGACATAAGGATGCGGGCTTGATCCCTGGGTTGGGAAGATCCCCTGGAGGAGGGCATGGCAACCCACTCCAGTATTCTTGCCTGGAGAGTCCCATGGACAGAGGAGCCTGGCAGGCTACAGCCCATGGGGTCACAAAGAGTCAGACACGACTGAAGCAACTTAGTGCACTTGCACACACACACACACGCACACACAGGTGTTGGGCAAGTCCTTTACCCTCTCTGAGACTCTCTTTTGCCTTCTTTCAAGCACAGGTGATAACCCTACTTTTGGGGAATAAATGGGTTACAAATGCAAAACTCCTGGAATGGTGTCTGCCACATCACAAGGCCTCATTTAGCTCAACAGAAAATTCTTGAGCTATTTCTTTTTATTTGCCACTGTGCTAGGTGCTGGAGAAGGTGATGGCACCCCACTCCAGTAGTCTTGCCTGGAAAATCCCATGGACGGAGGAGCCTGGAAGGCTGCAGTTCATGGGGTCGCTGAGGGTCAGACACGACTGAGCGACTTCACTTTCAGTTTTCACTTTCTTGCACTGGAGAAGGAAATGGCACCCCACTCCAGTGTTCTTGCCTGGAGAATCCCAGGGACGGGGGAGCCTGGTGGGCTGCCGTCTATGGGGTCGCACAGAGTCGGACACGAACTGAAGTGACTTAGCAGCAGCAGCAGCAGCAGCAGTGCTAGGTGCTGAGGATCCAAAGAGGGGTCAGCTCTCTCTGCCCTCTGCTGCTCTGTGCATCCCTCCCCCCAATTAAGTCCAGTGGCCTTGGATGCCAAGGATGGGTTGACAGCTCTCTTTAGAGCCCTGGGCCTTAGCTGCAGTTCTGGAGCCACAGGAAAAGTACCAAACAACATTGTGATACACAGAGAGTCATAGCCATGATTTTTATCTTCTCTTTTCTTAACATATCATCAGCATTTTCCATTGAGAGCAGAGTTGTTAAGGGTGCCGGCTAGAGTGAGCCAGCCTTAGTCTGATTTCTGGCTCTATCGCTAAGTAACCTTGCAAGCTGTTTAACATTTCTATGGTCTAGTTTTCTTATCTGTAAAGTGGGGATATTAATAGATGGTTAGATAGCATCACTGACTCAATGGACATGAATCTGAGCAAACTCCAGGAGATATGATGGACAGGGCAGCCTGGCGTGCTGCACTCCGTGGCATGGCAAGGAGTCAGAGATGACTTAGTGACTGAACTATAACCAAACAACAATAGTATCAGTACCTGCTTCCTGGGGTCTTTCTTAGGATTAAACAAAAGAAGCCATATGTAGCTTTTCGGATAACATGTAGCACACAGTAGGAGCTCAGTGGTCGGTTATTAATATTTCCATAATGTCTTCAGAGCCACCATTACAATGACGTTTTATGATTAAAAGAGATATAACACCTGTCTCTGATGTTGGTATTTGGACAAACGTAAAATATTATTCCTAAGAAACCAACAAAAAGTCATCTTGCAGTTTAGAGATAAAGGCAGGACAAGACATTTAAGTATTCAGTGGGGAGTGAATCCACACCAAGACACTTCCATCCCCTTTCCAGAAAATGCAACACTTACTATGCATGTCAACAGGGTAATCAACTCATTTTAGAAACTGCAGTTGGGGGTGACCCCTGTCTGAGGCAGGGAGCTAGCCTGGATTACTTTGGCAAAGCCTTCTAGTCTTTTCTCTGTGATTCTCCAGGCAAAGAAGCTGTATCAGCTTTTCTCTTGTAGTGCCAGAGAATCTCTGATATAGTGCAGCTCAGGGCCAAACCAGAATCTTTCAGCTGTCACTTGGGATATGTGGTAGGGTGGCTGTCAGGCCATGTCAGCCGATGAAGCTGTTTCTGGTTGTTGTCCTTCAGCCAGCCAACAAGTCTCACCGTTAGCACTGGCATAAATGAGACGAGCACCTTCTGCATGCCAGGCTCTGTAAAAACATTCCCTTCAGGCCTCAGCTTAACTGAGGCAGAATTCACTGGTCCCATTTTATAGATGAGGAAATTGAGGCTCAGGGAGGTCAAAGGTTTTTCCTCCAAGGTCACACAGCTGGTAGAGTCATGATCCGGCTCTGTCTGACTTTAAAGATACAAACTCTTCCCAGGGCACCACAGGGTCTCTTTGCGATGTAATTCAAACTAACCAGCATGGATTAGTGCTCACATGGGTTCCCCCTGCTAAGCACTGAGAACAGAGAGAGCAGCCTAATAGAGGAGAGCCAGACACAGAAATCCCAAGTTCTAGTATCCCACTGATGCATGCCTGTGAGAAGTAATAAAGCCACCGGGGCAGTTCAATTTATCCTGTTGTATACATTTCTGAAAGCTGTCCTTAATCCTTTCAGGAAGAGGCAGGGAATAGATAGATTGATAGATCAGGGCTATAATCAATGAACAAAGGGCAGTGGGAAAATAGGGAGAGAGAGGTGCATTCCCACTCAGAGATCCAGAAAATTCTCTTAGAGGATACAGTATTTGGGCTGGGGTTTGAAGGGTTAGAGTCAGCAAAAGACTATGGGGGAGGGGCTTGACCTGTCCCCACCCTTCCCTAAGAGAAGTAAAAACGGAATCTTGATTTGTGCTTCTTAAATATTGGTCTGAAACCAGAACCCACACACACCCCTCCCATTTCGCCCCTTCCCCTTACATACATAGAGGGACCTATTAAGATGCATTCATGTTGCTGTTGTTTAATTGCTAAGTCCAGTCCAAACCTTTGTCATCCCATGGACAGTAGCCCACCAGGCTCCCCTGTCCATGGAATTCTCCAGGCAAAAATACTGGAGTTGGTTGCCATTTCCTCCTCCAGGGGATCTTCCCAACCCAGTGATGGAACCCGTCTCCTGCATTGCAGGCAGATTCTTTACCATGTGAACCACACATAGGTACAAATGTAAAAACACACAGAAAATACACATAGAACACACACCAGTCCACGTGCAGATACTTAAAAACATACAATATGCAAAAACAGATACCAGCTCCCATACTTATAAGATCATACAAATATACACTCATATACATAGACTCACAAACGTGTTTATGTTTCATCACACAAGCACATACATGCCCTCTCCCCACCCACTCCTCATTCAGGTAAACAAGTGCATTTTTAATTAACATATAACAGGTTCGCACGCAAATGTGATCGCCCAGTTCTGGCTGGAGGCCGGTGACTAATGGGAAGCCATGTACAAAGGAAGCATCACGCAGGGGAGGCCAGGAATGGGTTGGCGGTGGGGCTGGGATTAAGCCCTGTCAGATGACAAGCGCGCCGGCCCGGCTGCAGCGCCTGTGCGAGCTCTGAATCCTGGGGGACGGTGCGAGGCTGCGCATCGGAATTCCAGCCTTGCACAGGGTTTAGTGTCGCCCAGGGTCAAGCTCTGTGGTCAGACCCACCCCTAGCCCTGCAATAGGCAGGCGGCTCTGAGGACACGCAGGTCTGCGGCGTGGGGCTTGTCCTAACACAGTACGCTGAGTGTAGGCAGCATTAATGAGGGTTTACTGTGGGCCGGGCACTGCGTTAAGCCCTTTCAGGGCATTACTTAATTCTCACATCAGCTCTGTGAGAGAGGGGTGGGCGGTGGGGATGTTAGCTGCCATCAACCCCATTTTAGAGGTAAGAAAACGGCACTCAGTTTTCCCACAAAACCACTCAGCAGGAAGCTTGGAGCTGAGGTTCAACCCTGTCCGATCTCACTCTCCAGGGGGTATAAGGTGAGTGTGCGTGTGAGCCTGTCACCCTCACACAGACGGTCTCTAGAACCCCCGTCCTGCCAGGTACAGCGCCTGGCCCAAAGCAGGTGCCTGGTGAGGGCGTGGGTCTTGGCTCAGTAAGGTCCTCAACAAGGGCCTCAGTTTCCCAATCTCTGAAATGGGAATGCAGCGAAGACCTCGCAGGGCAGGGCTGAGGCCGTGCGCTCTAGGGCAGCAGAGGAGGTGCTGCGCTCTACATCCTCGCTGCAGCCACCCTGGCCTATCGCGGGGGTTCCAGCTCCGTCCCCACCCGAGCCCGGGAGAGGCGCTGGCGCCCCATTGTTTAAGAGAGCGGGGAAGCTCCCAAGAGCCGAGTCCCCGTCCCGGGGTCGCGCTCGCCGCCCAGTGGAGCAGACGACTTGGCCCGGCGTCCGCCTCGCCGGGCGCGTCCTTTGTCTGCTCCCCGGCGCCCGGGGCCCGGGGCCCGCGCCCCGCTTCTAGGGCAGACAAAGCCGGGGCTGCCGCTAGTCTGACCGGCTGGAGCGGCGCTCGCTCCACCCACCTCCCACCTTAGTACCGCCCCCTCTCCTCAGCGCCCTCTGATTGGCTCGTGGGGCCACAAAGAGGCCGGGAAGCGGGCAGGTCACGTGAGGCGGCGTGGCCTCCCATAGGCCTGGCCAAGCTGCCAATCAGGGAGGGCGGGCCGTCCGCGCTCGGCCCGGTCGCTCCCTCCGCTCCGGGGCCCGCCCGCGGGGCCGGCCGCCTGTCAGAGGGAGGTGGCGATGGTGCGCCCGGTGGCGGCGGCGGCTGCGGCGGCTTCCCTGGTCCGAGTGCAGCGAGGAGATGACTGACCGACCGGCTGACTGACTGAATGAATGAATGGCGAAGCCGAGCGCGCCATGAGGAGCCTGCCGAGCCTGGGCGGCCTCGCCCTGTTGTGCGCCGCCGCCGCCGCCGCCGCCTCAGCCACCTCGGCGGGGAATGTCACCGGTGGCGGCGGGGCCGCGGGGCAGGTGGACGCGTCGCCGGGCCCCCGGCTGGGGGACGAGCCCAGCCACCCTTTCTCTAAGGCCACGGCTCCCACAGCCCAGGCCCCGAGGACCGGATCCCCGCGCGCCACCCTCCACCGACCCCAGGCTGCGTCTTCCTCAGCCCAGCCCCCGGAGACCACCCCTCCTCCGACCACCGCCGGGCCGGCTCCGACCACCGCCGCCGGGCCCGCGCGGACCACCTCTCAGGCACCGCTCGTTCCCTCGCGAGTCACACCTCCTGCGGTGGAACGTACTCCGACTACCCCTTGGGTGACAACCAGACCCGCGCCGACCACCCTCTCGACGACCACTGGCCCGGCGCCGACCACCCCTGTAGCGACCACGGTGCGGGCGCCCACCGCTCCCCCGAACCCGACCTCGGCTCTCCCCGGCGGCGGCGGCGGCGGCGGCAGCAGCAGCAGCAGCGTCCCGCCCACCCCACCTGCCACCGAAGCCCCCTCTCCGCCTCCCCCAGGTGAGTCCCAGCGCCTCCTCGGCCGCCGGACCCTCCCCGCGGCTGCCCGTCCTTCTAGCGTTGGGCTTCTTGGCTGGAATGGAGCATTTCTGGCCCCCAAAGGTTCCCCAGATTTCGACTTCAAGGGGAGGTCCAAGCTCTAGATAGCCTGCCCCACCCCCCTCCCCAGTCCCCAATCTGGAAAGCCTTTTGTCCCCCACTTGGGCTGTACTTCCTTGGGAGGGGAGCGACTGCTGCGTGGATAGCATCGCACCTCCTTCCAAACAGCGCTGTCTTTGCCTTTGTCAGACGCGCTGGATGGGCGCAAACTTTTGGGTTCGGTTCGCTCACCGTGCCCCTCCGCCTGGGTGATCTGGGGAAGTTTGGAAACCAGCACAGTACCTCCTGCGACCAATAGATCAGAAATTGAAGGGATTCCTCCTAAGGCTCCACTTTCCTTGTTCATGTAAATATCAGACGTGCATGTGACAGGTGGAAAAGATATTGAGAGGATTTTGTTTACAAACAGTAGTACAGACCACTTGAGGCCAAAAGAAAAAAGAAATTGTAATCCATGTTTTCCCTGCAAATGAATGGATTCAGTAGTCATTTGGGACAGGTGTATATCTAGGCTGAGCACATTTATAAATTAGGTTAAATCCCTTCCTTGCACCGTTTTTTTTTTTTTGTTTTGTTTTTTCCTTCCTCAATTACAAGTCAGTATGTTTGGGCAAATACACAATTTAAGCAGGGAGGCCCATTTTTTCCTCCTTAAGGGGGATGTTCAGTTTTGCTGATGTTGATAAAAGCCAATTTCTATCTGAGTCCTGGTAAAAAATAAAGCTCTTCTTCCTGCTGATTGAAAGTCTTCAAGCAAAGTTAGAGACAACTTCTGTTCTTTTTCCTCTTGAGATCTAAAGTGGGCCTGGAACTAAACAAATAAAACCTGTCTTGTCAAGATGTTAGACAAGAGTTTCTGAATTCCTTTGCTTTGAGTTGGGGTTTGATTTGTCCAAACCATTTTGCCTTTAGCTGGATTTATATTAATGGATCTCTGACCTAATTCTTAGGCTCAGTGATTTACT
The DNA here is from genome assembly GCF_029378745.1 of Bos indicus. Lineage (NCBI taxonomy): Eukaryota > Metazoa > Chordata > Mammalia > Artiodactyla > Bovidae > Bos > Bos indicus. The sequence continues at coordinate 110,031,834 of NC_091767.1, read as the reverse complement.
GTGGGGTCAGGTATGGACTTTGGACTATAATTGAATTTGTAGAGTTTTCCCACATGATTATGAGTCTTAATACAGTCCAGTCTTGGGTTGGAGCTTGGCATTGACATAAGTAGGAATGCAGATTATTCACCCATAAAAAGCCAAGTTGGTATTTCTTCCAGCTTCAAGGAGTGTGCTATCTAGCTGGATTTTGACTGTAACCTCTTTTGGCCTCCCTATGGAGAGACCAACATGATACTGAGAGGCGGGAATCGTAGTATTTGAGTGTATGGACTCGATTCCATTCTTAGTTTGAATCCTATCTCTGCTGCCTTTTATTAACTGTGTAATTTGGGCAGGTCAATTAACCTCTCTTCATCTGAGAAATGAAGATAATAATAGTGTTTAGCTCATAGGATTGCTGTGAATCCTATGAAATTTGCTGTGAAATCCTGTGAAAATTAACTAAGTTAGTGCATTTATAGCACTTAGAACAATAGTTCTGGGTGCAGAGTGAATTAGCTCAGTATGTATGTTAGCTATCAGTATGATAGTTTTTTTTGTTTTTGTTTTTTTAATGGGACAGAAAGCATTTGAGAAACCTAATAGAGACTTGTGATGATTTTTATTTGTTTTAGTAAAATGTAATGGTAGTATGTGTGGTCAGTCATGTCTGACTCCTTGCGACGTTATGGGCAGTAGCTTGCCAGGCTCCTCTGTTCATGGGATTTTTTCAGGCGAGAATACTGGAGTGAATTGCCATTTCCTCCTCCAGGTAAAATGTAATAGAAAAGGATAAATTAGATTTTCCAAAGTTTGAAGCACACAGTAGTGTTTATTTAGGAAGATTCCTTCTTTTGAAAGGTTAGTATATCATAAGTCTGTGTAATTGATGTTATTTTACCTTAATAATTTTTGCATTGTTATTTTTAAATCACAAAGGTAAACTTTTTTCCTTTTATGTTGCTTTTTCTTTGTGATAAAATATACATAACATAAAATTTACCATTTTAACCATTTTTAGGTGTACAGTTTAGTGGCATTAAGCACATTCAAATTGTATAACCATCACTACCATCCATCTTCAGGACTCTTTTTTTATTTTCCCCAACTGAAACTGTATCCGGTAAACAATAACTCCTCAATGGCCGGCCATCCACCTTATTCCTAGCAACCACCATTCTACTTCCTGTCTCTGTGAATTTGCTTATTCCAGGCTCCTCATATGGGGAACTCATAGCATTTGTCCACAAAGATAACCTTTACCTGCAAAATTACCAAGAACCAAAAGTCCACAAGTAAAGAGTGAAAGTCCCCCCCACCCACTCTACTACTTTCCAGTTCCAGTCAGTCCTTAAATGTTACTACTATTAGCAGTTTGATCTTTTCTCAGAGGCAAGTTGTGGCGTGCAGGATGCGTTCCCTCACCAGGGATCGAACCCATGGCCCCTGCATTGGGAGCGCAGAGTCTTAGCCACTGGACCACTAGGGAAGTCCCTAAACACAGGATTATTAAAAATAGTTTTTAAAAGCTCAAGATGAAATACTATATAAATTATATATATTAAATATATTAATTATGTGTATATACTGCAAGCCATAGAGTTTTGCAACTTGCTATATCCACTTAACTGTGTATCATGGTCTTTTTTTTTCATGTCAGTACCTAAAGAGTACCTTATTCTTTTCAGCAGTTGTATTTTTCATCATAAGAATATATCATAATCTATTTAACCAATCTCTTGTTTATGGATACTTAGATTGCTTCTTGGCTTCACTTTAAAAAGCACAGAGAAGAATGTGTTCTTGTTTAATCCATCATATTATATTATTAGTCCATCGTATTATATTCTCTAATACCTCGTCTGGAGTTTTGTAGACTCCAAATCGATTGTAAGTAAAGCAAAGCTGGATTGAGTAATATTTGCCATTGAAACTGTTCCAGGCCTTTAGTAACTTCCATGGACTACCATATACCTATGTCTATGATGGTCTTCGGGCAACAGAAATTTTAAGATGCTCGAGTTTGGTAGCTCTGCTGTGCTGTAGATTTTCTGTCGCGTGTGGTTTTCTGTGAAGTCACCACGGACCGCCTCTGTCTAGTTCTCAGCAGCTGACTGCCTTTGGGGGCTTACTGCTTTACTGCGCAACTTTAGCTTTACAGTAATGTGATTGAGTATGGTCTTTCTATCTGAACATGGGCTCTAGTCTACTTGAAACAGTAAATACATCTCCTTGACAGAGGAAAGAGATTTGAAAGATCTGGTACTAACTGAATTTGAAAGACCTAGTGAGGTTGGCAAAATTGGATTCTCTGGCTTTTGGGAAGATGAGTACAGGGTGTTTTATTTTAATGTTCATATAAAACTGAACACCATTGATAATATATTATGTGTCTAGATGGGTCTTCTGGCTGCTCTTTGAATTAATAAGAATTTCTTCCATGAAGATCTAGTTGAGAGCTCTTGCCTACCCCTCAGTAAGGGCCCTCTTTTGTTTACAGGGACACTGATCTGCAAACTGAAACTAATTGCCCAGCAAGCAAGCATTTTCCTCCCACGGTCCTGGCAAAACATTTGACTGATTGGTTGGCTGGGTAGGACATTTTACGAAGGGTGAACGGGAGGCTGTGATACTAGAGTATAACAGTTATCGATAGTAAGAGGCTGAAGTGATGATAAATGTTTGATTTTTAAAATTATGGACCTTCAGGGCTAGATAGGACTTTAGAAGCCAGTACCTCCTAACGTGGCTCTACATTGCAAGAAATGCTTCCATGGACTTAGCCGAAATATTTCTCTTTGTGGTTAACACCAGCTGGTTCTGACTCTGCCCTTTCGGGGCCACGCAGAACAAGTCAGCTCTCTCTGTACCCTGACAGTTCAGGGATCTGTGGGCAGTGATCGTGTTCCCTCGGAGTCTGGACTAAATAACTTCAGCTCCCTCAACTGTTCTTTATGTGAAATGGTTTCAGATTCCCTTAGACTCTGCTGGTTGCCCCTCTTAGGGAATTTTTCAGTTTTTCTGTGTCTCTCCCGGAGTGTGGAGCACAGAGCTGAACACATCACCCCCGGTTGTGCTCTGGCCCGCTCGTGGTAGAGAGGGCAGTTGCCTCATTCTTTCTGGATGCTGTACTACTGTGGATGCACTTAGCTCCCGATCACAGGAGCTTTTCTGGCAGCCACACTACGTTGTTGACTCATTGAGTCCATTAAGATACTTAAGTCTTATTTTTTTAAACACATACTAGACGAGTCTTTCTTCAGTCTGGACTTAAAAACTCTTTGTTATCCTCTAAAGTATAAACTGAGACAGTTGCCAAGCATGTAAAATGTACTGTGTTAGGTTCAAGCCATCACTTTGGGCCTGCGGTCTGTCAGCGTACCCCACCTAGTCTCTTCACGCTCACCTGCAGGGTGTTCCTGTGCACAGAGTCTAAGGACACGTTAGGGCAGGCCTTCTTACCTCACAGGAGAGAGTACATTTAGGGATGATAAAACAGTTTGGAAGGGGAGAGATCGTGGTTTAGATTAGTTCTTGAGGGTCTCTTCCAGCTCTACAGTTCGGCGATGATTTGGTACCCATGATTCAGGGCACATGACTGCCCCCCCAAGGAGCCTTAATCATTTATTTGTGATCTAAGTTAAGAGATGAGACTTTTTTTTTTCCCCCCAAGCAAACCTTAGAGTTTGAAAGCTCTGACTACTGTGGCGTGTAAATAAAATATTATGAATGGATTTTATTTGAAAGGAACATTCTGGAAATCAGGGCCCTCCTGTCTGTACTGGGAAATGTTTTCTTCATCCTAAAATTCTGTACAGCTAAGTTCAGGGTGTTAATTTGCTTATGGTTATTCAAGAAGATACCATTCATTTTAAGGACACAGAAATTGTTCAGACTTCAAAGATAATGTCTGTTCATAAACTTTTATTGAAAACCTGTGGGGCTGGGTGTGTTTCAGAATTTAGAATTTTTCTGATTTTTAGGAAGTTAATAAGTACATCCCAGTGAAGTCTAGGACAGCATCCTGTGTAATCAAACACATGAAGGTATTTGTAGCAAAAATGTGTGTATATTCACACTGAATGGGTTTTTAAAAAGGCTATAAATAACCTTGTGTTTGTTCAGGTCAGGTTTTGCTGCCAAATGAATAACAGAAAAACCTTCGGTTTTTTGGATCTTCTGGTATTTGCATCAGCTCTGAGTGACTGTGGACCACTGAAATAGCGCTTACACGACACGTGGTGCTCCCTACGCTGCAATGCTGTTTTAAGAGCCTTGCATATATTACTCTACTCAGTCCTCACAAGACTCAGGTGTAATCGAGTTAGGTGTTGTTATTATCTTCATTTTATAGATAAGGAAACTGAGGCTCAGAGAAGCCCAGCTGTGAGGGAGTCTGCATTCAAACCCAGCCTTTCTGGTTCCAGAGTCCATACTGTTGGCATTTAAAGAAAGAGTTACATAGCGGATGAGAGAAGGAAACTATTTTGCTAAAAACATTTGTCCTCGAATACTAGTCTGAAAGATTTTCTTCATTCTCTTATGTGCTATTTATTCACCTCAAATCTTCTGTTTTACAATGTTTTACAGTTAGAGCTCCAGTTCTTCCTTTGATTAGGTTCTAATATTGTCTGTGACAGAGAGGATTGCCTGTAGTCTTTAGGGCTAGGCCCAGGGACTTCTGAAGTTTACTATGTCTTATTCCTGACCCAAATGCCTAGATTTCTGCAGAAATTCCTTAGTGTGATTAGTTTCTGGAACAGCATAGTTAAACTCCAGAGCATTAGTTTCAAATCTACTGAATTCTGTCTCCAGGAAGCCTTCTGGCTAGTTGAAAATTTACACACTGAAATAATCTGATTATGTCTTTTTATCTTGATTTTTTCTAAAGACTCATAAAATTGAAGTGAGCATTACTTTTCATCTCAGAATTTCTAAACATGTATATATTAACTTCCAGACATCTTGGCACCCTTATAAACAGAATGGAAGAAAAATATCATGGTACTGTTTTTACTGATGGGTAAATTATGGGTAGAGTGATTACTGCTCTAGGGCACTTAATAGATCAGAGGAGAATAGAAGTGTAAGATCTTGTTTGGGAGAAAGACTGTTAGATGATAGTTTTAGTTAAAAATAGCTTCAATTCATGCTTTTTGCTTTGATCTTTATTTTTGTGTGTTTTCTTTAGATATAATATAAACATCCTTAATAATAATGTTGAGATTATGTTTCAGGTATCTCTTCTGTAGTCACTTAGCCTTTTTCTCAAGTATGTGTTTTGCTTTATCTGCTTTTCACTAGAAACAACTACCCTAACTGCATTAGTAACTTTGAGGGGAGATTTTTTTTTTTTTAATTGTCATGAAAAAGATAAAAAGTATGTCTGGATACATATGTGTTTGAATCACAGTAAAGGTTTACTCAAATCTTTTTACCTGTATCTATTCAAGTACATGTGATAAATATGTGTCAAAATACCCTCTAGTGATGCCACTGTTCCACAATAAATATTATTGTCAGAAAAATCTTTTCCTGTTACTTTTTCTTCACTAGGATAAAATCTTTCCTCTGTTCTCCTTGCTCATTTTTTTTTTCACTTGAAACTCCTCTGTATGTCCCACTTTCTCTTGTCTCTTCTTCTTGGACCCATCCATTCTTTCATGTTCTTTAAGGAACCAAATTATCGTCTCTACTTAACAGATTCCCGCTTTGTCCTCCTTCAGTGCCTCCTCAAAGCCTAATTCTTCTAAGAAGTCTTTGCCGGGGAACAAAAGGTCCTTGAAGATGTCCTGGTAACAGGGTGCACAGGGCTGAACACTTTGCACTCAGAACAAAACCTGTCTTTCTCTGTGACTTTGACTTGTTTCCTATGGATCTGCTTTTAAAGTCTGTTTAACTTAGATTATTAAGCCCACTTGTAAGAAAATGTCATAGTTCATACAATATTCAGGATATGGTATTAATTCTTTCTTTTTTAGAAAAATGAAGGAAGAGATTTTATTTTTGTTCTGTATCTTCTTTATTGCCCAGCTTTCCCCCCGCTTCTCCTGAGGAATAATACAGAAAAAACAATTATCATAGCAGACGTTATCTGCCTCCAAAAAAAAAAACCCACAGAATTCCAGTACTTTAAATAAGTAGCAGATTTCTTTTTTTGTTTATGAGTAATATGAGTTGTTTTTGTTAGGTAGATGGATTTGGGCTAAATAGCAATGTAAATGATTTAATTTGGTTGAGAAACAAATGTTTGATTTTTTTGAATGACAGAATTAATTAATCAGCTTCTCTCTCATCTGATTTATACATTGGATTTGTTTTTTCAGTAGAGATTTTTGAAATAGGAATTTTCCTACTCTAAAATTCTATAATAAATCAGATCAGATCAGTCGCTCAGTCGTGTCCGACTCTTTGCGACCCCATCTATAATAAATAAGTTATGGTAATCTCCAAACCATTATGCATCTATTAAAATGCTTACATTATGCTAAAAGCAGTATACATAGGAGGAGGGAAATATACCAAAATAATTAGGTGGCGGAAGCTAAGTAATGCGAGTATGGGTCGTTTTCATTTCTTTGTATTCTTCTGGATTTTCCAAGTTTTTTTTTTTTTTAAATCAGTGTACCCAGTTTTATAGTAATAAAAATAAATGAATAAAATATAAAAAATGAGTAAAAAGTTATGATACACTTGATGAGCCTTCAGTTATATGTGATCAAGTCAAGCGATGTTACCCTGGGCCGCTTAATTGTAATTTCTGTGATGGATTCATCAGCTTTGGTCTACCTCAGACGTTTACTTGGCCTCAGTGAGTTGTGGTTCTGAAGAAAGGAGACTGCTGAAGACGGTACCCAAAAAAGGAAGCTGCTCCTGACACCTGCCAAGTCAAGGTCGTGATGACACAGCCAAGGTCTGGTACCTTCAGGGAAAGTTTAACTGAAATCTTAACAAAGTCTGAAAACAGCTGATTCTTTATCCATTTCACTCTGTCTAGGGAATTTAAAGCACAAACTTAAAATTAATTAAAGCAGCTTATGGAAATAGCTCTTGTTTAAATTGTGCAGAATTTGAATTCATGACATTGTCCACAGCCTTTACCAGTGGAAGCTCTTCGGTTATCTCTTCCTCTAGAGATACAGAGCTCCCAAAAGTTTGGTTTCAGTCTGTGCATATGTTTTTCAGTCAGATCAGATGGGGTTGCTTTTATACTGGTAATACAACAGCTGTTCTATATGATATCCTTGCCAGGGAGACAGCACTGAGGAAAGGGGAAATTTATTCAGTTGGAAAAAGGAATGTATCCTGCCCAGTCACAGGGCAAATGATCAGGGGTAGGTATGTTTTCAGCCTGGCTGGAGAATGTTCAATAACCTTTCTTTAGTAAATTTTAGACTCTTTAGATAACTGATTTTGGAAATTTTTGTTTCAGTCTTGCATGCTTAGAAACTGACATATTACCAAGGATCGTATTAAATTTTTATTTTAAAAATCTGTAGTTTTATTTGATGTATGTGAGCAAACAGAAGAGGTTAGGAGTCAATCACAAGGAGAGTAGCGCGTTCTCTAGTCCCTCTAGTTCCTTTTTGGAAATGGTCTTTGAAAGTGAAACTCCTTTAAACGTCCTAGGGAAAGTTGTCTTCTCTGAAGGAAACTGCGTGAACTGAGTAGCTTCTCCATTCTCTTCAGTCCTATCCATTGTGTGTAGAGATGAGATGGCAGTTTGGGAAGGGTTATTAAAGGTAACAATGAGGGGCAAGATGGACTGCTTCATATTCCAAGATGCTTCCTCAGTTTTGCATCTGTATTGAGGATTGATTAGAGGAAGGCATTGGGCATCTTTTTTTTTTTTTGCTGTAGATTTCTCATGTGACTTCATATTCCTTATAAGTCTACAGTGTTTTTTGAGTTACCCGTTCTATATGAACTGCTGTAACAGGTTAGGCCCACCATCCCTTGATGTTGTGTGGGTTAATGAATAGTTATAGAGTGTACCAAAACCACAAAGCAAACTGGCTGTTGGGTATTATTATACTGGATTGGTGGTGTGTTGCCTGCAAACCCATCCTGTTCAACTGGTTTTACTTTTTAAGTTAGTTTGTTGCTTCAACTTGTCCACAGAGGCAGGGCTGGATGGTCCAGCTAATCAGGGGAGCAGCAGTCAGAAGAGCTCATTCGTCTTCCTTTCCACGCACTCTGTAAGTTCCCGAGCACGTTTTCTTTTTTGTTTTTCGTAAATGGGTCTGTGCCTTAGTTTCTCTAACTGTAAAAGGAAGCCTGTTGTGTGCACAGATACAGTGCACGTCACGTCTTTACCACTGGCTTCTAGACCATCGTCTGTAAGATGAGTATGATAGTACCAACCTAATGGGGTTCTTGAGTGTTGACCTAGAATTCAAACCCAGCTTTGTCTGACTTAAAAGTCTGTTTTTTTCTTTCCCTTTTGACTAAACTGTGCTGCAGTGCCAAAGCAGATGGGAGAAGCAGAAGACGAAATAAAGCGTCCCGTGGTTGCAGAGCACACTTTGGGTTCCATTTTTGTCACCTCCCTAGCCTCCTCCCCAGCAAGCCCATGCATGGCCCTCCTCAGCACTTGTTCTGAATTACACAGTTCGATTCAGGTTTGATTGCAGGAACTGCTGTGAAAATCAAAATTAGATCAAAGAGTGTTTCTCAGAGGTAGATACGGGTGTGGAGTGGAGGCGGCAGAGGGGATGATGGTAGGAATCAGATGAAAGGAAGTGGGCAGACTCAATGTGGATGTAAAGCAGAACTCAACAGTAGCTATGAGATGGTCTTCTCAGCGCCAGAAGGATTAGGACAGAGACAATGTATTGCTTATTAGCATTTGGCAAGACATACCACACACTGCAAATGATAGTATTGATTGTTGTCAACTTGACAATGAAACCTTTCATCTTCAACTTCGTATGGACTCTCGATCAAGATGCTGATGCCAAACAATGTGTTGCAGAAAGTAGCAGGTGATGTTTGACGATGTGAAAGTCATGGGAGAATCTCAGACTTGTGACATCTGCAGTCAGCCGAGGGTGCATTTCCCCATCCCATTTTATAAACTTCCCTCCTCACTGGAGGGTTGTCTCTCAGATGAGACAAGGAGAAGCTATTATTTCAAGTCAGAACCAGCCATTTCTGAACCAGTTGCAAATATACTGATGGATGATATACAGAGTGTTGGAGGATTTGATTTGGAAGCAAATAGCTTCATAAGTGGGAAACAGAAAAACCAATATGCACAGTAATGCATACGTGTATATGTATGTGGGATCTAGAAAGACCAATATGCATAGTAATGCATACATGTATATACATGTGGGATATAGAAAAATGGTACAGCTGCACCCATCTGCAGAGCAGGAATGGAGACACGGATGTAGAGAAGGGACACGTGGACACAGTGGGGAAGGAAAGGGTGGGCTGCACCGAGAGAGCGGCATGACACACATGCAGCGCCGTGCGTAAAAGAGCCAGCCAGTGGGCATCTGCCGTGTGGCACCCGAACTCGGTCTGGCGCTCTGTGACTGCCCAGCGCGGTGGGGCGGGGAGGTGGGGGGCGGCTCAGGAGGGTGGGGACGTGTGTGCGTAAAGCTGATTCATGTTGTCCTATGCCAGAGACCAACACCACACTGTAAAGCAGTTATCTGCCAATTAAAAAAATATGCATCTCCCCCCCCCAAAAAAGAAATAGCTTCAGTTTGTACAGTATTACTCAACAGTAATTATGTATATTATTACCTCCTGCGAGTGCTCAAGTGTTACACTGTGGTCAAGTCGAACTATGTAACTATAGTTGTGGCGAATAGGTAGACAGTGCAAAACCTGGTCATATCAGTCTTCTGGTTAGTAATTTAAGATGACATGTATGCTGCAGCTGCTGCTAAGTCGCTTCAGTCGTGTCCAACTGTCTGCGACCCCATAGACGGCAGCCCACTAGGCGCCCCCATCCCTGGGATTCTCCAGGCAAGAACACTGGAGTGGGTTGCCATTTCCTTCTCCAATGCATGAAAGTGAAAAGTGAAAGTGAAGTCGCTCAGTCGTGCCCGACTCTTAGCGACCGCATGGACTGCAGCCTCCCAGGCTCCTTCATCCATGGGATTTTCCAGGCAAGAGTACTGGAGTGGGGTGCCATCGCCTTCTCTGAGATGACATGTATACGTCAGTATAATTCTCCTCTGTATTCGCCATGAGTGACCATTAAAGCTTAGGTTTCCTAATACGTCTTAAAACTTCTCTATAGTCTGTGTCTGTCCTCATTTCCTACCACCCTTCACCTTGTGCTTTAAACTCCAACAGATTCGAGTTGCTTCTGTTTCCCCCCAAATGCCATGCTTATTGTCGTCATCATTATTACTAATAAGACAGTCATCTTTGGAGGTTTTCCTCTGTGTCAGTTGCTAAAGAGCTTTAAATGAATTATAATGACCTTGCCTAATTATCTCCATTTTACTAAGCAAGAGTGGCGGCTTTGAGAGTTGAAATCCATTGAACAAGGCCTCACAGCTAGTAAATGTAGAACCTTGATTTAAATTTAGATCTGTGTAGCCTCAACGCCTCCTCTCTTAATCACTAAGCTAACTGGCCTCTTGTTACTTTGCTTCTGCTGTTCCCTCAGCCTGGAATGGCCCTTCTCTTCAGTTTGAATACAGGCCTTAAAATAGAAGCAAATGCTCGTTGATTTAGTCAGAAACGGACTTTACTAAACGATTAGTAAAGAGTTCACAGAATCTCCAGGGGAACCAAATTCAAGACATGGAGCTAGAGATAATACCTAGGGAAAACAATAATCTGGCATTGAGAACCTTTGTGGTGGAATAGCAAGCCTTAAAAATTGGAAATTGGAGAATTCCCCCAAATAGGAAGGAATTAGTAGCAATTATTCTATGATACAGGCTTCCCTGGTAGCTCAGAGATTAAAGCGTCTGCCTGTAATGCGGGAGACCTGGGTTCGATCCCTGGGTTGGGAAGATCCCCTGGAGAAGGAAATGGCAACCCACTCCAGTATTCTTGCCTGGAGAATCCCATGGACGGAGGAGCCTGGCGGGCTACAGTCTATGGGGTCGCAAAGAGTCAGACACGACTGAGCAATTTCACTACGACTTCACTATACTATGATACTAGGCTGCCCCCCCCACCCCCAAAAGAAGACAGAGGTCCGCCACATCCCTTTTTTCACCTAATAAACTTACTTGTCCTTGAGAAACATGCAACCTCCTATACTGTTTTACCTTATATATTCTAATATTACTGTACATATTTTTTTTGATTACTTGCTTTTTAAGGATTCTTAGTTTAAGTATTACTTGTTCATGTAATTGATTCCTCTATATGGCACCCCACTCCAGTACTCTTGTGTGGAAAATCCCATGGATGGAGGAGCCTGGTGGGCCGCAGTCCATGGGGTTGCTAAGAGTTGGACAAGACTCAGCGATTTCACTTTCACTTTTCACTTTCATGCCTTGGAGAAGGAAATGGCAACCCACTCCAGTGTTCTTGCCTGGAGAATCCCAGGGATGGGGGAGCCTTGTGGGCTGCCGTCCATGGGGTCGCACAGAGTCAGACCTGACTGAAGCGACTTAGCAGCAGCAGCAGCAGCATACCTTATTCTTTAATGGCTATGTCTTAGTGATGTTTGTACTCTCTAAGACATCCCTGAGATAGTGTTCAGCATTCAGTACATAGTAAGTACTCAATAAATAGTTGAGCTGAATTAAGGCATAAATCCTCCTTGCCCAGCACCGCTAGAATGTAAGTTCCAGAAGGGCAGGGATTTTTGTCTTTGTCTCTCTGTCTCTCTTTTTTTTAAACCACTGTCTCCCCAGCACCTAGATTCATTCCTAACATATGTTGAAACCTGAGAAAATACTTAAAGAATAAATGAATATTCCTAAATAAAAATTCTTTATTTCTGGAAATGACACTGTCATAAAACCCTTGGATGTGACCGCTGGGAAGACCATAGCCTTGACTATACGTACCTGTGTCAGCAGAGTAATGTCTCTGCTTTTCAGCATGCTGTCTGGGTCTGTCACAGCTTTCCTGCCAAGAAGCACTCGTCCTCTGGTTTCATGGCTGCAGTCACCGTCCGCAGTGATCTTAGAGCCCAAGAAGAGGAGATCTGTCACTACTTCCGCCATTTCTTTTTTTTTTTGCCGTGAAGTAATGGGGTCAACCTTCTAAATATTTGCTGTTCATTTCATTTTTATATTTTGAATACCTATTTACTTATTGGAATACTACTTATAATCATTTTAACTCTACTGCTGATCCTTTCAATTCCAATTTAGTAGTAATACCCCATTTTACAAAGAGCCTGAGTCTGAGATGAGGTTAAGTTGTTTGCTCAATAGTCACATAGCTCGGAAGTACTAGTGAGCTGGAATTCAAACCCAGATCCCTCTTTTTTTGGAAGTGCTTTCTGTTAGGGCAAAACAATGTGCTAAAAGCAGGGTGTGCTCTAGTTTATCCTCCCAACCCGTGCTAGTTTTTGTTTGTTTGTTTGGCCACAGCGTTGCAGGCAGGATCTTAGTCCCCGACCGGGGATCACACCCTGGCCCTCCTGCAGAGGAAGCACAGCGTCCTAACCCATGGATCCCCCAGGGAACTTCCCATAATGCCTGTTAGTTTTAATGCAGCTTTTTGCCCCTGCCATCGTCACTCTTTCCTGATTTATAGTCATTGTTTTTCTGTGCATACCGTAGACCTGTTTCCCATCCTCTTTGGTGTTCCTCTTGATTCTTTTTTGTAGTAGGAAATATGTATTTTATTTGAAAGATCAAAGCACATCCTCACCTATTACTATGCCTGTTTATTTTCATTTCACTTTCATTTTTTTGTTAGCTTTCTTGATCTGTACAGTGGATCATTTCCAGAAAAGAAGACGCAGATACCTGTTATGAGTCAGATGAGTAATATTATATACATTAATCAGGATGGTATGTAAGGACAGATAGCATACACCCAACCAAGGGCCATTCCAGCTGGTAGGACAGGTGAAAGGCAAGATTGTCAGAAACAGACACAGTAACAAATAACGATACAGAGTTACTACAAAAGCTTTTCTGTGCCTTTATCATTGTTTCACTTGTGAATTAAACTTCTATTGAGAAATTAGAAATGGATGCCAGACATTTGTAGCCAAAAAAATGTTTTATTTAAAATTAGTTTCGGAAAATTCTTTTTCTTAGCATATGATCTTTCTTGTTAACAATAGTCCTTTTTTAAACAATTGATGAGAAAGTAAACATTTCTCTTTGCTATATTTCTTTCGGTTGATAATAGATCACTCATTTAGAAATAAACAGCTTAAAGCCAGTGATTAAGTAGTCTTCAGGAAATAAAGCCACAGGTGTCACAAGCTGTTACTTTGTATTTCCTTATTGCTTAATCAGTCTGAAGTGGTACCTTCCTCTTTCTTTTCTTTACTTCCTTTCTCTTTGCTCTCTCCCTTCTCTCTCTCTCTCTCTCTTTTTCTATTGTTAATCAGACAAGATTTCAGATCCTTTTTCATGTGTTTTTTTTTCCTAGGTGGGGGTTCTCGTCATGTTAAAACTGGCCTTTCAACTATGTTTCATTAGATGGTTCAGCTTAAGACTTTACATTCACTTTTATTTAAGTAATAGAGAAAAGGGTATGCTTTGTCAATAAGTTTACACTGGGCTTTCTGTGTCAACAAAATTAAATTTTTTTATTCATTTATCAGATCATTGTTGGTTACCTGCTGTGTACCTAGTGCTGGGCTGGAGAGATGCTAGAGAGACAAGTGAGATGTGTTTGTTTTCTGTCCTGATCCAGAAAATCAGACTACAGGTGGATAAGTTCCACCAGAGTGGTACGCACATGCATCAGGAGCAAAGAGGGAACTCCTCACTCAGACCTGAAGGGGGAGGCGTGAAAGACAGTGTCCTTTCTGGAGGAACTCTTCTCTGAGCGGAGTCTTGAGAACAGACAGGAATTAGCCAAGTGCAGGAGGGAGAAAGTGTGGCAGTAGGAAAGCACGTGCTAGGCCTGTTGAGGGATGTGGAGTGCTGGGCGGCTCATAGGAGAGGGGAGCGCGTGTGCGGCTGGAACAGGGCTGGTGGGGTCTGAGGCTGGAACAGCCGGCGCTTGCCAAATCAGGCAGTACTTCGTATGTCGTGCTCAGAAACCGATTCTGAAAGCAACGAGGAACTGTAAGCCCTGAAGTGACATGGTGGGGTTTGAGTTTTGCGTCAGTCTGGAAACTGCAGGATACTCCTAAAAGTGATCCCCAACAAAGATAATTAGAGGCCACTGACTGCCTCTCTAAATCTTTCCCAGCATTAATTTTGGATTAAAGGGTTTAAATGCTAAGATAATGTAATAATAGGAGGGGGACATGAATTGGCTTTCTATCCTCTCTTATTAAGCAAACATTTGAAACCTATTTTGCTTGTTGGTATAACACACGGACTTAGATGACTAAAATTAGAGACCCGACAAACGAGCCAGCAATGGTGCTCGGCCTCTTCATGCAGCTGGTGTCAGACTGAACAAACCCAGGGGTTTCCTGTGTGCCAGGCACTGCGGAGCTGAGCACAGAGAGGTGGACGACTTAGGTGTTTCCAGTCTGCTGGAGGGATGGACTTGTACACACGTGCTTTAGCAGACTTAGGTGTTAGATTCCTTTACTTAAATTTTCATTTTCTATCCTTATCTCAAACCTTAAAAGTGTGCATGAGGAAATCAAGGATAAGAGAGAGATTTCCCCCCAGATTTATTAAGATATAATTAATGTGTAACATCATATAAGTTTAAGGTACAGAATGTGATGGTTTGATGCACATTTATGTTGTAAAACATTTATCACAATAAGGTGAGTTAACATATTTCATGCCATTTTGTTGTTGTTCTGATGGGAATATTAAAGTTCTACAAAGAGAGGTATTTGTGTAATAATGAATGACAAATAGCTATAATTCAGCATTCCGTTTACCTAGCTCCAGAGTTTTTCCTTTTTCCCCCATCATATATTTAGCTTCCTCTGACAAGATGTGCATGCCTGCTGAGTCACTCGGTCATGTCAGATTCTTTGTGACCCCATAGACTTCAGCCAGTCAGGCTCCTCTGAGCGTGGGAGTCTCCAGGCGAGAATACTGAAGTGGGTTGGTATTTCCTTCTCCAGGACCCGGGGATCGAACCTGAGTCTCTGGCATCTCTTGCATTGCGGATTCTTGACCACAGAGCCATGTGGGAAGCCCTCTCTGACAAAGCAATGCATATATATGTTCAAGCCTGAAAGTAGTTTTCTTCCCATATTCTCTTAATTCTTTCCAACACTACCCAAACTAGGTGAGCCTCAAAGGATCCAGCCATTAGGGGTTAAAAATGCAGGCTTTAAAGTCATATTGTCTGGATTCAAATCCTGGTTCTATCACTTACCCTCAGTCTGTCAGCCTGCTTCATAGAATTGTGAGTTCTGTTAGGAGGTAATGTTAAAACAGTGGAAGCATAAGGAAAGAATTCCCTACGTGTTAGTTGTTAAAATTGTTTTTGGAATAGCAACTCATATTTTTCCAAACATTCAGGAAATTTTGCTAAACTGTGTTTGAATCAATCTACCTTACTCAAATGAATCTTGGTGAAGAGCTTTCGCCTAGCATGCACGTTTGAAATCTGACCTCTTGAACAAGAGGGGGTCAGTGAGTGACTTGGTATCACAAGCATCTATGAAAATATGCCTGTGAAAGTAGCACAAAGACACTTTAAACTTTTTTTATTATGTAATATTTTGAAAATAAAAGATGACAGACCAGTGTAATGGCCTCTTTCACACCTATGTCACACGCCTGGAGAGCCATCCAGGCCAGTCCTGCCTCATCCACACCCCCGCCCATTTACCCCTCTCCTATTTGATTTTGAAACAAATCCTAAAAATCACATCATTTTGTCTATGAATATTTCAGACAGTATTTCTAAAATGTAAAACTTCTCCTATTTTTCTTAAGTATCTAAATGAGAATATGAACAATTTTTTAATATCATCAAAATGCTTTCTTTATGACTGGGGAGAGGAATCCTTCCTTTTTTCTGGCCATAGCGCGTGGCTTGTGGGATCTTAGTTGCCCCTGCGGTGAAAGCACCAGTCCTAACCCCTGGACTGCCAGGGAATTCCCCTTTCCTTTTTTAGAGCTAAACCTAGAGACATGATTGATCAGTCTGGGGGAGTAGTAATGAAAATTGGTTATTTTTTGTTATCATTTCTGACATTGCTAAATACCTCATATAGCCCAACTGTTAGTTCAAAACTAACAGTGTAAGGACTCCCTTAATTGGGTAGAATAAGGTACAGAAATTTTACTTTGGGTTGTGCTGGGTCTTTGTTGGGCACCCGGGCTTTCTCTAGCTGCTGTGGGCGAGGACGCCTCTTCACTGCGGAGCATGCGCTTCTCACTGTGGCGGCTTCTTGCTGCAGAGCAGAGGCTCTAGGCATGGGTCAGTAGTCGTGGCACACGGGCTTAGCTGCTCTGAGGCCTGTGGTATCTTCCCAGACCAAGGGCAGAACCTGTGTACCCTGCACTGGCAGGAGGATTCTCATCCACTGTACCACAGGGAAGTTCATAAGGATTTGCTGAGTTCAAGAAACTTTCCTATTTATATTCCTTTTAAAATGTCTGTGGCCCACATTATTTTTGTAACAAAGATATTCTTCCTTTTGATCACCTAATTTCTTTTATCGCCTTAGAATTTTAAAGTACTTTCCCCCTCCTATCTCCTAGCCTAACTTTTAGCTGGTTGGAGTGACTTTAGGGCTAATACAGGGGAGGTTTTGGTCTCCAGCAGAGGGTCAGTTGCAACTATGAAAACAACTGAAGCAAACGGTCTATTGATAGAAGAACATTTCATTATAAAAAGTTCTTTTCAAATTCCAGGATATGGGTTGCTTGGTCACTGAAGAGTCTGTTTTCCATTCACTAGCACCCTGGGTGTCTCAGCAGACCTGGTTAGGAATGTCCTGCTCATTTTGAATGAGAAAAAAGGACAGAGAAGCTGCCCAAATGCTGCATCGCTCAAGTCAAACATATTACATCCGCTACATAGGTGATCCAAAACCTTAGGCTTTTAGGATTTACTCAGACATACAGATAACTTCCATTTTGAGTGGTGCCAATTTTGATTACAAAATGCCCATTGTACCAACCTCTAAATCCCCATTCTTTAATTTTTAAGCCCTTGGACCTCATAATTTCCCCGAAGTTTTACGTAATGCCAACTCAACAATTAGCAGAAGTGGTCGTGCTGATGAAACAGGTCTTTGATATTGGTTCAGTTATAGATCTGGAATGTTTATTCCCCTGGGCTTTCCAGCTGAGGGATTCCCAGCATGAACTCCTACTTTGGAAAATATCTGAGTGGGCAGCCTTGTTTGCCACATTGCCCTCATTGTCTGTTTGTTTATTCAGCTGAAAAGCTGCGCTTGTCACTTATACAGTCAGGCATGAATCTCTAGGTCTCAGAAGCTGTTAAAATGGGTGGAAAGATGGGGAAGGGAAAGGATGCAAATTGTTATCGGATACTGACAGGGTGTGCCGTGAACGTGCTCGCTTAGGGAAGAGCATTATGACTTTAAGGTTATTACCAAGCACAACTCTGATCACATTTTTATAGCCCTGTTCTATTAGGGTCTAGGATTCAATGCAGTTTTCCTACCTTCTGGGTAAGAGACATTGATAATTCATTGGCACATGTGATTTTTTTTTTTGCCGCAATAGAGAAATAGGTTTTGAGAACATGAACATACCATCTGGCCCAAGCAGTGATAAATTTTCTCTGATTATAATAGCGTGCACATGCTCTTGGCATTGACTTTTCTGGCTATCTGTCAGCTGGATTATTTTATTTTAGCAGGTTACTAAAAGGTCTCTTTGCCTTCATTCTTTCCCAATGCATTCTCTACATATGGTCAGAGTTATAGTTCTAAACTGAAGGTATGATCATGACATGCTTTTTTGTATAAAACTTTCCATGGCTACCCAGTTCCCTCAAGAAAGCCCTGAACCTATCACTATACCTGCTTCGTATTCAGGGTCAGAGCTAAGATGAACTTTTCTTGGTTCTCTGCCCTATTTTACCCCTGGTCACTACACATGCTACCCATTGCCATTCGGGATAGTCTTCCTTTCTTAGCATGGCCACACCTCATTCCTCGTGTCCAGTCTAGATTTCTTCCTCTGGGAAGTCTTACATAGGCGTCTTTCCCTGTGAAAACACATACCATGCTTTCGCATCCGCGGTGGTGTGGCTCCACCTCAGCACTTTTCATACTGTATCGCTGCTTTGTTTTTGTCTCTGCTGTAAGACCTTAAGCTGCATAAAAGCAGGAACCGTGTCTTTTTTCCACATCGTTGTGTCTTTAGCATCTAGAAATTACATTACTCATTTCTGGTTCAAAACTACTTTGTTGATAATTGAATTAATAAATTATGTGCTTTGCCAAGGGTTGTTTCTCTAACAACATCAGAGTCTGTTTTCATGTTCTTGATATTTTCCTTTTCATCTTCTAGTCATATACATTCATTCACTTACTCACTCATTTAATTATTCAACAGAATATTGCTTTGAACCTTTGCAGCCTCCATCCTTGCCCGGAGCATGTGGAAACAACAGGCAGAAGGCAGGCTGCTGCACATACATGCGCTCCTGTTGGCCAGCCCATGGAGACGGGGCTCTCCAGCACCCGCATGCACAGCCCTTCCTCGCCTCCTGCACAGCCGCTGCGTTTTTCTTTCCTGCCCTGCTTTTCCTTCTTACTATTTAGCTACCTTCTAATATACTCGATATTTAAGCTGCTTATTGTATGTCTCCCTCTGCTAAGAGGTGAGGGCCACACGGGCATGAATTTTGGTTTGTTTTATTGACTGCTGCATCCCCAGCCTTTAATGCTATGTCTGGCACAGAGTAAGTCAATGCCTATTAATATTTGCTGGATGAAGTAACAAATTCACGCCCTTAGGTGTGCTTCTCTTTCTTTTTCACTCTTTTGGTGCACCTGACTCAGTCCTGCTTCCAGTACCGAGCTGTTTGCTTTCTTTTACTTTTAGGACTTTGCATTTAGTCCTTATCTTGAGGCCATAGTCTTAGCCACCCCAGGCAAAGATTCTGTTTATCCATTTATTGCCTTGGGTGACCATGACTTAACTTCAATCTGACGTCCGCATCTCCTAACCTGGTGTCTGAAGCCCAGAGAGCCATGGATGTGTGTGTTGGGGAGGGCTGAGTATGCACTCAGAGGTGGATCAGATGTGAAACCTGTTTTTCTAGAACCCAAATAGGACAGGTAGATTAGTAACCATAGTACAAGGTCATGTAAGATAGTGTTAATAATGAGGAATATTAATCATTGGGGAGTATGTCTTGTAAAAAATTATGAAATACATCAAGCTTCCCAAAAAGCGTAGAAAGTAAGATAGTGAACATCCCCTCTGTACCTAGCTTTTGGCTTTGTAACATCTGAACTATCTCCCACATTTGCTTCAATTTTTTTGTTTTGTTTTGAAATAAAATACTAGATATGACTAAAGTCTCCAGTGTTCCTCTTTTATCCAGTTTTCTTCTTCCCTCCTCAAGTGTAACCACTATTCTGAATTTGATCCTGTGTGTGCACATGCGTGCATGCACACGTGCACACACACACAATATAGTGTGTGGTTTTATGTTTTAAACTGCATGATGACGTCTTCCCATGCTCTTTCCACTCAGCATTTTTTTTGAGATTTATCTCGCTGGCTCATGTAACTCCAGTTGTCTAAGTTGTTGTGTGGTTTCCTACTGTATGAATACACCACAGTGTGCTGATTTTCTTACTGATCAGATCAGATCAGATCAGTCGCTCAGTCGTGTCCGACTCTTCGCGACCCCATGAATCGCAGCACGCCAGGCCTCCCTGTCCATCACAAACTCCCGGAGTTCACTCACACTCATGTCTATCGAGTCAGTGATGCCATCCAGCCATCTCATCCTCTGTCGTCCCCTTCTCCTCCTGCCCCCAATCCCTCCCAGCATCAGAGTCTTTTCCAATGAGTCAACTCTTTGCAAGACGTGGCCAAAGTATTGGAGTTTCAGCTTCAGTATAATTCCCTCCAAAGAAATCCCAGGGCTGATCTCCTTCAGAATGGACTGGTTGGATCTCCTTGCAGTCCAAGGGACTCTCAAGAGTCTTCTCCAACACCACAGTTCAAATGCATCAATTCTTCAGTGCTCAGCCTTCTTCACAGTCCAACTCTCACATCCATACATGACCACAGGAAAAACCATAGCCTTGATAAGACGAACCTTTGTTGGCAAAGTAATGTCTCTGTTTTTGAATATGCTATCTAGGTTGGCAATAACTTTCCTTCCAAGGAGGAAGCGTCTTTTAATTTCATGGCTGCAGTCACCATCTGCAGTGATTTTGGAGCCCAGAAAAATAAAGTCTGACACTGTTTCCACTGTTTCCCCATCTGTTTCCCATGAAGTGATGGGACTGGATGCCATGATCTTTGTTTTCTGAATGTTGAGCTTTAAGCCAACTTTTGCACTCTCCACTTTCACTTTCATCAAGAGGCTTTTTAGTTCCTCTTCACTTTCTGCCATAAGGGTGGTGTCATCTGCATATCTGAGGTTATTGATATTTCTCCCGGCAGTCTTGATTCCAGCTTGTGTTTCTTCCAGTCCAGTGTTTCTCATGATGTACTCTGCATATAAGTTAAATAAGCAGGGTGACAATATACAGCCTTGACGTACTCCTTTTCCTATTTGGAACCAGTCTGTTGTTCCATGTCCAGTTCTAACTGTTGCTTCCTGACCTGCATACAGATTTCTCAAGAGGCAGGTCAGGTGGTCTGGTATTCCCATCTCTTTCAGAATTTTCCACAGTTTATTGTGATCCACACAGTCAAAGGCTTTGGCATAGTCAATAAAGCAGAAATAGATGTTTTTCTGGAACTCTCTTGCTTTTTCCATGATCCAGCGGATGTTAGCTATTTCAAATAATGCGTTTCTTTACTGTTTCAAATAAAGCTACAGTGAATTTTGCCCATGTCTCTTCACAAAGAGGAGACTTTCTCTGGGACAATGCATTGCAGTTAGTGTGCATAGAAATCACCTGGGAATCTTGTTGCATCATAGGTTCTGGCTCAGTTGGTATGGGGTGGGCCTGAGAACCTGCCTTTCTCACAGGTTCCCAGGCGATGCAGACCCGTGGGCCACACTTTGAGTTGCAAGGCAGCAGTAGGTGGCTGTGCATCGTTGTCTTTCTAGATATTGCTGTATGCTTCTCTGACGACGTTGTACAAGTTTATGTTCCCCTCAGGAGTGTATGAGATATTTGGTTGTTCCAGGAGTAGCCCCTTATTAATAGTATTGAAATGTAATCTGTAGCCATTCTTTCCTTAAAATTAGAAAGATTTTTGGGTGAGAAAACATGAATAAAACAATAATTTCAGTGGATAGTTAGCTTAACTACAGTATTTCTTAGGAATTGACCTAAATTAGATATATGGATCCTAATTAAATAAATTTTTAAAAAATCCACTTGTCTCTTTTCAGATTGTCACTCCATTTACCATTGTCAGCCCGGACAGGGCTCTGGCTATTAGATGAACTATCCCAGATGCTCAGAGGGATGGGGAACTGTGTGGCAGGCTCTGTGCTGCACTTTCACTTAATCCCCACTTTTGTACACGCTCCCAGCTAAGTATTACAGCAAATGTTGCATCGCATCTGTTTGGCTTCAAGGTTTATATGTGAATTGAGTTTACTCCTCTTAGCTTCAGTTATCTGTAAAAAGGGAAGTAGACCAGATAATTAGATCCTTAAGTCCCAGCACTTAATGTTTCCTAGCTTCTCTGATAAATTAAGAAGTTCAAACACATACATATGATGATAGCTTCCACCCACCTATATTTTTAATTATTAAAAAGCACACTTAAAACTCACCACTTTGGCCATTCTTAGTGTACAGTTAAGCATTAAGTGTATTTACACTGTTGTGAGACAGAGCTTCAGAACTTCTCATCTGCAGATTTGAAACTCTCTCCTCATTAAATAGAACTCTTCCTTCCCTCCTCCTCTCCCTGAACCCCTGGTAACTGTCACTGGACTCTGTTTCTCTGAACTTGGCTACATTAGATACTTCTTATAAATGGAATCATGCAGTAGTCATCTTTTTGTGACTGATTTCATTTAATATAATGATTTCATTCCATCCATTTACAGCATGTGACAGGATTTCCTTGCTTTTCAAGACCAAATACTATTTTGTGGTATGTATACTCCACACTTTGTTTATTCACACCTGTAGCTGGACATTTGGGTTGCTTCCACATCTTGGCTATCATGAATAATGCTGATAGTGAACAGGGGTGTGGCAGTATCTTTTCAAGACCCTTCTTTCAGTTTTTTTGGATATATATTCAGAAGTGGGATTACTGGATTATATGATCATGCTACTTTTGATGTTTTGAGGAATGTCTATATTGTTTTCCATAGCGATTGCACCAGGTTACAATTCTGCCAACAGTGTGGTGACATCTTCTACTGGCACAGAAAGTAGCGAATGGGATGTGTGAAATCAGAAGTGAAGTAGGGAGAATAGGCAAGTCCACCGGAGTGAAGGTGAATCTCACTGTGCTAGTATCTGTTTCCCTTGGCTGTTTGAGCTAACACCGCTTGCTTCTCTGAGACTGTTACTTTAGGAGTGGAGGAGGAAGCCAAATTATTTCTTCGTTGATTTCTTATTGACCACTGGTCCCTGAGAGTTTCTGAGACGGTTCATTCCAGCAGTGCTTTAGCGATGGTCAAAGGAAGCTAGAACGCTGTGTGTTGTATTGTTTGCAAAGTTGAACAAGGCCCTTGACATCTCGGTGCTCCCAAATTCTCATTTAAGAAAAAAGAAAAAGGAGCCTTCCAGTCCATGTTTTATTGATAGAATTGTGACTGCTGACCATTTCAGTTTTCTTCTGAGGATTCTGTGAGTGTTTATATGTGTGTTTTCAAGAGGAGAGATAATTGGATTCCACTTACCGTGTGTATAGGAAGAGCTGGAGTGAGCAGTGGTATTGCAACAGGAATTTCTTCTCTCTTGTGCCCTTATTTTTGAATCTGAAGTGTTACCCAAATGCTTAGTCATGATGATAAGGCAAAGAACTTCACAGCTTGCAGTGTGAAACAATGTTTATACTGTATAAGTGTTTGATAATAGTGAAGTGTGGCAGGAGAGTGGGAAGAATTTGTCAACATGTTTTGAGGAGTAAGAGGATTAGATGGGGAGCACAGAGTAAGATAGCCCACATCCACTTTCAAAAGAAAAAAGTTCTTTCAAATGTCTTTTGAAATAACTCAAGGCTCAGCTATTTTCACTTGGCTCTTAACTCCAAACCATTTAAACTTTTAGCCCTGCAGACAGCTGCAGACAGGTATATTTCCCGCCTTGCCATGTTTGTTGATGAAAGCAAGCAGACTTAATTTCACTGTATAACATACATACAGGTGTCTGTATGTTTGCAAAAGCAATTCTTACTCGTGATGCTCCCCGATTTCAGATTTTCCTGTTCGACTGTTACAGTATTTATCAGTAAATCTATCATCTCAACTCTCCTGTCTCGAATCCTTCCTTCACACTGCTGCTAAGGATAATCTAGTCCCAGCTGGACTCCTTGACACCATCTGACCTCGAGGACCCTCCATTTGCTTATCTTATCCCTTATATTACCTGTACTTACTTACTGATTCCTTGCAAGTTTTACATGTCAGTGTGTGTAAAGTACATAAAACAGGGCCTGGTATGTAAGAAGGAGATAAGTAAACGAATAATGAATAGTAGTAACATGGTTACTGTTGCTCCTGTTGTTGTTGCCATTTTGTTCCCGTTGTTTTTGTGTCTTTCATTGATCTGTTTGTTTCTGGCTGAGCTGGCTTTGTCAGCCTCTCTCCGGCTGTGCGAGCTGGGGCTGCTCTTGCTCGGGGTGCTTGGGTTTCTCACCGCAGCGGCTTCTCTTGTTGTGGAGCATGGGCTCTAGGTGCCTGGGCTTCGGGAGCTGTGACACAGGGGCTCGTTAGTTGTGGTTCGAGGGCTGTAGAGTGCAGGCTCAGCAGTTGTGGTGCACAACTTTAGATGCCCGTGGCGTGTGGGATCCTCCCAGACCGGGAATGGGACTGTGTCCCTTGTGTTGGCAGGCGGACTCCCAGCCACTGTGCCACCGGGGCAGTCCTGCTGTTTCTACTTCTGAAGCCCGATTCCGGCCATATCATTACTCTGCTCAAGAATTTTCCATATTCTTTTTTGCCTGCAGCAAACTTTTTGGGGACATCAGAACCATTTTTGAAGCCTGTAAAAAAGTGCGTATCTCTGAGTCCCTGCCTCCCCCAGATAGAAATAGAGATTTCTATTCAGGAGGCCTAGGATGGGACCCAGGGAATCAGAATATGAGTGTGCTCCCCAGGGGATTCTGAAGCAGGTGGTATGGGACCTTATTTGGAGAATCATACCACGTAGGATGAAGTACAAACTCCTGAGTCTAGAGTTCAGAGCCTCAGTAAACCCTGTTTGTATATATTTTCTCCTTCTATTACTTCCTGTTAGTCTGTTGCAACCGTAGTTAGATTTCCCCTCTACTCTTGCTTCCCTGGGTACCCCAGGTGCTTTCCCAGGATGGTATGGCATAATTTTGTGATCAAATATTTCTAATAATCCACAAACCATCTATTTAATAATATGATTAAAACTTGGCTTGGAGTGAATATTAAACTGTAACATGTGAGACCAACCTTCCCTTTTTCGAAAATTAGGAAACAGTTCCTAGGTAACATCACTGGGTACCTTAGGATAATATTTTAAAATTGACCTTTCCTCTTGTTCTCTTTGCACTGCTCTTCTCTGAACTCATTTTACAGGTATTATACTGAGCAAATAGTTTTAGCCTTTAAGTTGCTCAGCTGTGCTCTGTAAATAGAGACACTCAGACAAATCTAGTCCCAACCTCAGAAGCCGTTGGCAGTACTTGAATTTCTTTTATGTTTCTTTCCTTTTGTGTTCTGTTGCTACAAAATTAAGGTATTAATGAAATTGTTTAGGGTAATTTGAGTGTTTTCTGAGATCACTGATGATCCCTTTTAGTTCTCAATACTTGCAATTTTTAGTAACATCTAAGAATGCTGTTTTGCTAAAAAGATTACTTATAATAAAATATTGTTTGGGGAAGAGAAGGCCCTATCATAGGTATTTTCTTTGCCTTGTCTCCTCTTATTTTTATTTTTTTAATTAATTTATTTTAATTGGAGGCTAATTAGTTTACAATATTGTAGTCGTTTTTGCCACACGTTGACAGGAATCAGCCATGGGTGTACACGTGTCCCCCATCCTGAACCCCCCTCCCACCTCCCTCCCCATCCCATCCCTCAGGGTCATCCCAGTGCCCCAGCCCTGAGCACCCTGTCTCATGCAGCGAACCTGGACTGGCGATCTATTTTAAAACATTCTTATAAGTTAGGTATCATTATCCCAGTTTTATGAAAAGTCTTTACAAAGAGGGTATGAGATTTAATATCGCATAGTTTATAAGCAGTGATTACAATATCTGACCCAGACCCCTTCACCTCATGGCCTCGCCTCTTCCTGCTGTGGCCTGGAGCTAGATTTCAGTGTTCACGTTTGTTTGCTGTATTTGCTCTCCTCCCCCTTCTCGTTTTCCCTTAAACTCAAGGAAGCTGTGAAAATGCTGTAAATAATAAGCTCACCAACATTCAGAGTTTGATAGAATAGTCATTCTTCCAAGCCATAGGGGCAGTATTTGGTTAATTCTTTCAGTGCATTTTGAATTTGATGGTGGCCTGAAGGAATAAAATGCACTTTTAAAAAGTAAATAATTGACTCGTATTAAATGGAAAAATTAGCTTTTTTTTTAAGCCTTGAAAAATGCAAACAAATGGAAAAATAGTGGACATGAAGAAAATGTTTTGCCTAGGTAGCAATTTAGCATATTCCATATCCATGACCTTTGACTTCTAGATCAGTACGATTCTTTTAGAGAGATACTGGAAATACTAATTAGCAGTATTCTCTTAGCTGTGAGAATGCACTTAAATAAACAGATCCCAAATACCAAATCATGAGCATGCATGTTTGCCTTTGAGCAATATATTGACTCACCAGCCCAGAGCAAGTGCAGCTCTCCAAGTCGCCAGTTGGGGATTATTTCTGAAGCTGGAGCAATTGTTTCACTCTGCCCTACTGTTTGACACTCATTTGACTTGTTACTTTCTCACACGGAAAGCAGGTTGACGAAACCTCTAGACACACACCCAAAGCGAAAATCCATAAAAATTTATAAATTGGACTTAATTAAAATAAATTTAAGACTTTTGCTCTTTGGAATACTACTAAACAGAATGAAAACTCAGCCATTGACTGGAAGAATATCTGCCAAATCACGTTTCTGTCAAAGGACTTGTATCAAGAATATACAAAAAACTCTCAAAACTCGAAAAGCAAACAGTGTGATTTAAAAATAGGGGAAAGGTTGGGACAGACCCTTCACCAAAGAAGACGTGTGTGTGGCAAATAAACACTTGAAAAGATGTTTGCTTTTGGTGTGTGTCTAAGAGTTTCTGCCTAACCCAAGGTGAATCAGATTTTCTCGCTTTCTTCTAGAGGTATTATAGTTTTACATTTTACTTGTAGAGCTATGCTGTATTTTGACTTTTTACAAGGTGTGAGGTTAACTCAACGTTCAGTTTTTTTGCATATGAGTGTCCAGTGGTTCCAACTCCATTTGTTGAAAAAAACTATTTTTTTCTCTATTGAATTGACTCTGCACTTTGTCAGAAATTAGCTGATATTTGTGAAGGTCTGTTCCTGAACTCTGTTGTGTTCCATTGGTCTTCATGTTTTTCTTTCCCCGATAACACATTGTCTTGATTGCTGCAGCTTTAGACTGTCTTGAAATCAGTTATTGAGACTCCTCAGCTTTGTCTTTGGCTATTCATTTCTTTGTTTTATCATATTTAGAGTCAGCTTTTGAATATCAACCAAAAAATCCTGCTGAGATGTTGATCAGGTTTCATTGACTCTGTAGATCTAATTGTTATGGTATGTCTCTCTGTTTATTTAGGTCTTTTTGGTTTCCTTCATCAGTGTTTTATAGTAAAAGCACAAAGACCATACATATATTATTTTGCTTTGTACCTAAGTATTTCATATAGACAGATGGCAAGAATTATCCGTACTGTATAGATTGAGACACTGAGAAGCAGAGCAGGTAGACTTACTGAAGGTCACAGAGCTGGTTAAGTAGCAGCAGATTCTGGTTTTCAGATGTCTTGCATCTGTCTAGTGTTTTTGCTACTCATTTTCATAGCAGAAGCTTCTCATAGTGAAAAGACGTGTACTTTGGAGTTATTTAGTTTGAGTTCCAGTCTTTTCTCCGGTACTGGTTAGTTTAATGATTTGTTTCATCTGTCTCAGGCTCAATTTCCTCATTCAAAAAACCTTCCTCACGGGATTGTGAAGACTCAGGGAAGTCATATGTGTAAGTTCCTGATGTGATGTTTGATATACATGCAGCACGTGCTCAGTAACTGGCAATGTTATTATCATCTTTGTTACCATTCATAGTAGAAGGTAGTTGTTACAGCCTTTCCCAGAACTTGCTGTCTTGTCTCATTAATTAGATGAATTGTCTCTGAATTGTGGAAAACTGGCGATGAGCCAGGGACAGGCACTAACAACATGGTCCTTAAAGCGTGAGACAGAAGAATTTCCAGAAAACCCACATCATGCTGCTGCTGCTGCTAAGTCGCTTCAGTCGTGTCCAACTGTGTGACCCGATAGACGGCAGCCCACCAGGCTCCCCCGTCCCTGGGATTCATGCTAGCCTTTTATTTTTCATATGTCTACCGTAAAGTGGAAGAAATGTTTTGCAATAGTGAATTGTGATTGGGAATTTTGATGGATATATTTTTAGTTTAAAAGGTAAAGCTTTCTTTAAAAGTGGTGGCTTTAAAACTTTCCACATTTCTACAAAGCCTGGTTTAACTCAAAAAGTCATCAACTTTAATATTAAGTTTCCCAGCTTTGCAAAGATTTGTGACCCTACGCTGGCATAACATAAATGTGAAATGTAATTTGAGTATCAGTGTTATGCTAGAGTAAGACCTTTTATAAAAATAAGAGCTGTATGTTGATAATTCCTTTTCCTGAGAACTAGGCCTTTCCGAGCTTTCTTTAAACCTACAAAGATGAAATATGGGCCTAATAAAAACTACATTTTAAAATAACATAGTTATTGTATGATTTCCTATACATTTAGGAAATCAGGTCTGTGGTCAATACACTGTAATTTGTTCAGTTGTTATTTTCTATTCTTTCAATGTGCAGGTGAGGTTTGAATTAAGTATTCTTATTCTTGTTTCTGACGATTATTTTTCCTTTTCTTTTGTTTAAAAATCAGGAAAGATGTTATTTTTGTAGATGCTATCGTAGGTTTGTGAAAAAGGTGAAGTTCTTTGTTGGATAGATTCAAAGTTGTTTTCCCAGTCTTGTTTAAATAGAGTAGGGTTTTAAATGATGAATTTCAAAGCAAAATAAGCAACTGTGTATGAAAGGGGGATGGGAATCCTATATATCTTTATCTTTCCATTTTTTCCTCTTCTCCCTCATTCTACACAGAAGCAATTACAATCCAAGACTTAAGATGAAGCCAAAAGAAAAAAGACAGAAAAGGAAAATCCTACCTTCTTTTAGTTAAACAACATTTTGAATCAGAAAATGTTCCACAATCCAGTAATGTTCCTAATGTAGTAAGCAGCTGAAGCTTTAACCAGTTCTTGCTGTTTTAATTATAACATTAGCTTTGAAAAAGACTGAACTGTTAGTTGGGTTCTGTGTTGACTTTAGTGCCACAGCTCAGCTAAAATCGCTGCTGTGGCACACCAAAGCTTCCCCAGCAAAATGGGAGAATCTGGTCTAGAAAAGCCTCATTGCTCTTAAAAATTTTTTTTAATTTACATCCAATAAAATTTACTCATTTTGTACTTAGTTCTATTAGCTTTGACAAATGCAAAACTCAAGATATAAAACGATTTCATTACGCCCTCAAAATTCCCTCGAGCTGTTCCTTTGTATAGTCCTTCCTCTTACCTCTGATTCCTGAAAATCCTCTGGTCTTTTCTCTGCTGTTGCAGTTTTGCCTTTTCCAGAACATCTTGTAAATGGAATCATATAACAAGTAGCTTCTGAGTCTGACTTTCTTCATTTAGCGTAATGCATTGAAGTCCGTCACATCCTTGCGTGTCAAGGCTTCCTTCTTTTCAACTGCTGAGTATTCCTCACAAGGAAGTACCACAGTTTATCCAGTTAAGTCATTGAAGGACATTGGGCTGTTTTCAGATTTGGGTGATTATGAATATGTAATTGTGCTTAGTCTCAGTCGTGTCTCTTTGCGACCCCAGGGACTGTAGCCCGCCAGGGTCCTCTGTCCGTGGAATTTTCCAGGCAAGAATACTGGAGTGGGTTGCCATTTCCTCCTCCAGGGGATCTTCCTGACCACAGGATCCAACCCTTGTCTCTTGTATCTCCTGCATTGGCAGGTGGATTCTTTACTACTGCACTACCTTAATCTATCCTAAAGATTTTAATACAAGTTTTTGTGTGAACATAGGTTTTCATTTTCAGATAAATACCTAGGAGTGGAATTGCTGAATCATATGATGAAGCTATTTAATTTATAGGAAATTATCAAACTATTTTCCAAGGTCTCTGTACTATTTTTGTGTTCCCAGCAATAATTTTTGAAAGTTTCAATTGGTCTACATCCTTCGCAGCAATTGATATTGTCACTTTTAAAATTTTTGTTTACTTAACTTGAGCCATTCTAACAGGCTTGTGGCCTCTTATTGTGCAGTTTGCTCTTTGATTTCATTCAGTAGATGATGTTATGATTGCATTGTGTGTGTAGAGAATAGAAGTACTTTTAAACATTAGAGTACACTTAATAGAAAAAAGAAGGAAAAGGAGAAGATGGAGGACTAGGAGATTATTCCCTGGGAAGTTTGGAAGATGTATTTTTTCTTTGACTTTAGGGTACAAAGCAGGAAATGGTGACAATTGCTCCAGTATGATGAATGTGGAAATGACGCTTGTCATATGACCTCAGTTCATAAAGCTCCCCAAGTAGTTTATGTCCTGGAATCGGCTTATTCCCATCTGATAATAAGCCTGAGACGCTAAATTTCTCCGTAATTATAAATGACCTACAGATAGTGCCTTACAAAATAATTATATTTTCCTGGAGGAAATACTAAAGTGTATTTATTTTTTACTTAGGTATAAATTTTCAGATAATTTTAAACTTACTAAGCTTGAATTCTTGATGTTTTACATTTTCATTGTAAGATTAAGTGCTGAGTTTTAAATACTTTGAAATAGTTTTAAATACTTCTAGTTTTTGCTGCTTTGAGATTGAGTGGAAGATGCTGCCAATATTATAATATGTTTGGTATATCATCTGAATATGGGGAAGAATGAAAAGTTTTGAAATATCCCAAAGCAGTTTCCTTTCTTTCTCTCTTTGGTATTCTTAATAGATATATTTTTTATATTCTTTCAGTATCTGAAGATTTAAAAAGCAAGAGTGGAATCATTGTTTAAGGAATGAATTAGAGATTGAGTTTGGCGAAGATATTTCCACAGTTTTACAAGAGGCTATAGAGAGAATTTCAGGTATATTTCTGAACTAGGTTCCCGTGAGTGCTGGGTGTATTTTTCGGTATCTATGCTTAAGTGCAGAACTTGTTTTATAATCATTTTAGTTCAGCAACAGTGCTGCTAGCAACATTTCTTTGTGAGATTTGCATCATGAATTGACCGAGGATGCAATATTTTCACTTTTTTGTTCAAATCTTTCACTTCTTTTATAGTTCTTTTTTAACTGCAAAAGGCTAACACACTATTATTAATGTATCAAACTGCCTTAATCTCCAGACATCCTAGTTAATAGCAGCACTCAAAAAGAGCTTCAAAAACAGGCACAGAGAAGCAAAGTACACATTAATTAGGCCATATTATTACAATTAATATTTTTCTAAAAATCCCATTAAAGTAGCTGCAGATACCAAAGCATTATTAAAATTCTGTAGATGATATCATGGACTTTTTACTGAGCTGAGGACATGAGTTGGTTAAAAGTTGGATGCAAAGAGAAACTTACCAGGTGTATGAAAAGCCTGGGAAAGGTCTTTATTATGTTCAAGGAGATAATCTTTTACCAGGACAGGTGTTTGTGCACAAAGAGGGGACTTCTAAACAAAATTACTAATTTTTTATTTTTTCTTTAGTGCTAAAATTTTCATCTCTTGGCCTTGGTAACGGATGTTTGAAAAAGTGCAGTGTTTAAATGTAATGATTGCTTTGGGTACTTTTACATCAAAAGCATACCATAAGTTTAAGGTCTCAGAGAAAAGTGCCCATTTATTGTCTCTTCTCTCTTCCTATTTCTATTTTTAAACAGTTTGAAGTCCAGATTTGAGTTTCTTATTCTTCTTTCAGGTTCAAGTCACCATATTTCATTGTTATTCAGAAGTGCAACAAAAAGAAGATGTCTCCCTGCTAATACATATGTTACTCTTCTCTTATTATCTCTGTACAGTTTTCCTAAGAATTATAGGGCATTGAAAGGAAACCTGCTGTTCAAATGATGTTGAGTTATTCCTCCGTATATCTCTCAGGCAGCCCAGTGAGTCTTCTGGCATTTTACTCAGGCTTGTCTGTGACGAGCTTTTAGAGTCCTCTTCGTGTTTTACTCAGGCTTGTCTGTGATGAGCTTTTAGAGTCCCCTTCGTGTTTTTCTTTCCCCGTAACATACACACTAGTGGCTCACCATCAGTCACGCCACAGACTCCTTTGTGCTGTTCCAGTGTCTAAGAGTCTACTTCACTAAAAGAGCAGCACTTCATCTCTTGCCTTTGACTATAGGTCCTTCCCACTGCTTTTATCAATTGACATGTCTTTTTTTTTCTTTTTTCACATCGCCAGTCTCCTGTAAAGTGCATTGTTTCAGCATTAGCTCCTATCTGGTTCTGTATGAATGTCTAGAACTGTGAGGGCTCTGAGAGTTTACTCTACGTACAAGCTAACAAGTTATCCTACACAATTTGGTGAATATTTGTAGTCCTTTGTATTTGTTCCTGTTGCTCATACTATTCATTTAATTTGGGTCATTTCATTTGAGGTTAGACATTGAGAAAGGGCCTCAAATTCTGAGCTCCAAACAGAAGAGATGCATATTTTTTTGGCACGTGGTATGCCTCACTTCAGCTTCCTTCCCTTTAAATTTGGGGAGGAATGTTAATGGGATAGTGTATTTTTGTCTTGATATATCGCCTTCGTGGCAGTAGAACTTGATCCTGGCACTAGGGTGATCTCTCTTGCTGAAATATTTGCAGTTCACCATACTACTGTTGGGCTTCCCTTGCGGCTCAGCTGGTAAAGAATCCACCTGCAATGCAGGAGACCTGGGTTCCATCCCTGGGTTGGGAATATCCCCTGGAGAAGGGAAAGGCTACCCACTCCAGTATTCTGGCCTGGAGAATTCCATGGGGTTGCAAAGAGTTGGAAATGACTGAGCGACTTTCACTTACTCACTCACTTTACTACTGTTAGGATGATCAGTACCGAGGGTTTATAATCAATGATGCTGTTTTACTTCTCCCTGAAACCATGAGCTGTGCCCTTCTGTTTTCATCATATTTGTAAACATCTTTATTGATAGTGTGCGGAGCCCAGGATATGAAGGATACCATCTTCTTCCCCATCTTGCTGACTCACAACTTGAACTCCTCAATGTCAGGACACTGATTCTGCTTCGTGGACATTGTCCAAAACTGCCATGGTAATAAACCCAAACTCGGCTTTCAGATCTCGTCACAAAGCTGTAGTCTGTGACTATGCACAGAGGATGAGACGGTTGGATGGCGTCATCGGCTCTATGGACATGAGTTTGAGCAAACTCCAGGAGGTAGTGCAGGGCAGGGGAGCCTGGCGTGGTACAGTTCATGAGGTTGCAAAGAGCTGGACACGACTGATGGAGAGAACAGCAATAGTAGTCCATTTCTTCCAGCTATTATAGTTACTATTTTGGCACTCCAAACCACTTCCAGTTTGTGTGTTGGGTCTGAGTGTTATAAATACTTAATTATGCCCTGTTTACAGATGAGAAAAAGAAGGCACAAGGAGGTTAACTAAGTTCAGTTCAGTTGCTCAGTCGTGTCTGACTCTTTGCAACTCCATGGACAGCAGCATGCCAGGCTTCCCTATCCATCACCAACTCCCAGAGCTTGCTCAAATTGATGTCCATCAAGTTGGTGATGCCATGCAACCATCTCATCCTCTGTCGTCCCCTTCTCCTCCTACCTGCAATCTTTCCCAGCATCAGGGTCTTTTTCAGTGAGTCAGCTCTTTACATCAGGTGGCTGAAGTATTGGAGCTTCAGCTTCAGCATCAGTCCTTCCAGTGAATATTCAGTGTTTATATCCTTTTGGATTGACTGGTTTGATCTCCTTGCAGTCCAAGGGACTCTCAAGAGTCTTCTCCAACACCACCGTTCAAAAGCATCAATTCTTTGGCTAAATTGCCTTGGTCATAACTAACTTTGGCTAACTAACTTGCCTAAGGTCTTGAAGTTAGTAAGTGATAGAGCTGGATTTAAACCTGTAGCTGTCTGCTTCTATAGCCCATGCTCATATCTGCTTCACTTACTTTCTCTTTAAATTACTGTCATATGAGAGTTATAGGTGATAGATGTTACGGATTCAAACTGCGGGTGATAGAATTAGAGTTTATGCAGGAGTAAGTTTCAGCTGGTTTTTTAAATAAAGGATAGATTTAAATGTGTGGACAGGAGAGAGAGTTCCATGGAGCACAGAATGAGTAAAGTTTCAAAGATGGGTCTGAAGAGTCTGTTCAGGGGATTACAAAGAGATTGAATCAGCTCTATAGAAATAATAAATAACCAGCGAACTGAAGGTTTATCCATGAGACTTTATTGAAAAAATACTTAGTTTTTTTTCTCAAAGTTCTTAGATTAATTGGGTTCTTCTAGAACACCTCTTGGAGAAGGCAATGGCACCCCACTCCAGTACTCTTGCCTGGAAAATCCCATGGATGGAGGAGCCTGATAGGCTGCAGTCCATGGGGTCGCGAAGAGTCGGACACGACTGAAGCGGCTTAGCAGCAGCAGCAGCAGCAGCAGAACACCTCTATTAAAAATTTTGTCTCATTTACTGGGAATTCAGTTCAGGTTTCAGTTGGAAGTACGTTAGTAAGGAAATAATAGATAAAATTCTCAGTCTTTGTTATAGAGCTTTTTAGTCCATTTATTTTTCTTGAGCTACTTCTGCCCACACCAGCATAATTTGGTTGGTTTAACTTGTGATGAAATTGGTCCAGCAGGAGGAATTAAATGTATATTGGAAATGTGCCAGATATTGGGAGAAAATGTTATTTTTAACATTCTGGTCATTTTGGTAGAGTGATCTTGCCATGAAGTTGCTATTGGAAGGTTTATAGACCACTAAACATGGCTTTCTTATTTACAAAAACCACACACACACACAGAAACTAGAAATAATGTGAAAACATGTAACTTTGTCAAAAAATGTCACGCTTACATAGCCTAGTGAAAATAAGAATCCCAATTGACAGAAACTAGAAATAATGTGAAAACATGTAACTTTGTCAAAAAATGTCACGCTTACATAGCCTAGTGAAAATAAGAATCCCAATTGAGATGGAAAGCTTATTGCTGCCCTAAGCTTGGGGATGAAGAAATTTGAATTCTCCTCTGGGTTTTGTAACTGATTCCCCACTGAAGCATAAAATATACATAAAATAAACCACTTTTCTATTCATTCATTCGGTATATTTACAATTTAGAAGAGGTGTGAAGAGCAGGGAGATGAGCTGACACAAAAGGTCAGGAACTGAGGAAACATGGGCCGAGAGCGGACCAGGTGAGAATATCCCTGTGGAGCCTTTGGTTCTGATGGAGGTGGATGAGGAGCTTGGGATGACATAAAGAATTTTGAAGGTTAATTTCCTTATCTAGAACAGAGGAGTAACTTTTTTTATAACTTCTAGATTTGCAGTTTATCCAGTATCTTTTTAAAAATCATAAAACCTTACATTAGTTTTTTCCAAGCTAAACTTTTGTCTATAATTATAATGTCATTTTATATAGTTCCTTACCTATTCAGAAATATAATTTGTGCCATAGATTTCTCTGGGCTTTTTAAACCCAGGTCCATAGCTACTTTGGAATGGGGGCTATTCTTAAAATATGTACAAGGTTTTATTTTATCTGCAGTTGATTCTAACCACATGTTTTTGTGCATGCTTAAAAAGTCCTGTGTTGATATTTTGTCAAACTGTGTTGAAAATACTTTCTTCTTAATAAAATGAGTATTTGTTGTTGCTCAGTCGCTAAGTTGTGTCCAACTCTTTGCAACCCTATGGACTGTAGCACACCAGGCTTCCCTGTCTTTCACCATCTCCTAGAGTTTGCCCAGACTCATGTCAATTGAGTTGACAGTGCCATCCAGCCATCTCATCCTCTGTTTTCCCCTTCTCCTGCCCTCAATCTTTCCCAGCATCAGAGTCTTTTCCAGTGAGTCAGCTCTTTGCATCAGGTGGCCAAAGTATTGGAGCTTCAGCTTCATCATTAGTCCTTCCAATGAAATTCAGTGTTTATATCCTTTTGGATCGACTGATTTGATCTCCTTGCAGTCCAAGGGACTCTAGAGTCTTCTCCAGCACCACAATTTGAAAGCATCAGTTTTTCGGCACTCAACCTTCTTTATGGTCCAATTCTCACATCCATACATGACTACTGAAAAAACCGTAGCTTTGACTACATGGACCTTTGTCGGCAAAGTGATGTCTCTTCTTTTTAATACGCTCTCTAGGTTTGTCATAGCTTTCCTTCCAAGAAGCAAGTGTCTTTAATTTCATGTCTGCAATCACCGTTTGCAGTGATTTTGGAGCCCAAGAAAATAGAATCTGTCACTGTTTCTGTGGATGGAGGTCCATAACACTGTACAGGAAACAGTTACAAAAACATCCCAAAGACAATGAATATAAGTAAGAGCAGAAGTCAATCCTAACTGACCTTTAAATGAATGTGCATTAAAAAGCTAAAGCCAACTAGTTCTAAATATTTTCATTCAAAAACTGTTTGAAATATACCTAAAGACAATGTTTATTTTCTAAATCTTTTAATTTGGGAAAGATTTCAAATTGTTATTTGATTTTAACCCACTGATCAGGATGCCCCTGTAGACATTCTCATCTGGGATTTATTGTTCATAATTTCCTCATATTAAAGTTTAAATTCTCCATTAATTTCTTCCTGGGAAGAATATTTTGTTCATGGTTCCAGCTGTAGCATAATCCTGTCTGACCTGTTTAAGTTACTAGTCAACCATCCGAGCCATAGGCTTCTGCTGCTGTACAATGGGACTGTTTATTATTTAGCATGTTGTCATTTCCAGTATGTGCTCTCAGTTCCATGTAGATAAGCAGAGGCCCTGCCTTTGGAGAGGTCTAATCGAGTGAAACTAATGTATATAGATCCATGCACACTTTGGAGTGTGGCGTAAGAGGCTTAGAAGAGTATTGAAAAGGAAATGGAGAATGTTAGTTTTATTACTAGTTTATGTGCTTTGCTGTGTATGATTCCCAATTTGTGCTGTGCTCAGTCGCAAGGTTGTGTTCCTCTCTTTGCCACCCATGGACTGTAGCCTGCCAGGCTCCTCTGTCCATGGAATTCTCCAGGCAAAAATACTGGAGTGGGTTGCCATTTCCTTCTCCAGGAGATCTTTCCAATCCAGGGATAAAACCTGTGTCTCCTGCATTGGCAGGCAGGTTCTTTACCACTGAGCCACCAGGGAAGCCCATAATTCCCTATTTAAACAAACTAAATAGGATAGAAAGTGAATTTGTACTAGAATTTATTCTACCCATCCTTACAAAATTATCATGAATGTTTACCAAGAAAAGTAAAAGAGTTTATTAAGAAAGCATTAACTCTTGATTGATAATATCTTTTTCTCTCTTCTCTTTGCAGAGTATGTGTGTAACTGCTCTGCGGTTGGAAGCCTGGGTGTGAATCGCTGCAACCAGACCACAGGGCAGTGTGAGTGTCAGCCGGGTTATCAGGGTCTTCGCTGTGAAACCTGCACGGAGGGTTTTTACCTGAATGGTACTTCCGGGCGCTGTCTGCCCTGTGACTGTAATCCACGTGGAGCCCTCAGCACAGTCTGCAGCAGGTAAGCAGCAGAGATTGAAGGTAAAATTAACTTTGTTTTATCACACTCAGAAGGCGGCCCCTGCTCTCAAGGACCAGACTGGCATAGAGTCATCAAACATTTCATATTCTTTGTTATCATTTTGACTTGGGGTCCACATTATATTTAATGTCTAGATTTAAAAGGTTCTATTGACACAACATTGTAAATTAACTATACTACAATAGAATTATTTTTTTAAAAAGCTTCTGATTTACTGATTTAGTTCTTCAGATTACTTAGGTAACCAGTTTTGCTTTGTAAGGTGCGGTGCTTAACTAAGTTCAGTCGTGCCCGACTCTCTGCAACCCCACGGACTGCAGCCCCCCAGGCCCCTCTGTCCATGGGGACTCTCCAGGCCAGGATACTGGAGTGGGCTGCCGTGGCCTCCTCCAGGGGATCTTCCCGACCCAGGGATCCAGCCCAGGTCTCCCGCTCTGCCGGCGGAGTCTTTGCCTGAGCCACCAGTAGTTTTCTGACTTTCATGGAGCAAAAGTATTGAGAATGTAGCCTGCTTTCTGGAAGCAATAACTTCTAGGCCCTTCCAGTGAAAATGAGTGTTGGGTGCTCAGTCATGTCCAACTCTTTGTGACCCAATGGACTGTAGCCCGCCAGGCTCCTCTTGTCCATGGTATTCTCCAGGCAAGAATTCTGGACTGGGGTGCCATTTCCTTCTCCAACCTGGGGCTTGAACCCATGTCTCTTGCACTGGTAGGCGGTTTCTTTACCACTGAGCTACAGGGGAAGCCATATGGGTGCTTTTCTGTGTTTTAATTGCAATTTAGGAAGTTGGTTGGTAGTTTTGTGTTAACATGTAATGCATTGTAAGTTTTTTCACTTAAAATATTGGAAAATGGCTTCCTTGTTAGCATTTATGCAGAATATCTGATTTTCAGTAATGGATGATGCTAGGCAGGTAGAAGATATTATTCTTACCTCTTCTATGTGAACTGTCTTTTATGTGTACTTGACAGGTTCTGTCATCCTTAGAGGTCTTTTAGAAATGAGTAGCACATGATTTTTTATTATCTGCATAATGGCGAAGTATGTTGATTTTCCATTCCCTTTCCTTAGTCTTTTCCTTAGTCTTCTAAGGAAAGGCCTTGCTTCTCCTGCAGCCCTTACAAGTAGTGGCTGTCCTCACTCTCCTGCTTCTCTTGTCTCTAGACCTGGAGCTGGAGTGTCTTCCTTGTCTCTCACTGCTGCTTCTAGAATGCCTTCCCTTCTGGCTCACTAACACCTCCCTGACCCTATGCCTGTCACGGTTCTGGATGATTTTTCAGTGTCTATAGATAGTCCTAATGACGCATTGGCCGAGTCATGACAATGTATGGCAAAAACCATCACAATGTTGTTAAGTATTCATCCTCCAATTAAAATAAATAAATTAATTTAAAAAATGCACGGGCCTCTCTGTTTCTTGCCCTCTCTTCCAAGAAGTTTTCCTCCATCTTCCTTCCAATCTTTATTTCTTTTACTTGTCTTATTTCTTGATTGTGTTAGTCCCCAAGAATAAGCTTATTAAAGTTTTTAGATAAATCCATAATTCTTTTCTATGAGTTAGTGCAGACTAATACTTAATTTAAAATTTTAAAACATTATTATTTCAGAATGTCAGGTAATTTGTCAGAGCAAGCACTGCATCCCAAAAGTCATTTGAAAACCTGTAAGTCATTAGAAGGAAGGCATGGGAGCTCTAAATCCAGCCCTAAGCATCTCACGTCTTCCCACCAGAAAGGAAGTTACATGGGCATGAGACTAGAGGAACAGAAACAGGAGGTTGCAGGACTGTGCACTTCAGCAAGACCACATGGGTGATCCCTGAGGAAGCACCTCTATGTTCTGTTCTGCTTTAAGGTATATGTGGGTGGCTTAAGCGGAAAAGGAATTGTAGGCAAGTAGTGTGACATTTGGCGGAAAGGAGATGGAGTCTGAAATTAGTAGACTTTGAGTCCATTCTTGATTCAGCCACTTAATAACTGTATAATCTTTTATTTCACCTCACCTCAGTGTTTTCATGTGTAAAGTAGGATTAATGCATATAACATGAAGAATTTTTGTGAGAATTAAGTTGTGTGTGTACACCCATTTACACTGTAACTGGCACGTAGATTCAGCTCAGTAACACTCCAGTCATTGAATATGTTTTTTTTTAAGTGAGGAATAGAATTGTTGACTCACAGAAGAGGGGACTAAGTCACCAAGTTTGCGTATGAGTAGGGACTGAAGTATCTGTTTCTGTTGGTAGTCTAAAGAAGAAATTGTTCACTGCGAAAGAAAAAGAAGTTTAGCTTATTTTCTTCCATTTTCGTGGAGAAACCTATTAATGCTTTTTAAAATTTTCAGTTTAAAATAATAGTAGTAAAAATTAATTGCAGACACACTAGGTATGATCCTGGGCCTTTTGCATGTAGTAATTCATGTAATCCTTGCAGCAACCATATCAGCTAGGCACTATTATTATTATTCTCATTTGTACAGGAAAAGAGCTACAAGTTAGGTACTTTGCCTAACTTACAACATCAGTTCAGTTCAGTCGCTTAGTCGTGTCGGACTCCTTGAGACCCCATGGGCTGCAGCACACCAGGCTTCCCTGTCCTTCACCATCTCCTGGAGCTTGCTCAAACTCATGTCCATTGAGTCAGTGATGCCATCCAACCGTCTCGTCCTCCGTCATCCCCTTCTCCTGCCTTCGATCTTTCCCAGCATCAGGTTCTTTTCCATAGTAGCCAGTAAATAAGAGTTGGAAATGAAATGTATGCAATCTGAACCTAGAGTGTGTATTCCTATCTACTGTGTTGGTACAGCACTTTTCAAAATCTCAATATTGAGCAAAGTGAGTGTGTATTATGAGAAACTTTGATGCAGTCGTGCCCACTACTTGATGTTTTATAGGAATGCCTTTTTAAAACATATTTATTCATTTGGCTGCACTGGGTCTCAGTTGCGGCACGTGGGACCTTTTGTTGTGGCACACAGACTCCCTGGTTTTTGCATGTGGGCTCTAGAGCTGTAGGCTCAGTTGTGGCTCAGGCTTAGTTGCTCTGCGGTGTGTGGGATCTTAGTTCCCCAATCACAGATCAAACCCACATCTCCCACATTGCAGGGTGAATTCTTAACCCTTGGATGACCAGGGAAGTCCCTATAGGAATTTCTTCTGATTATATAATTCATGCTATATAAATAACTCTATCGGGAAAGAGTAATCCCAGTTTTAGCTTAGGAGACATTGAGAACATTAGCGAAAGTTTATAAATATATGCTAAATTTCTAAATAGAACAGGTTAGAGTAGGAAACAAGCAGAAGTAATAAGGAGAAAGGATTCCCAGATGAGCTAGGAACTGAGTTGTGCCTTACAGATTATGGTTTGGGAAGGCAAGAGACAAAATTCAGGAGGATTTCCTAAGGTTATACAGGATGAGAAATCTGATCTGCTAGAAGTGAAGTGAAGTGAAGTCGCTCAGTTGTGTCCAACTCTTTGCGACCCCATGGACTGCGGCCCGCAGGCTCCCCTGTCCATGGGATTCTCCAGGCAAGGATACTGGAACAGGTTGTCATTTCCTCCTCCAGGGGATCTTCCCAACCCAGGGACTGAACCTGGGTCTCCTGCATTATAGGCAGAGGCTTTACTGTCTGAGCCACCAGGAAAGTTTGCAATACCAATGCAAATACCAATGCAACTTCTGTCATGGCCTCCTTGTTCTCTTTTTAAAAAGAAATGAAAGGAGAAAAGTGCACTCAATTCTATCCTGATTCACATATCTAGTGTTCATGAATCAACAGCTGGCTTTTAAAAAATTCATTCGCCTGTTCCTTATGCCCATATATTTCAGTGGGAGTTGCCCCAGTGAGGGTAGAGTTTGGCTGCAGGAACCAGATGTGGGTTGAGCAATGTCTTTGTGTGCAAACACAAGGTCCTTTATGTACTGACAGATGGCCGCCCCGCACATCACCACTGCTGTTCCAACCTGTTTAGCTGGGAAAGGGTTAGTCAACAGTATCTTTTCATTTCTGCTTTTGGAATGCATTTCTAATATTTTCCTGATTTACATTTAGATATATTGAATTTAATAAATGGAGAAATCAGATAGCATTTTATCTCAGTAAAGGAGTATACCTAGTGAGAGCCTGACTGTTAATATAGCCTTAGAATGTTGTCAGGGTTGACTTATATGTAGACAGTCATCTACAGATTTGAGATTTTTTAATGTATCTGTAGTAGGTTAGTGTACCAGGTGCATCATTTTAAAACTGCCTCTATGAGATGATGAAGTTCTGTTGTGTAATATCCTTTCCCGTAAAACCTGTGGTGGCTGCTGTGTGGTGTGTGTTGAAATATTTACTACTTTGCATTTTTAATTATGGGAATATGCCACAGGGCAGAAGACAAAACTTTACTTATGAAATAAACTTATGCTGAAATAAATGTCAAATAGAAAGACGACAAAATCTCCAAGACTCATATTCATATGGGGCTCTGAAAATCACCTGTTGTGTAATAACCAGGAGTAACAGTTGCTTGTGTAAACTCTTATTTATTACTTTTTCTATAATTCTGGGACATAGAAACGTTATTTCATCACCAGAAATAATTTAAAACTGAGGAAGCCTTTGTCATTTTATCCACACATTTCATTTAATAGAGATTGCATTTGCCAACTGTATATCAAAAGATATTATTCCTATGCTCATGGAGCTTGAAATGGAAAGATAGTAATATAAACAAAATAGCATTTATAAAGCACACAGGAGATTCAGGAGGTCTCGAGAGAGGAGATTACATTTAAATTAAAATTTGAATGATGAGTAGACGTTTATGTGAAAGAACAAGCCATCTTTAGTAGACTGCAAGGGGCTCACTGTTTGCTGAAGCAGGAACACTGGAGGCAGAGAGGGAGGTTTGAAGAGATGGGAGTTGTGTCTCTCTGCTTCCTGCTGTGTGTCTAACACCTGGAGTCGTGCCTGGTACAAGGTGGACACAGTGAACACGTGGTGAGTGAACAGTTGGAGAAGAAATAGGGCCGGACCACCGAGGGCCTGAAATGCCGCGTCAATTAGCCTGTCCGCTGAAGACTGCTGAGTGTGTAGTAACATTGGATTTGCTCTCTAGAATACTTACTCTTTCAGAAGTCTGCTGGATGGAGAGAGTGAGCTCAGGCAGAGAGATCTGGGAGAAGGCTATTGTGTAACTGTTCAAGCAAGAAGAGTTAAAAGGCTGATCTAAGCCAGTGGCGTTGGCAGTGGTGCTGGAGAGGAGGGAACCAGTGTACGCAAGAAAAATCCACAGAACTGGGTGGTTGATTTTATTTATGGAGTGAGAGAGAGAGATGACTTCCATGTTTCTTTCTGACCTTAGGCTTTAGCGTGTTCATTTTCTATGGGATGTTCAGATAGAGATGACTGGGAGACAGTTGTGCACATATTAGGTGCCAAGCTCAAGAAACCTTATAAACTAGCATATTGTAAGGAAAACAAAGCTTCGTAGGTTTAATTTTATTTTAAAATAACTTTACTCTTTACCCCAATTATTTTTCTTGAAATTATACCAATCTTTAGTTTACATCACCTTTTTCTGGTATACTTCAGTGTTTCTTTCCTTGAAGGTAGAATTTTAAAAGGTAGCCATC
Source organism: Bos indicus (assembly GCF_029378745.1). NCBI lineage: Eukaryota > Metazoa > Chordata > Mammalia > Artiodactyla > Bovidae > Bos > Bos indicus. The sequence goes on along the minus strand of NC_091767.1, from coordinate 109,988,877 downwards.
GTGGTCAGAAGCAGGTAACTGATGTCAGGCTTTATCCTGTCATGGCTCGTTTGTTTCAGGAAATGTTTCTACAGTGCCAAATGGTTTATGTCTTAGAAAATAAATCATGTAAAGTTCATGGTAAAACCGATTAGACTAAAATTTGAATGTTAATAAATGGCCAGACCGGGGCTTATTCAGCAAAGGCACTGAGTGCATTGAGGTTTTAGTGTAAATAATGCATGTCTGTTACAGCTTGGAAAGCTCTGTGTTATTCAGTGTGTTTTTGTCTTAAATCCTCCTTTCAATACAGAGTATGGTCTGCCCTCCTGGTCTTCTAATTATTAACTAAATATCATCTGTAGTCAAACAAATGGGAAAAAAAAAAAAAACAAAAGAAAATGTTTTTTCCTCCCAGCTATTGGTGACCCTTGTGAACATTAACATAACATGTCACAGTGAATTGATGTAGTTGCTGTTGATCAAACGTGTAATTTTCCCTAAACCGTATTGCAGACTCTACTACTTGTTTCATTTTATTAAGTCACTTTTAGGTCAGTTGGAAATTTTTTAAAGAAAAAATTTAAGTTTTATTATTTATAATACTAAAAGACTATTATTTTGCTTCTTCTGAGAAACTCCCCCAGGTCTATAGTTATGTACATGCTAATAATATTAATATGAATAATCAAGTTCATATAAATGTATGAACCATTTGGTACCAAAGTATTTATTTGTTTAACAAGTTTATTTGTATTTGGTACCAAAGTGTTTATTTGTTTAACAAATTATGTACAGGGTACTTTCATAGACCTTGTGGGAAGTAAATAAGACAATGGGAAAACAAACGGAGCTTCTGGCCTGGTAAGGTTATAAAGACACAGGCTTCCCTGGTGGCTCAGTGAAGAATCTGCCTGCCAAGGCAGGAGACTCAAGAGACACAGGTTCAATTCCTGGGTTGGGAAGATCCCCTGGAGAAGGCAATGGCAACCTACTCTGATACTCTTGCCTGGAGAATCCCATGGACAGAGGAACCTGGCAGGTTAACAGTCCATGGGGTCTCACAGAGTCGGACATGACTGAGCAACTAAACAGCAACCACAAATATATATGTAATATATTTATATATATATATATATATATATATATAATAATAGTACAAAGTAGAACAACCACAAATATATATTTATATATATATATATAATTATAGTACAGAGTACAACAACCACAAGTATATATTTATATATATATAGTTATAGTACAAAGTAAAAACTGACCCACATCATAAAATAGAAAGATAAAATGTTAAGGAGATTAAGAAACTGGGAGATGTCACTTATAGCTGGAAAAATCAGAGATGATGTCATCGAGGAGATAGCTTTTGACCTCAGTTTTGAAGGAAGGAAAGGATTTAGACATACGGAAGTGGAAAAGGTGCAAAAGAATGCTACAGAGCAGGAAGCAGCAAGATGAACATCTCAGAGATGTGCTTACACAGGATGTAAGGTGAAGGGGGAGTCGGGACAGAGGAGATACATCTGGCAAGCCCTGCCGGGGTCAGGTCCCAGATGGGACAGATGCGTTAAGGGCCAGACGCGCGATTTGGATTTTATTCACAAAGCACTTTTTAAGCAAATGAAAGACCAGCCGTGCATGCCAGCAGTGGTAGAATGGATGGCTGTAAGCAGGCGGAGAGCCAAGGCAGGGTGAAAGCTAGGGAGACCGGGGCGACGACGACGGAGAGGAAGGAGAGTAGTGAGAATGGCGATCGCCCAAGGAGAGCGCTGTTTCTGTGCATAGTCGTCTAGAAAGTTTATGGCTCTGTGCTTTAATGCATGTACACAAATCGAGAGGCAGTTTGTGTTTCCAAGTTGAATTTAGCGAATTGCTCAGTCCCAGGGTTCCTTCCTCGGTCCGTACGCGTGTGCTCACCGCTCTTCCTTTGTCGCCCGCTGCCTCTCCTCTGCTCCTGTAGCTGCCGCCACCCGCTGCATCCCATGGGGTCTTTATTCCCCACAAGCCTTGCTGCTGGGTGCCAAGCAGTGTCCCCATACCCATGTTCTTTCTGTGTTGCTAGAAATAAACCCAAGGGCCTGTACCTGTGAAGATTTTTAAAAACTATTCATCTTTATAGAGAGCTCTGTGGCGGTAGCAAATATAATAGATATGGGGAAGTTGAGCGCTTATATAACTGTCAGACTTTCCACAAACAGGGTTCAAATGTAGGCATGCCTCCTTTATTTTCCAGTTAATTACTCTGACGCTCATATGCCTCAGTAGCACAAACCCAGTGTCCTCTTTTTGAGTCAGTCCATTCCCCAACAATTGCTTACTAGCTTTCCAGTAGCTCGAGGAGTTAGTCCTCCTCTAATGCTGAGTATCAGCTGGACGTGATTCTGATCAGTTCACTGATGTTGTTGTTTCTCACTCATATATTGAATTTGGGGTTGAGGCCTGGCCCTCAACCTGATGTGATCAGTGATGCTCGATCACTACTGGCGGTTGATTTTCCTGGACCAGGATAATTGGCAGCAACAGTTATCTGAGGGAAGATGAACCCACTCCCTTGGTTCCAAGTTCCTTCAAAGATGCTCTAAACTGGGGCTCTAAAGTTACAGAAATTTAGCAATTGACTCCTTTAGTGTATATGTGCAGTTCCATCTAGTGTACAAGCCAGTTCCAAGAGTACTGGTTGAGGACATTTTGTAGCATCTTTTACCTAACAAATCCCAAATATCCCTCCTTCCCCAATACAAAAGGTCTTGTTAAACACCTCTCTCAGACAGTGGGACTTGTTCACTCTAAACTTACTAAGGGAACCGTAACTTAAATGATTCTTCTCCCACCAGTAGGATCTGCTTGAAAGTTATTTTCCAGCAAATAACCCCTGCCCACATGGCAAAGCAGTTGCAAACTTCTCTTGCAAAGGAGAAAAAATGCGCGTATTTAATCTCTAGTTCAACATCTCTCTGATAGGACATTTTGCTATACTTAAAAAGTTAAAAAATCTTACAAACATGAAGTATTTTTCTGGGCTGTACTTTGACTTCTTTCTGAGATGAAACTAGCGCACAACACAACTTGGGAAATACTACTGACATTATCGTTGTTCAGTCGCTCAGTCGGGTCCAACTCTTTGCGACCCCATGGACTGCATGTAGCCCAACAGGTTCCTCTGTCCATGGAATTTCCCAGTTAAGAATACTGCAGTGGGATGCCATTTCCTACTCCAGGGGATCTACCCAACCCAGGGATCTCCTACATTGGTAGGCAGATCCTTCTACCACTGAGTCACATTATTACTACAACCATCAGCCCCAGAATGTACAGCATTAACATTTATTGACTGTTTACTATGTGCCAAGCTAAGTGCTTTATATGTACTATCTTGTAAAGATAAACAACAGCTGACTGAAGTGGAATTATTCTCATTTTACAGATGAAGAAACTGAGACTTGAGTAATTTGCCCCCTAACAGGCAACTGGTAAGTGTCAGAACAGGGCTGCAGCCGACACCTGTCTGACTGCACTGACACCTGTCTGACTGCACTGCCTTCAGGAGTCCCTGGGCCTTGTTTGTGTGGCTGAGCCTCTGCTGCTTTTCCAGATAAGCATAGTGACCATCCTAGTTTAGCTACTGTACAGACAGACTCCTAGCACGAAAAGTTACCGTTTGAGTGGCAAAGATAATACTGTTAGTGGTAAGTCATGTGAGTATCCTGTCCTCCCTGATATGATAAAAGGAGGAGGGCATGTTACTTCTGTGATATCCTAACCCCAAATTCATAACCTCAGTCTAATCCTGACAAGACAACAGACAAATCCAAGTTGAGGGACATTTTACAAAATGCCTGACTGGTGCTCTTCAAAAGCTTCGAGGTAGTAAAAGATGAGGGAAGACCAAGACACGATCAGATTGGAAGAGGCTGGGGGATGAGCAATGTAAGGTGATGTCCTGGACTGGACCCTGGAACAGGAAAAGAACCTTGGCATAAAAATTAGGAGAATCTGACAAAATCCATAGTTAGTAGCAATATAGCAAAGTTCTTTTTCAGTTGTTATGAGTACACCAGGGTTACATGAGACGTTCACAGGAGGATGCATAGTACACGGGCGCCCTCTGTGCTACCTTTACAACTTTTCTTTACTATTATTTCAAAATAAAAAGCTAATAGAATAGTTATTTGGAACAGTCCATCAAGGGAATATGGGTAGTATTACTGTCTTATTATGAGGGAGGAATTGGTCCTGGTGACAGTTCTTAGCCTTTAGGTTCAGAAGAAGAATCAGGATAAGGAAAGAAACTTATTGTGAAAATCTTCCATTTTAGATGTATGACCTTCTGGTTAGAATATACAATCAAATTCATAGCCTATTTTAATGTTTTAAATGTATTTTTTTTTCTCTAAAGTTTTAAAAGAAGAGCTTCTTAAGTAGACTTGGGCTGAAATAGTAGGACCCTTGTTCCCGAAGAGAAGGCGTTTCTTCCTGTGTCCCCTGAAGAAAAATTGAATCAGCATGACTTTTTCCATCTCAGATCATTTTTGTTTCATAGCAAGAAATATGTTTCCTATAGGGTAGAAAGAAATATGGGACTACTCATCTTTTTTTCTCTTTGATTTGATTTCCACTAAAAATATCTAAATTCCTCAGTCACAGAGAGAGAGATGTGGACTCGAAGCCTCTGTAGATCTCCTTTAAAAAGGAGTATGAGCGCTTCAGCCACGATTATTTTGACGTTCAGAGTGTACGCGACTAGTTTAAAATTCGTCCCATAAAATCTCATTATTATTAAAGTCACTACCATGCTATTTTATTTATTAAGTTAATTCTCCGGTATGATATATTCCATGAATTTCAATAATTTGAGATTTTCGAGTTTGTTCCTATGTTTAGAAACTTAGTAGGTTTCTGGGGAATAAAGTCATTTACAAACAATATTCTTTTCTCCTGTACATTTTCTCATTTCATTCTAACAACAACCCTGAGGGGTAGGTAACAATTATTTATCCACCAAATTATAGATGAAAAGTAGTATTTGAAAGTTCCAAGAGAAGCCCAAAGCTGGATATCTATTAATTACCACAGTGAGAAGGAGTCATTGCAGGGTCTTCCGACACCGTATCCCATGTTCTTTCTGTTGCATTAAACTTCCATGGCATGCAGTTCTGGGTTTGGTCAGGAGTTCTTAACCTAAGATGGGGAAGTACACAAAATGCAATGGTGATCTGGGCATTTTTCTGTGGAGAAGATCTGCAGCATTCAGTAGATTCTCAAAGAGATCTGAGATACCATCGAGTTTAAGGAATTTTCTGAATACTATACAGGAAGAACATGGATGTTCTTCTCCCATTGCCAAAAGCAGTGATGAAAATACGGCTTATGTTATCCGTAACAGAATCCCTTCGTCTCTTCTGCCCATTCCTGACACATACACTACACTACAACGCCAGCTCTTTAATTTATATTTTTCTTGGTCTTGAGTTGATTTTTTTTAAAGAGTTCTACAGTTAAATAGGATGTCCAATAAAACAGATATTATAGATGTTTGAAAGGCTTTTGCAGGGAAATAGTTTTAGCTTTCTGGACTAAGCTGTTCACCTAAGGAAATTACGTAATTCAGTAGGAGGACCAGAAGGAAATGAACACCTAATGAACACTGTTAAACCTCGATGCTTGATGCTTTACGCATATAATGTCTCTGATTTCTCAGAACAGTGTAGCTATCTTGCTCTTGGAGGCTAAGTTTCTCAGCCGTATGGCCTAACTAATAGATTTGAGTCTAGGTCTTTCTTCAAGGCTTTCCCCACTGTATAGAAATGTCCCCTAAAGTAGAATGAGCAAGATTAGATATGGCAGTGTCTCAGTAGAAGTGCAGAGCTGGGTGTGGGTTAGCATGACTCATCCGCCTAAGAATTGGCCCATAGAGACATAAAGCTATTAATAGAAGTTACATCTGGGCACTGTGAAGATAAATATTTCATGCGTGCGTGTGTGCTCCATCACGCAGTCGTGCCTGACTCTTTGAGACCCCATGGACTATAGCCCATCAGGATCCTCTGTCCATGGAATTTTCCAGGCAAGAACACCGAAGCAGGTTGCCATTTCCTACTCCAGGGGATCTTTCTGACCCAGGGATCAAACTCACATCTCCTCTGTCTCCTGCACTGACAGGCTGATTCTTTACCACTGAGCCACCTCAGAAGCCCAGATATTGCATAGAAGGAAACAATTTGAAATAATGAGAGTATCTGTAGAGAATCCATATCTATAAAGACTCATTAGAAAGGCAGAAATTAGCACATTAATGGATATCAAAGCTGTGTCCACCTGACTTGCTGGCAGGCATTTGACATGTTGGAGATCTGAAAACAAGTGTCACGGACCTAACCACTGAGGTGCAAAGTAGGCAGACAGAGCAACTAGGACCCAGAGCCAGGCCTTGAGAAATTAGTTGTAATTCATCTATTCAGATAATAATTGTAATTCAGTCATTGAGAATAAAGGGGTCTGAGGTTAACTGAGCCAGTAAGCGAATGGAACTTAATGACAGGCAGATCACTGAGGTTGATTGCTTATGTCGGAAATGATACCAAATAACGGGTTCAGCACTAAGCCTAGAAGTAGAAATTAAGCAGCTTTACCAGTCAGGGCTAGGAGTATTAAAAGTATTAATAGGTAGTAAAATAAGAATAATCTTATTAACCTAGTGCAGGGGTTCTCTAAGTAGGGTTTCCAGACCAGTATCAGCATAACCTAGGAATTAGAAATGAAAATTCCTGGGGCCAACCCTAGACCTATTGGATCCAAAATCCTGGGATAGGGCCGAGCAGCCTTCCAGATGCATGCTTAGATTTGAGCACCATTGATCTAGTGGACAATATTGCCCCCTAAAACCTAATATCAACTTATATGTAGGAGAAAAGTGAAAGAAAATTAAGTCACTCAGTCATGTCTGACTCTTTGCGACCCTGTGGACTGTAGCCCACCAGTCTCCTGCGTCTATGGGATTGTCCAGGGAAATGGGTTGCCATTTCCTTCTCCAGGGGATCTTCCCAACCCAGGGATCAGAACCCAGGTCTCCCACATTACAGGCAGATGCTTTAACCTCTGAGCCACCAGGGAAGCAGCATGTAGGAGAAAACCAGAAGGCCTTCTAGCCTCTGTTCTTTGTTTATATGAGGACTGTGTCCATTAAAGGGGCCCTTTTAGCAGAGTCAGGATATTGAGGTTAAGCAAAATAACATTTTCGTTGAGAGCTAGTACTTATTTTTGGAAAACAGGTATTGCCTAGTAAAGTTGATCATGCACAAACTCAATGACCTTGCAGTACCATTCCTTGGTAAGTACCCTAGAGAAATGCATGCTATTGTGTACAGAAGGGACATATAAGAAGGCTCACAGAAGCCTTTGGTATCCAAAATAACAAATGAAAACAGCCCATGTGTTTAGAAGAGTGAATAAATAAATAGGATTATATTTATGTGATGAAATACAGTACAGCAGAGAAAAATGAATGACTATAGCTATAACAGTTTACTGTGATGAATTTCAAAGCATAATATTCTATGGATCAAGAAAAAAGTGAATTGGAGAGTACATAATTGTTTCTATTAATAAAGTTTAAGAGCAGGCAAAACTATGTGATAAATGATTTAGTAATACATATAGAGATGGTAGGGTTTCCCAGATGGCCCTAGTGGTAAAGAACCCACCTGCCAATACGGGAGACATAAGAGATGTGGGTTCGATCCCTGGGTTGGGAAGATCCCCTGGAGGAGGATACGGCAACCCACTCCAGTGTTCTTGCCTGGAGAATCCCATAGACAGAGAGCCTGGCGGGCTACAGTCCACAGGGTCACAAAGAGACGGACACGACTGAAGTGATTTAGCATGCACACACGCATAGAGATGTTAAAATTCTTAAAAAGCTCGAGAATGATCCAAACTTAATTGCTTCTGTGGTAAGAGAAGGGGATGCAGTTGAGGAGGGCTACATAAGGGGCTTCAAATGTCTCCCTAGTAGATATCAAAGTTTTGAATGTATTGTTCTTTCAGTTGTATTATCTTTAAATTTGTCTACTTTTGAATGAATAAAAAATTTAATAATTTAAGAATGAAAATTGAAGTACTTTCCAAAGTTATAACAATAAACTTGCTAGGGGGTAAAAGAAAGCTTTGCAAGGAAACTGGCTGAAATCGGGCATTTGCAAACAGTGCTGGATACAAATAGGAAACTAGCGCTCCCAAGTCTTGGAATCGTGCTGAGACAGATTGGAAGAAATATCTCATTTCTTGGGCAATTATTTTAAAGTCTCATTCAATTGGAGATATTTAAATGACTGATGACCAAGCCAGCAGAAGATCGACACAAAAAGCTTCTTCTAGGAGTTTTGCAAATCTATGAAGATGAGCACATTAAATCCTTCTAAATTGCTTTCATATGTGTATAGAAGTAACCTAGAATATAGGAGAAAAGCATTTTGTTTGTAGGCGGGAAACTTAGGCTGTAATTCTGATTACCCTCTGGCTGTGTGACCTTGAGAAATAAGTCATTCATATTACTATTTTCTAACAATTGGGGGTATTGAGAATATTATTATTTTACCATTTAAGGAGCTACTAAAATTTGGAAGACACTTAAATATGTAAACTGAGACCATTTTTGAAACAAGGATTATTATTTTTCAGATGTGGAAATTTAACTTGCCCAGTAATCAAACAGCAAGAAAGTGACAAAACTGAGGCTAATGAACATAATATTGTAAGAACAACAACAAAAGAACAGAATTAAGTCGTGCATAGATAAATATTGCTCTATGCACTTTCTTTATAAGCCTATAGTAGGAGTTAAGATGCATACTGTCCCCTGACCACTGCACTCCTTAGAGGGCTCGGAACTCAAAGGCTTAGTTAGGTATAGAGGACTTGGTCCTCAGAACGGTTAATATCAACATTTTGAGCTAAACAGGTTTTTGTTTGCTCATCTGGAAACTAAACTACCACTTATGCTGTGAGAAAATGAGTTCTAAATTCTAAGAACTACAAGTAATTTTTAGAACACAGCATGTACACAAATTAAGTATTAATAATCGTCCTTTTACTAAGCAAACCTTTTACAATGGTTACAAAAGACTACAAATGTTAACACATGTGAGAAGCATAATCTTTTCAAGAACATGACACTGGGACTTCATGCTTTTTCTCTTTTCAAAATGGCTTTTGAGATGCAGAAATCTCCATCAAATAATGGAGTAATTGTGTGGGTTTGAGAATTCCTATGGCTGTATTTCTTCCATTTTAAAAAAATGAAGGAAATAAGAAATAACTTTCTTAGTTTAAGTTTGCTTTCCCAAGTTGTGGCTCTGGAAATATGATACTTTTATTTTTTTTGCCATTAAGTTTTACTTCTGACTTTTCAAATAAACTTTTAAATTTGATTTTGGTAAGATCAGCTATCAGAAATATTTTTACACTTAGGCAATGCCCTTTTTGAGTATTAAGAATTTCTGCCTGAATATGAATTTCCTCTAAAAATATTTTAGACTATTTGCCCTCAAAAAAATAAGGAATGTTTAGCATAATAGCCCAATGTTTTCAACAATAAAGCTATCTTTTTTCTTTCTTCCAGAAAAGAAGCTTTGGTCATCGCATAATAGTATTTTCCATGATTGTAGAAAGACAGAGGAACACTAAATGCAAATTGTCTTTTGCCAAATTATTGAGTTTCTTTCATAGAAAGGTTTTTTCATTACCTTTACAAACCGCGAGTCAAACATGAAATTAAGGATTGTTAATTAACTTTTCATTTTGTTTATTTTCCCATGTAGAAGCTTTTTCTGGTTAGAAAAACTTTCACTAGCTGCCTTTTAATACTACTTTTAATATATTGGGAGAGCTTACAGTAAGAAATTTCCTCTTAATTTCAGATTCTATTTTGACTAACAGTTTAAGTCTCTTTCTAAACTAAATTGCTTTTAGTTATTGAAAGAGGCAGAAGAAGAAAATTAATACACTTAATTGTTTATCTGTCTCTGTTTCTTGTTTCCATGTCAGAGTGCCACATGGAAGCTGTTTGAAAAAGGAGGAAGGAGAAAAAGCAGGGCTTCTGAATACATTGATTTCCCCTAATTAGAGCCAGGTCTCTGTAGTGACTCTGTGACTGCTTACTGATGACATGGTATCTAAAGGTGTGCCATCATGTAAGTTATAACTTATAAATCTTAGGAAGAAAATAGATCATGTTTTTGATAATATAAAAAACATCAAGACATTTGGCAATTTAGAAAAAATTGGATCAATTTAGCTGGCTGATACAGAAGCATATCAGGCCTCTCTGGCTTTGGTCCCACCTAATATAGGATTTTGCTGATTCTCAATTTTTAAGTTTTCTTTCCAAAAACTGTTTCTACCATGTGTTCATAATGTTCTCTCTTTTCCGAGCCACATTTTGGCTGCAAACTAGTAGTTACCCCATAAAGTCTTGTCATTTTTCTAGGTTTGTTAACAGAATTTTAAACATAAACAAACTTGTCTGTCTTTGCCTACTTGAGATTCTAACTGATTTTCTTCACAATTCACAGAAAAAAATTAAAGATTTAGGACCCATTGTCTTCATCTTCATCGTTCTTTCATTGTTTTAAGTATTGATTATGTGTCAAACACTGTGCTAAGTACCCTGCATATGTGATCTTTAATCCTCACAATAACTCTACAGAGTTTGGTCTAATTATCTTCGTTTTACAAATGAGAATACTGAATCCAAGACAGAATAAGTACTCAGTCGTAGCTAGTTACTAGCAGAGCTGGAATTTCAACCAAGCTCTCTGTGTCTCCTCAGGCTATGAGTTTTCCATAGACTCTGATACCTCCCTTCCTGTGTCCCACCCTTCCTACCCTAGTAAAATATTGGAAATTCTGAGGATTCTCCACCCACTCATCTTAAACAAAACAGAACCCTTAAAATGATAGTTTGGCTAGTACTTGTGTGACATAAATATGTACTATATCTTGAGATGATATAGTACATAGTATATAGTATATTTGAATTTTCTTTTGAAAAATGAATCACTTCATGTCAGAAAATACATTCTTTGTTTACATTTTGAGAGAGATTTTTTTCAGTGTTTATAATAGTTGTTCACACCTGTGAATGTGATAAAATCTATGCTAAGCACTGACACCATAAGAAAATCTGCTCATTCTGTCTGGGATAGTTTAAGATGCATAGTATATACTTGGCTATATTCAGTGTAGCTTAGTTCCACAGTGTTTGTGCTTCCTTTATAAATGATTCCACGTTCACCTTTCTAGTATAGCTATCCGTACTTCATTAACTCTTTGTGCCGATGGTACTAAGTTACTTTAGTTGTGTCTGACTCTCTGCATCCCTGTGGACTGTAGTTCACCAGGTGCCTCTGTCCATGGAATTCTCCAGACTAGAATAGTGGGCGATTGGGTTGCCATTTCCTCGTCCAGGGGATCTTCCTGACCCACGGTTTAAACCCATGTCTCTTACGTCTCCTACTTTGGCCTGCGGGTTCTTTAACTAGCACCACTTGAGAAACCCCAATCAGTTCTTTACTAGCAAGTAACTCATGTCTATAAAAAGTGATGCCAGATGAGGAAATTCCGTCTTAAATTCTTGGTTAGTTGATGTCAGCAGTATAGATTTCTAACTTTTCAAAATCCAGTTCTGTGCCCTTATTCTCCAGATATGAAGATATGAGTCTGCTTCCTTCATTTTAAATCTGTGGATAAGCATAAGTGGTCTATTAACAGGACTTTTTTTTTTGGCTTTTTCTTTTTTTGAAATTTCATTGCATTTATATCATTGACCTTTGCTTCAAAAAGCATTCAACAGTCTTTAACAGAGGGAGACCATGAAAGGGGGTGTTGTAAAGGCTTTCTTCTATAAAAGAAGTCATACAGGGAAAGCCTTATATTTGCTGAGTGATTTAATTCTTATATGTGCAGAAGTTGGCCGTGGGCCATGAGGAACATGGTGGGCAGGCACTGCTGGTTGCAGGCTCACGACCACATCTCCCTACTTCAGCCTGTATTTTTTTAAAAAGAGAGAGAGAAAAAAGCACCTCCTCTCTTGTTTTAAAATCTACCTGAGAAAAGTGATGCATGGTATCTAGACTAGTCAATTGCCTTATCAAGATTCATCAAGTCACTTTAAAAAGAAAAAATCAAGAACTGAGGAGCATATTCTCCAGGGAGAAAGATGCCTGCTTAAATCAGTCTTCTGAGTGCCTAGAGCAGAATTATGAAGGGAAAGTTCACTTATAGGAATAGCGACTACTTTGGGAGCATTGGCTATATTATGCTTATGAGATATTATTAGGGGATTGGGTATTCCAAGGTAATACCTTTTTCTTATAGATGGTGAATTGATCAGACACTGTCATTAAGTAGCTGTTTATCCTTCTCTTTACCAAATAATCTAATATCTATAGAGAAATGGGGAGCAAACATATTTTGATTAACATTTTTAAAGGCTTAGAAACTGGCTAATGAAGTATTATTAGCCAGTCTCCAAAAGGTACATTATATCCTTCATAATTTTCTGATAGTATAGTGAGACTTAGCAGTTGACTGGTTCCTTCTTGTTGAGTCATAAGATAATCCTGAACTTCATATTTGATGAATACAGGTTTACTTTGCTAGATCTTTAAGTACCTCAGGGTATTTTTATGTAAGACTGTGTATATGTATGTAGGTAGGGTTTTTTTTTTTTCCCAGTTGTTTTCTCTTTTGCAGAGTTACTTGAGAGACATGCTTGGAAATGTAAATTTCTATTACAGTTTTAAAAATCATCTTCTCTAGTCTGATCGATGCAGACTTCAATTAAGATTAACTAAAATCACTGTGGACGCAGGCTGCAGCCATATTAAAAGATGCTTGCTCCTTGGAAGAAAAGCTATGACAAATCTAGATAGTGTATTGCAAAGCAGAGACATTACTTTTCTGACAAAGTCTGTGTAGTCAAAGCTATGGTTTTTCCAGTAGTCATGTGTGGATGTGAAAGTTGGACCATAAAGAAGGCTGAGCACCAAAAAATTGATGCTTTTCAACTGTGGTGCTGGAGAAGGCTCTTGAGAGTCCCTTGGACAGCAGGGAGATTCAAGTTAACCCTAAAGGAAATCAACCCTGAATATTCATTGAAGGACTGATGCTGAAGCTGAAGCTCCAATACTTTGGCCACCTGATGCAAAGAGCTGACTCCTTTGGAAAGACTCTGATGCTGGGATAGACTGAGGGAAAGAGGAGAGGTGGCGACAGAGGATGGGGTGGTTGGTGGTGTCACTGATGCAATGGGCATAAGTTGGAGCAGATTTCGGGAGATAGTGAAGAGCGGGAATGATATGCTATAGTCCATGGGGTCACAAAGAGTCGGATACAACTGAGTGACTAAATAACAACAAATACATCAAAATCTGGGTTGTGTCTCTGAGAACCTTGGGACTTTGCTAGGCTGCAGTGTCTTCAAGCAGAAAAAACTCTCAGATTTAAGGGAGATCTGAAACTTACTGGCAATGAGAAGAGAGACTGGGTTTATTCTGGGCAAGGCAGAAACAGCTCACTGAGGTCAAGAACCTAAATAAATGGTGAATTGTGGTGCTTGGAATCTACAGAATAAAGCTTGATACCCAAGTGGATATCAGATTATTTGGCAGGCAAATTTATTATACAAATTTAGAGTTAAACTGAGGGAGGGTAGGTAGCATAGTGGGAAAGTCTGCCTTCGTATAAATAAACCTGCCTTTATTAGGTGTGGACAGTAACTTTAACCCTTTGAATTCCCTCAGTAGTAAAATGAGGGTTATGACTGCCACCTTGTAGAGTTCCTTTGAAGATTAGAAAGAATATGTATTTATTGACATAGGCCCCAAATAAATGATTACTTACTGTTTTTATCATCATCACCACTTCTTTCAGATGTTTCCGTTTTACATTTTCTGTAAATTTGTTAGTCAAGAAATTGCATAACCCAATATATTAAGCAGCTTTAAGGTAGAAATACAGAGTTTGATAGGTAACTTCTCAGGATATAAGGCTTTAAGATATGTTAAGTATTTATTATTTACATAAGCATGGGTTTCTTTCCTTTCTTGACTGGCTTTGAGTAAAGCCCTAAAAATATACCATGTAGAACTATTTTTCTGCTCCTTTTTGGCACACCCTGGGATATTGCAAAGAACCATGAGTTAAGTGGGAGAGAGAAGTGAATTTCAACTATAACTGCTCAAAATAGTTTTTTTTAGGATAGAAGACAAAAGCCTCGTTATTTAGCCCAGGGCATGCTGATAAACAGAGAGGCACATCTGAATTAAAAAAAAAAGAAAATCTTAGGTTTGTATACTACAAGTAGAATCCACACAGCTGAAAGTTACTTTAGTCCCATTCTGCAAATTTTGACCCAAAGTTCCAATAATGCTCAAATTTAGAACTTCTATTTTTATTACAGAAATAGGAGTATGGGAAGCAGTAGGGGATTACTTTAACTGATATGTGTAAGAGCTGTGTAAGTATTAACAATTTTAGCTTAGGCTCCTGAAGTAGAATGAACATCCCCATGCTGCTGCTGCTGCTAAGTCGCTTCAGTCGTGTCCGACTCTGTGCGACCCCATAGACGGCAGCCCGCCAGGCTCCGCCATCCCTGGGGTTCTCTAGGCAAGAACACTGGAGTGGGTTGCCATTTCCTTCTCCAGTGCATGAAAATGAAAGGTGAAAGTGAAGTCGCTCAGTCGTGTCTGACTCTTAGCGACCCCATGGACTGCAGCCCACCAGGCTCCTCCGTCCATGGGATTTTCCAGGCAAGAGTACTAGGGGCTCATTATTAGGAGCTGAGTCTCTAAAATAATTATATTGAGATGCAGTTCTACATTATATTGGCTCCCGTCCAATATGACTGGTGCCGGAACTCTACTGATTGAATTCTAAAAATTTGATGTCCAGAATGAGCGTGTATAGAAGAGTCACACTGTTGGAAAAAAGGGAAAAGTACTTTGGCTGTTTTGAGAGTCCTGGTCATTAGTGCAGCCTTTCGTTTTCCTTTTTCCCTCCCAGTGCTTAACTCTAAAACTCAGTTTGTGTGTTGAGCATTTGTTTATCAAGCATCTATTATGGTCTGCAACAAGCAAGGCACTATACTGGACTCTGAAGACGGCAAGCTGGCTGGGATGGTGCCCCTGAGCTCTGCAAACTCACCCAGTAACAAGTATGACGAAGACTGTTAGAGTACTGGACTCTGAAGACAGCAAGCTGGCTGGGATGGTGCCCCTGAGCTCTGCAAACTCACCCAGTAACAAGTATGACGAAGACTGTTAGAGCACACCATTCCTCTGCTCACGCTTGGCTTGAAAGTGTTCATTGCCCAGTTATGTTCGACTCTACATCTTGAAGATAACTTGAAAAAAGGCTGCATGATATGGCCTTTGCTTTAGGCCTTTAACAGTCTAACTAGAGTTACATATATGAAAGAAGGTAGCAAAATCCATAATTAGGAATAAAGTGTACAGTATAGAGAATGTTCTGTCAGGAGGCCAAAAGATCTCTGCTGACCACTCAGGGAGAAGTCATGGGAAAAGATGAACCTGAACATAGGAGAATTTTTAAGAGTTGAAGAAGAGGAAAGATATTGTAAGAGAGATGACTATAGAATAAATAACAAGAGATAATTTGGAAGAAAATCTGACCAAAACTGGTGGTATATTGAATTTGCATGAGTGACTGGAAGAGCATGGAGTCGAGAGAGAAGACTTGAAAAGTGAAACAAAAGTTTTAGTTTCGCTGATTGGAAAGAGGTGATATCACTGATGTAATGCACATCTAAGAAAAGAAAACAGGTTAATAAGAAGAAACGGGACACTAAATAAAATAGTTTTCTTACTTTAGATTTTTAGTCCTTTTTTTGGAGTTGACAATCAAGCATGTTTATTTGGGTTTAATACAGAAATGAATAGAGGTCCTCATTACAGTCATATTCACTTAGCTGGGAATTCCGGTTAATTGCCAGAATTGTGTTAATACAGCACTGGCCTAAAGTAGAAAATCATATTGAGTTTCTAGCACATTCATTAGAGTCCTTGTTTTTATATTTTTCAACCAAAAGCTAGACTGAGTGAGACCTGGGTGGTTTTCTTCTCCTCTTCAGACCGGGCAGTTTGGGTGCCGGGCAGCTGTGGATGATCTGGGGACGAGGTGCAGCAGCAGTGCCGGCGCTGTACCCAGTGCTGTGCGTAAACAAAGATGTTGGAGGGCCAGGCACTTGAACTCTCCATGGTTCCTTTATCATTTATTCTAAACTATCCAAGTACAGAGAATTAAATTGTCAGAAATGATTAGTGTTATTAGCATGCTAATTGAATTAATAGTCATGAAGTTGCTCAACTTATAATTCAAAATAAAAATCACTCAGTATGTATAGCAACTAGAATCTAGCTGACACTATTTCTGCGTTAAGATCATCTATGACGAGATGTTAAGCAACAAAACCTTCAAACTGATTTATTTTGTTCATTGTCTTTGCTTTTATCTGCAGCTCTGGGAAATGTCAGTGCAAAGTGGGTGTCACCGGTTCTTCATGTGATAGATGCCAAGATGGATATTACGACTTTAATGAGAATGGCTGCTTGCCCTGCCAGTGCAATAATCGGTCTGCCAGTTGTGATGCCCTCACAGGTACACACTTTCCTTACCTTTTTATGTAATTAGTCCATTGTTCTTTTCATTTTGAAGTCCTTCTTCTCTGAGTTAATTCTTCCCAAAGAGTTTGTAAGGATCTTTCTCTTCTACGTAGGATGTAATAGGTCATAGCAAACCAAACTTCTTCATATAAATTTCAAAAATCATATTGGTTGGCAATCCATGGAAGCAATGAAAACTATATGAACTAAAATTCCAGAAAGGGTAGAACTCTTCCTAAGTAAGCTGATGCTCACCAGCCACTTTCCTTCCAAGGGACATTTGCCGATTCTGGGCACAGACTAAGGAGTGGGCTTGGTCCAAGTAAAAGGATTCTTCTTGAGGAAAGATACAAGAAGAACTTTTGGCAGTTATTTGGGGCTTCCATTATGAATTGGAAACTGTTGCTGCTGCTGCTAAGTCGCTTCAGTCGTGTCCGACTCTGTGTGACTCCATAGACGGCAGCCCACCAGGCTCCCCTGTCCCTGGGATTCTCCAGACAAGAACACTGGAGTGGGTTGCCATTTCCTTCTCCAATGCATGAAAGTAAAAATTGAAAGTGAAGTCGCTCAGTTGTGTCCGACTCTTCACCACCCCATGGACTGCAGCCCAACAGGCTCCTCCGTCCATGGGATTTTCCAGGCAAGAGTACTGGAGTGGGGTGCCATCGCCTTCTCTGAATTGGAAACTAGAGGAGCCCTAAACACAAGGCCAGTTTTCCCACAGGACGTTAAATGACTGTGCAGGAGATGGAAGGCTGGCCCAAAAGGTAGAAAGACATTTCTCAGTCTTATGGTGCTTAGGAGACAAAATCTTTTTAGAAAGAAAGGGCCTGCGACAACATATGGCCATCTGTCTGAAGACATTGCCAGATTCAAAAGGTAGATTCTGTGGGATTTAGGCTCACATCCATTATTCACATTCTAGATCTATTGCAGTCTTTCATGGCTGAGGAGACACCTGCTGGGTTCTCAATCAAAAGCCTTAGAAGGCTGTGACCAAGAAGTAGTGATGAGCCATAGGTGAACTGCCTCATACTAAAATTGCCGTTCATCCTCAACCTATCTCAACTTCTGACTGAATTGGCGTGACCCTCTCATTACATCTGCCTAACAGAGGTAAATAGATGGGGAAACAGTGGAAACAGTGTCAGACTTTATTTTTTGGGGCTCCAAAATCACTGCAGATAGTGATTGCAGCCATGAAATTAAAAGACGCTTACTCCTTGGAAGGAAAGTTATTGCCAACCTAGATAGCATGTTGAAAAGCAGAGACATTACTTTGCCAACAAAGGTTCGTCTAGTCAAGGATATGGTTTTTCCTGTGGTCATGTATGGATGTGAGAGTTGGACTGTGAAGAAGGTTGAGCGCTGAAGAATTGATGCTTTTGAACTGTGGTGTTGGAGAAGACTCTTGCGAGTCCCTTGGACTGCAAGGAGATCCAACCAGTCCATTCTGAAGGAGATCAGCCCTGGGATTTCTTTGGAAGGAATGATGCTGAAGCTGAAACTCCAGTACTTTGGCCACCTCATGCGAAGAGCTGACTCACTGGAAAATACTCTGATGCTGGGAGGGATTGAGGGCAGGAGGAGAAGGGGACGCCAGAGGATGAGATGGCTGGATGGCATCACTGACTCGATGGACTTGAGTCTGGGTGAACTCCGGGAGTTTGTGATGGACAGGGAGGCCTGGCGTGCTGCAGTTCATGGGGTCTCAAAGAGTCGGACATGACTGAGCGACTGAACTGAACTGAACTGAACAGAGGGAAGAGGAATAATCTGTGGTTCTTTTGTACACTGCGTCTGGCAACTAAAACAGAGGGCAGTTCTGAGGTAGGAAAATGTGGCCAGTAATAAAGAGAAAAGCAAGGGAAGCAGATCCACAGATGACCCAGGTATTAGAGTTACCCTAAAGTGAATTTAAAATAGCTAAAGTTAATATTTTAAGAAAATAGAGGAGAAAACAGACAAAATAGGTGAAAAGAGGCAAAATCTCAAGAGATTTGGAGTAAAAAAAAAAAATAATCAAAAGAACAATCTAGAATTGAAAAATACAACATCTGAAATTAATACCTCATTGCATGGACTTAATAGCAGTCTACAGTATATACTGTGAAGACAAAGTTATATACTATTGTATACAGTGAAGACAAGGTTAGTAGATTCAAATACAGTTCAGTTTGAAATATCCAAACTGCAGCATAGAGAGAAAAAATGCAAAGAAAAGAGCAGAGTAGAAAAGACATGTGGGATACAGCCAGAAGGTCTCACATAAGTGTACTTGAAGGCTCAGAAAGAAAGGAGAGAGATACTGGGACAGAAGCAAATATCTAAAAAGATAATGGCCAAGAGTTTTCCAAATTAATGAAAGAGACCAACTCACAGATTCAAACAACTCAGCAAACCCTAGGCAGTACAGGAACAAAGAAAAGCATATCTAGGCAAACTTAGTTAAACTGTTAAAAACTAGAGACAATTAACTTCTCTGGTCTTCAGTTCTTATTCTTTCCTAAATCTTATTTCCTAAACCTTTCTAAGAAATCTTTCCTAAATGTTCCTAATCTTATTCTTTCCTAAATGTAAGGATTAGAGATACTTCCTTGGAAATCTCCCCCCGCCCCCACCCCCCAACAAAAATCAGAACATACTAGTCTGATAAGTAACAAGTGTTTTTATGAGATTAAGGTAGCAGAATATTTGAACAGAAAGTACTCTGGAAAAAAATCTGTGTTGAAATCTTATTCTTCATTCTAATCCTCTAGTGTTCAGTTCAGTTCAGTTCAGTCGCTCAGCCGTGTCTGACTCTTTGCGACCCCATGAACCGCAGCACGCCAGGCCTCCCTGTCCCTAACCAACTCCTGTAGTCCACCCAAACCCATGTCCATTGAGTCGGTGATGCTGTCCAACCATCTCATCCTCTGTTGTCCCCTTCTCCTCCTGCCCTCAATCTTTCCCAGCATCAGGGTCTTTTCAAATGAGTCAGCTCTCTGCATCAGGTGGCCAAAGTATTGGAGTTTCAACTTCAACATCAGTCCCTCCAATGAACACCCAGAACTGATCTCCTTTAGAATGGACTGGTTGGATCTCCTTGCAGTCCAAGGGACTCTCAAGAGTCTTCTCCAACACCACAGTTCAAAAGCATCAATTCTTCGGCGCTCAGCTTTCTTTATAGTCCAACTCTCACATCCATACATGACCACTGGAAAAACCATAGCCTTGACTGTGTTGAAATCTTATTCTTCATTCTAATCCTCTAGTCTAAGGAGAAACAAATTGATTTAGAAGAAACTGTGTTATTTTTTTCAATTACACGATCCAGTCCCTGCCTACTTGCCAGTTCTGTCTTGTGCTGTTCTTTTTCTTTACTGTTCGTGATGCAGTCACACTGGCTTCTATTTCTTTTTTTATTTTTTTTATTTTATTTTTAAACTTTACATAATTGTATTAGTTTTGCCAAATATCAAAATGAATCCACCACAGGTATGTTCCCCTGTCCCAAGTCTCTCGCACATAATTTTTCCTCTGCCTGGAATGGTCTTTCTAATATACTTGTACCCCAACTCCTGGCCCCTTTGCCTTATTAAACCATGTCCTTCCTTCAGGCCTTCAGCTAAATGTTACTTTCACTAGAAAGCAGTCTATGCGCCAAGCTAAATGACAGTTTCCCCAGTTATACACTCTCATATACATGGGTTTTTTCATAGCACATATCACAGTTTGTAATAATACCTTTTATTTGTGGTTGAGTCATATATGGTTTGTTCACTACATTGTAAGTTTCATACCAGTTTTGTTCACCATTTTACACATTTATCTTGGAAATTAGTCCACAGTAAGTATTTACTAACTTTTTGTTGGATGAATGACCAAATGAATGGGAGAACTTACAGAGGAAAATGAGTTTCAGTCCTGGATGACAGAAGCGCCTCATCATGTTGAGTAGGTTTAAGTCGCTGCCTGATTCATTTGTGGCACCAGGAAGCAGTCTACACTGTGGGTTCTCATTTCTGATCTTCCTCGTGGCAGTGGGGTAGCTCTCTTAAATGTCACGTAAATCCCAACCTGTTTTTGGTCAGGAGATAATTTAAGGCAAAAGAAATGCTTTTCATGGTTATGATTTCTAAAGGCTAGTAATAAGAAATAAATGATTTATCTGTTTGGAAGTATGATAAAAGTGGAATCTAACATGAGAGAGTATAGATACTCCATATGACACTGTCAGCTTAATACAAAATCAGTCTTTGCTTTTGTCTCAAATTTTGAAGACTTTTCCCCCCAGCAGTGTCCTGGTGCACAAGATTGCCCTCTGGTGGCCACTTACTGCGTTTTCACAGGCCTTACTCCCCCCTCACCCCTCATCTCACCTACACCTTATATTTTAGATTGAATTAGATTTTTAAAGTAACCTTTTTGTGATAAAATATATTGAGAAAAATATTTTAGAAAGCAATATGTATCAGAAGTCTTAAAAATACTTCCCTGATTAAGTAGTTCTTTTTCCCAAAATCAATTTTTAGGAAATAATTCAAAATTCCTAAAAAGCTTTATGTTCAAAGATGCTCACCACAGTGGCAGTTATAATTCTAAGAAATTAGACAACTTTACTTCTAACAACAGAAAATGAAGCAAATCAAGTTATCTAGGCAGTACACTATAAGAGCACAGAAAATGAAATCTTGACTTACCTTGGACTAATTACTTAGTCTTTTCACTTAGGAATTTGGTATTATAGCAGTAACTGCCTAATGCTATGTTATGAAGATTCAGTGCAATATGTTTATCCAGAGCCTGGCTCATTACAAGCAACAATAAATAGGCTTCCCAGGTGGCTCAGTGGTGAAGAATCTGCTTGTAATTCAGGAGACTTGGGTTCAGTCCCTGGGTCGGAAAGATCCCCTGGAGAAGGAAATGGCAACACACTCAGTATTCTTGCCTGGAGAATCCCATGGACAGAGGAGCCTGGTGGGCCACAGTCCCTAGGGTCCCAGAGAGTTGGACACCAACATGAGAGAGAGAACGAAGCAGGACAATTACATGTGCCTGTATTTAGCCTGTCTAAGAAGCAAAGCCCAAAACTTCTCCATGTAAAAGAGAGATTCAAGGAAAAGTATTCAAAATCTTAATAATAGATTTCTTCGGTGATTTTTTTTTCTTCTTTCTGTTCTCCTGTATTTTTATAGATTTTCTTTCTTCAACACATATTTCCCTTAAAATGGAGGTAGGTGGACTGTTATTTTTGAGCTAAAATTTTATGTTCACATGGGCTTCCCTTGTGGCTCAGCTGGTAGAGAATCCTCCTGCAATATGGGAGACCTGGGTTCGATGCCTGGGTTGGGAAGATCCCCTGGAGAAGGGAAAGGCTACCCACTCCAGTATTCTGGCCTGGAGAATTCCATGGACTGCATGGGGTTGCAAAGAGTCGGACACGACTGAGCGACTTTCACTTCACCATGTTCACATAGCGTATACTTCTCTGTGAGGATTTAAGGTGCCTTCGTGTATTCATAGTGTCACATGGTGAGTACCTTGACCTCAGCAGCTTGACGGGCTTGCCCACTCCTTCATCACTCAGTGACCTTCTTCACTTTAGGATATCACCCATTTCCCCCCTTTTTTTCATGATCACTTCTGCTAGATCTTCTTTTCAGCTATAAGCCCTGGAGTGTCTGAAGTTTGTCTTGACACGTTTGTCTTCTGCATTTATACGTTCCCTGCATGATCTCATTCAGTCCTTTGAATTTAAGTGCCATCTGCAAATGTTCTGATAACCAGATTTACATTTCTCCCTTGGTTGCTACACTCAGAGCTCTAACAGTGCCCTTGACATCTTCACTTGAGCGCTCCGTGTGGCACTGTAGCCTGACGCATCCAAAACAGCTCTTGATTTTACTCTATACGCTAAGCCTACTTTGCCCCTCGTGTTCTTCATTTGGTGACTGGCACCACACGAGTCATATTTGCTCTTCCTTTTTGTAAATATCTGGGGCTTCCCAGGTGGCACTAGTGATAAAAACCCTATTTACCAATGCTGGAGACATAAGAGATGTGGGTTCAATCTCTTGAGTCAGGAAGATCCCCCAGAGGAGGGCATGGCAACCCACTTCAGTATTCTTGCCTGGAGAATGGACAGAGGCGCCTGGAGAGCTTCAGTCCATGGGATCGCAAAGCAGTGAACATGACTAAGCGACTCAGCACGTGTGCATGCGTTGTAAATATCCAGTCCGTCAGCGAGTTCTGCTCAGCCTGCCATTCAGCGTGACCTTCATTGCTATCCTCCTTGTCTAACCAACTGTCACCTCTCGAAACTGTTTTCACCGTCTCTCATCTGATCATTCTGCCCCTTTTCTTGTCCCGATCCTCTGAGCCCCTCTCTACCACAGTCCAGTCTCCACATAACAACCAGAATGATCTTTTAAAAATGTAAAACCGGATCATGTCATTCCCATGCTCAAACCCGCCAAAGGCTTCCCATCCCTCTTCGAATAAAATTCAAACTGCCTTCCATAACTAGGTTTTCTTGGCCTCTGGCTTTCTTTCGGACCTTATGGTGATTCTGTTACCCGCTGCCTTGTTTCCTTAGGCTGTCCTTCTTTCTGTTTAACAGGATAAAGTTTGCCTTCTGCTCAGTAGAGAAGATTAGGCATTTTTAAAAAAAAAACGAAGTAACTTGCTGCATTTCTGACAGGTTATATGTGAACTAGAGATAGTGAAATAAAGAAAGAAAAGGCTTTTTACAGGTGGTGATTTATGTTTCCAAAGCTTTGTCACTGAGTTTGGTTGGAAAGGAATCCTACATTCTTTCCTTTGACCAGTTATTTTCTTGGTCACCCCCACCAGACTTTTTTGATGCTTAGCCAAGGAGCATGAGATCATCTTCAGGAAACACTAGTTCCTTTTTTTTTTTTTTTTTTTTGCTCCTTTGGCCATCTTTCAGCAAAGAAAATGTGAATTTTAAGACAGTATTGTTATATTTTGGAGGTTCCAGGCAAAGCATAACGAACAAAGTTACACTTCAGCTAATTCTCATAGCATATCATTTATCATGATCGAAAGATTCTCAAGTTTCCGGTTTTAAAAGGAATTTAGATCTCATCCGGTTCAACTTTCCTAATTTATAGATGAGGAATTTGAAGCTTAAAGAGAAAACACTATATCCTATGGAGCAGTTTTTCACCCTCCGAAATATTTACATATATTAAATCATTGGGCAGGGAGTTATGATTCCATTCTACAGATTAAAAAAGTGAAACTCAGAGAAGCTATTTGCTGAAGGTCACTCAGAGAAGCTTCCCTGGTAGCTCAGCTGGTAAAGAATCCACCTGCACTGCAGGAGACCCTGGTTCAATACCTGGGTCGAGAAGACCCCCTGGAGAAGGCTACCCACTCCAATATTCTTGAGCTTCCCTGGTGGCTCAGCTGGTAAAGATTCCGCCTGCAATGCAGAAGACCTGGGTTCAATCCCTGGGTTTGGAAGATCCCCTGGAGAAGGAAACAGCTACCCACTCTAGGATTCTGGCCTGGAGAATTCCATGGACTGTATAGTCCATTGTGTCACAGAGTTGGACACGACAGAGCAACTTTCAGTTTCACTCAGGGAAGCTATTTGTTGAAGAGGTTCAGCTGAGAATAGAACTCATATCTGACATTAAATACATGATAATGATAAACACACATCATTTTTCTTATGCTATGTTGCCTCCCAAAGAGGATTTGTAAGCTGGTAGAAAAGCAGATTCATATTATTAGTTCCTACTGTAAATGGATTTTAAAGTTATTTTTATTTTTATTATAAAAAATCAGTCTTTAATTTTGTACATGAAATGCTTTTTAAGTTGCATGCTAAAGTCTGACTGTGTGGATCACAACAAACATCTTCAAGAGATGGGAAAATTCTTCAAGAGATGGGAATACCAGACCACCTTACCTGTCTCCTGAGAAATCTGTATGCAGGTCAAGAAGCAACAGTTAGAACCGGACATGGAACAACAGACTGGTTCCAAATTGGGAAAGGCTGTACATCAAGGCTGCTTATTTAACATATGCAGAGCACATCATGAAAATGCCAGGCTGGATGAAGCACAAGCTGGAATCAAAATTGCCAGGAGAAATACCAGTAACCTCAGATATGCAGATGACACCACCCTTATGACAGAAAGTGAAGAGGAACTAAAGAGCTTTGATGAAAGTGAAAGAGGAGAGTAAAAAAGCTGGCCTAAAACTCAGCATTCAAAAAACCTAGATCACGGCATCTGGTCCCATTGCTTCATGGCAAATAGACGGGGAAACAATGGAAACAGTGAGACACTTTATTTTCTTGGGCTCCAGAATCACTGCAGATGGTGATTGCAGCCATGAAATTAAAAGATGCTTGCTCCTTGGAAGAAAAGCTATGACCAACCTAGACAGCGTACTAAAAAGCAGAGACATTACTTTGCCAACAAAGGTCCGTCTAGTCAAGGCTATGGTTTTCCCAGTGGTCGTGTATGGATGTGAGAGTTGGACCATAAAGAAAGCTGAGCGCTGAAGAATTGATGCTTTTGAACTGTGGTGTTGGAGAAGACTCTTGCAAGTCCCTTGGACTGCAAGGAGATCCAACCAGTCCATCCTAAAGGAAATCAATCCTGAATATTCACTGGAAGGACTGATGGGGAAGCTGAAACTACAATACTTTGGACACCTGATGTGAAGAACTGACTCACTGGAAAAGACCCTGATTTGGGGAAAGATTGAAGTCAGGAGGAAAAGGGGGCGACAGAGGATGAGATGGTTGGATAGCATCACCGACTTGATGTACTTGAGTTTGAGCAAGCTCTGGGAGTTGCTGATGGACAGGGAGGCCTGGCGTCCTGTAGTCCATGGGGTTGCAAAGAGTCGGACACAACTGAGTGACTGAATTGAACTCAGTTCTTGAAATGTTTTATAGTATGCATGTGATATACTTTACAATGTATTAATTTTATAATCAGAAGAATTTAAGATAGTAAAAATAATAGTGATAAGTGCATAGTAGAAACACTTTGAAAGTTAAAGGGGAAAACACTTACCTGACAGTCGCCCCCACTCCTGTAGTGAGCATTCTGGTGTATTCATGTCTGGTCTGTCCGTATTAATCTTGCTTATTCTCTAGCTGTGTTCCAGGTGCGTGTGATTTTTAAATAACATAGAGTGATGAGTTTTCAAAAACCTGTGAATTCTGTTGTTATACTTGTTTTCATCCTTACTTTTAAGATAACATACTCACCACGTAGAGTTATTTTTTTCTTATTGACTTCTCATTGCAGCTTATGGCATAAAACAAATCAAAATTAAAAATTTTTCTGGAGAAAATGTAAAATGCTCTAAAATAAATGGTTTAGGAGAGTGGAACTGTATTGTGATAAGCAGAGAGACAGATGTTTGTGGTCTTTTCTAGAATAGTAGAAAGTCCCAAAATAATAAGCATGTAGGTCCATAACATTATAGGAGCAAAATATTATATATATGTAATTATTTCCATTGAACATTTTTAATATGGGGAGAGCAGGTAGACAGATTTTATACATAAAGCAAGTTTTGTATTTTCCAGCCTGCAGAACACTTTGACTTTTAACATTATTTTATTTTTACAACAAGAATGTACAGTTTCCTAGTATGTATTTTTCAGCTATTTTTATCGTCACGAAGATACATAGCTAAAGAGGGATCAGGATATAATAGGATCTGGGAAGAAATCAGTACCTGAAGTGTTCGTCACTATATGAGGATATACTACTTGTTGTATATATGAAATATATCATTCGCAGTATCAGACCTTAAAAGTTATATGATTAAAAGTGATATTTACATGCAAATGTGATTTAAGGGTTAAGTGTTCATATAAAAAATTTTTAAATGTCTTTCTAGATAAGTTCATGAAGTTTCAAAGAACTTTGCTGTAATTGCTTAAGAGTTGAGAGTTGACATGTATGTTAATAATTGTATGTATATTAATCATTCTTTTAGTTTTTCAAATCTTATTCCAGTTGTCAGATCATTTTATTACACAATCTCATTCTGTCTCTTCTTTTTTGTAAATATTTCACTAGTAAGGAAGAGGAATCAAATAAAATTATTTATGATGGTTTTAGCATTGAACTGTAGTTAGCTTAGCATGTAAACTTTTTATTGTCTTCCTAGATTTCTACATAGATTTTACTCATTTCTGTGATAGTAGTTCTGAGTGTCTCTTTGAATGTAAATTATACTATACAGTTTCGTTCCGTTTGTAGACATTATGCTCCTTCAGTGCCCATCGAATGTCCTTCTAATAGGGGACCAAAGGGTATTATTAAGACACACAGAACTTTGCTTGGCTCCTTCCTTTTCATTTCATTATTGTTTTCATTTTTATTTTAAATGTTAAAATATAAAGCCATATGGAGCATAATATGGCAGACACTCATGTGCCCACACCTAGAGGACTGTTAACATTTCGGTATTTTGCTTAATAGAAAATTTCCAAATAGAGTCGGAGCCCTCCTCTTTCTTTTCTTCCCTGCTTCCCTTTTCTTCCCTCCCTCTACAGAGATAAACAAGGCGTAAAACCTGCCTATACCCTCTCAGTCTATGGTTAGTTTTTATTGCATTCAAAGGCAAATAAAATACTCTGCCTAGGGTATTATGTATCCATTTGCTTAGTATTGTTTAGTATGGCTTTTAAATTTTTACTTCAGTCAGTAGATCAGGGGCCTTCCCTGGCAGTGCAGTGGTTGAGACTCCAGACTCGGTGCTCCCAGTGCGGGAGATGCAGATCTGACCCCGGACTGGGGAGCGAAGATCCCACGTTCCTTGCAATTTGCCAAAAAAATTTTTATTTTTTAATTTTTTTTGCAGAGGAATAAATGTTTGTTGAGTTGAGAGGAAAAATCTCTGAACATAGAATTAATTACAAAGCATAAATCACTCTTTTAAATGAGGGTAATATGGATATTTTAGATAAATGCAACTAAGAAAACTCAAGGCATAAGAAGGAATTGTGAGAAATAAAGATAGAATTAATATATACTATTTTCATATATTTAGGTCAAGGGAGGAGTGATTATACTTCATATGCTCTGAGGTTCTTCCTGTGGGGGGTAACGTTATTGGTTAATTTTGGACTTAGGTTATTTTATACATTTTTATTATTTGTTTAAATTTATTTTAATTGGAGGCTAATTACTTTACAGTATTGTAGTGGTTTTGCCATACATTGACATGAATCCGCCACGGGTGTACATGTGTTCCCCATCCTGACCCTCCCTCCCCATCCCATCCCTCAGGGTCATCCCAGTGCACCGGCCCTGAGCACCCTGTCTCATGCATAGAACCTGGACTGACGATCTATTTCACATATGATAATGTTTTAAATCAATTAATTTGTACAAAATTTCCCCCCCAAATTTTAAAAATCAATTAATTTGTACAAAATAATTAAGCACTCCTTTTTTATGTATTATTCTGCAGTTTGCTTTTTTCCATGCAATATTTGTAGGATTTATGTGTATTCATACATATAGGCCTAGTTTCCTTATTTAGCTACAGAATCCCAACCAAGGAAATAACACAGTTTATCTATTCTTCTTTTAATAGATCTTTAGGTTGTTTTTTTTTTTCTTTGCAAATTGTTGGCCTGCTTTCGGTATGTAGTCAGTCAATCAACAAGGGCTTATTACAGCTCTAGTCATGTACCCAGCCCCTTCCTAAAGCGCTTACAGGCTAGTAGGGACCGGAGCTGTAGGCCTGTTCAGTGTAGGAGTAAGATGGGAGAGAAACTGAACTCTGCGACCTGTGTTGGGTGACTTTTTCTGGTTTCCGCTTAAGGTTTTTTTGGTTTGTAGGTACATATAATTTATTTAAAGTTACCGTGCTTTTGCAGTAAATCTTTAACGTCTTAAAATGATTTGCTTCTTTTAGGTGCTTGTTTCAATTGCCAGGATAACAGCGAAGGGGATCACTGTGAAGAATGCACAGAAGGATTTTATCAGAGTCCTGATGGCTCGAAAGAATGTCTTCGCTGCCCTTGTTCAGCAGTGACATCTACAGGCAGTTGTATCATAAGTAAGGCCTTTCTCTAAATACTCATTTTTAGAGGAAAAATCAGTGAGTCAGTGATCAGCAGGTAGAAAGTTCTAGATGCTGTAGGTGAAAGGGAGTTATAAAAACAGTAAAGCTTTGCAGTAAATGCATTTGTGAAATGAGACACAAAGGAGGGATGCGAGTGTTGTTGTTAAAGCTGTATTTTATCCTGTCTTACGCGATTAAAGAGGAAGAAGTAAAAGAATTACGAGTGCCTCTCCATCTCAACTACTCAGATTCTTTAGATGAGCGTACTTCTTTTGTTCTCTTTAGGTTTTCTGGACAATTAATAAATAAAGTGTAAATTGTTACTTTGGATTCCATGTGTTTCTTAAGTTTGAGAGGAGATAATAGGCGGAGGCTGTAAAATGTTTTTTTGTATGTGTGGGGGGGGCGGGGGCGGGGTTAGTAGTAGTTTTGCATTTTGAAGCAACTTGAAATTGTACTAAACCATGTTGGTGTTCTTGCTCTTTAGAGTTGGGTGAATCGGAACCTGAATGTGTCCAGTGTAAAGACGGTTACACAGGCCAGAACTGCAATGACTGTAATCATGGCTACTATAATTCTGACAGCATCTGTGTGGAGTGCCAGTGCCACGGCCACGTGGACCCAGTTAAGACTCCAAGGGTTTGTGAGCCCGAGAGCGGGGAGTGCATCAGCTGCCTCCACAACACCACCGGCTTTTGGTGTGAAAACTGCCTGGACGGTTACGATCGAGACCTCGAGGGAAACTGCATCACGAAAGGTAAAACTTCGCCTAAGGGTGTACAGTTAATATCTTAACCTAGCAAGGAAAATGTCAGGACAACTACTTTTAGCTTCGTAAAACCTTCCAGTCCCACCAGGGAAGTTTTTTTGGGAAATAGATTTCGATAGAGATTTGCCCAAAGAGATTCCCTTCTATTCCTGCTGCTCTGCTGAGACTCCAGAGTCAACTCCAGAAGTTTGAGGACCATGATGAAGTCATTGCGGTGTTCTCACATCTTCTCATCTGTTTTTATTTTAATAATTTAAAGTCCTGTCGTTTCTTTTATCTTTTGCTTCCTGTAGTCTCATCACTTCCAGGGATCATCAAAGATCTTTTTAAGTAGAAACCTACAACTTGACTAGAAGTTAGCTGAGAAATAAGAATTTATTCCAGCTTCTGTCCTAACTTTGAGCCTAAGTTTTCCCACCTGATGGAGGAAATAGTAAAAATATTCCTTCATTTTTGAAAGAAAAAAGTTACTCACGTGGCAAAATGTTTCTTATAGGGAAGTTCAGTAAGGATTCAGATAAAAATTAATGATTAGAAATTCGGGATGAGTTGGGGATATTCAGACTTACTTAGGTCATAGAGATCAGACCATGCTCTTCTATAAACTGTTCTTTGATATTCTGACAGAAGCCGAATCCTGGGCTGATACAGTTGCCCTTTGGCAAGAGTTAGTCTTGTACCATTTTCTTGATATCCTTATTCTGCTGTGATCAAGGCTCAAACACTCAGATTGAACCCTATCCCTAGTCCAGAGAACCTGCCACTCAATTTTCTTTCCCACTGGAGGCGTACGCCTTGTCCGTATTTAGCTGACCAGGCTGTGATGACTTTTCTTATTAGCTATTAGGGAATGTAAGACATGCCTCTTTTTAGGGTGGATTGGTGTGCCGGCTGTGGTGATGAATTGTGATGATAACAGGGATCATTTCATCGAGTGCCTAGTATGTGCCACGCACTATGGACATTAAATGTAACGATGTTCTATACTTTATTTAATCCTTCCCAAGGACTCTGTAAAATAGATACCGTTATTCCCATTTCATAGGTGAGGAATCTCAGTTTTAACAAGATTGGCTCACTTATTTATTGCTACACAGTTCTACTTGATCCCAAAGCTTTTGGTATTTCTACTGAGCTATGCTGCATTAGAAGTACACAGTATAGTACCTTAGTTGTAAAATAACTATATCTATTTAAAGGAAAAATCACTATGCTGGCAATGGCTGTTTTCTCTCTCAGCTGATGTCAACTATGGCCATTTAAATTGTGTTTTTCAGAAGCAACTAGAAATGCAATTTCCCCTATTTTGTTTTTGCCTCCATTAAAGAGAATTTTACCTTTATGAAGTGCCATCAGACATGCTGAACTTATTTTAGTTCAAACGAGTATTAGCTATCCCTTTCACTTTTAACAAAGTGATTTAGAAGTCACTAGTGACATACTTACTACCTTTTCAGGAATTTGTATGAATCTATTCAAGAGTACAGGAGGATGGAAAACTCCAACATTAGAATTTTCCCAAAGATTTTAGTATGGATATTATATACGTTTTGGATAACAGCCATGGGTGTAATAATCTAGTTTTCTAGACCCTGATTCTTTCCACTATATTTCTTGAGAAATTATTTTTTAACTTACTTTAACATTACTTTAAAGCAGAGTATCATGTCAACATCCCATATCAACTTCCACTCCCATGTGTATTTCTTTTATTGTTTCTTAAAACCAGATATTTTGTCTTTTACATTTCATTCTCTGTTTTTATTTTCAGAAGTTATTGTTCCAACACCTGAAGGTTCTACCATTTTGGTTTCCAATGCCTCTTTGACCACATCAGTGCCCACCCCTGTTATAAATAGCACCTTTACCCCTACCACCCCGCAGACTATCTTTTCAGTAAGCTCTGCAGAAAACAGCACGTCGGCCTTAGCGGACGTGTCATGGACCCAATTTAACATCATCATTTTGACAGTCATCATCATTGTGGTGGTGCTGCTGATGGGGTTTGTGGGGGCTGTGTATATGTACCGGGAGTACCAAAACCGGAAACTCAACGCCCCCTTTTGGACCATCGAGCTGAAAGAAGACAATATCAGTTTCAGCAGCTACCACGACAGCATTCCCAACGCAGATGTGTCAGGATTGTTGGAAGATGATGGCAATGAAGTGGCTCCCAACGGGCAGCTGACCCTGACGACCCCAATGCATAACTATAAAGCCTGAGGAGGAGCCAGAGCTGTTCTCCTGGACTTTAAGGCCACAGTGCTTACTAAGACAGCATCATTCTCTGCGCCACAGCCTGGGTAGAGTCGCTGAGATGAGAAAGCAAAGGCATGTAGTGCATCGGAAATTTTCAGGTACAAACGTGTAATGTACTTAGCCTGTTACTCTTAGTTTTCCCATGAAGATCTGAAGCAGTCACTGACGATGAGGACTTGAAGTAAAGTGTATTTTTGTACCGAACCACATGGGAGGGTAGAAGGCTGGGCCTCTCAGTGCAGCCCCAGTCCGCTTTGACCTCCAAACAGATTCCTGGGGGAATGTTCACCATCAGTGGAAACAGGATGATGGATGTGGAGGGGAAAGGACTGCCAGAAGACTTTATCTCCATTCTTGATAAAGGAAGGCCAGGAAGGATATTCATTTTACTGGACTAAAAGACATCCTTGAGGAAAAGCTGATATTTGGGCTGTGTCATAATACACAATCTTGATTGTTTCTATAATAGGGGCAGTGAAGTCCCAAGAAGATCTTTAGAAGGGTTTGATTTTTCTTTCCAGAGTTTTTGCTCAATAATAAGATGAAAGCACAGGATAAGCTTCTAATGGTAGAGAGAGGAAGGCAATGTCTGGGAAAGCATAAAGCTGATGATTCTCCTTAAGGCCTCAGTGTAAATGATAAATTGTTTAAAAAGAAGGAATACTCCTGCCTCTAGAGAAATAAGGTGTATATAGTTAATGTAGAATATCTGCTCAGCATTGTATTTGTATCTATTTGTAAAAAAAAAATCATGTCTTATTTTATCATCTAGAATTTATTTGTATAGCAGTTAATGGCATTGTAAAAAGAAAATATGGGGTTAAAATACTGTAAAATAGATGGCAATATTGCTAGAGCTGGGACTCTGGTGAGCATCAGTGATTTTTAGTCCCTCTTTTGACATTGTTGAAATTTATAAGAGGTTGGATGTTTCTAATTTTTCCCTTTTTCAGTCTAAAAGTAGAGTTCTATCGTCTTTGACTTCCTATAGATTCAAGCAATAGATTTTGAAGACAATGATTGTTAAGCTGGGACACAAGACTGCATTCTCCAAACTACTCACCTGTTTAGACATTAGCTTCTCTATATTTTACATAGATTAAAGTAGAACAAACACATGCTTATTAAAAAAATTTTTTTAAGTAACAATAGTCTTCCAAAGGAAGAAATGTTTTAGCTCCAAAAGAAAAGCCATCATATCACTTGGGATCCGCTGTGAAATATCGTACCTGTGAACTATTTATATTCTCTCCCACCCCCAAATACTCCTGCATTTGAATGTAGCCGGTCACTCAGATGCCACGGGGTGTGGACCACGTCCTGCATGCTGCAGTTCTTGTATCTTCCTGTCTGGCTGGAAGGTGGCTCCGTGGTTGAGAGGGTATAGTCAGGCATTGCATTTAGATGCAGTTTTTTCTTTGAGGCCATCTCTGCCTTTGCTCTCCTCTAATTATGATGTTGACAGATTGTAGATTAAGGAAAGCCAGGAAAAACAACCAGAAGTCAAATGCAGATATTTATTAGGAGGAATAACAAACTGTCAAGTAGTTAGAAAAAAAAAAAAGCAAAAATTAAACCTACGAACCCCTGCCAAGCTGATCACCCTACCTGACTTCTCCAGAGAAAAACCTGGAATTTGGTCATCCCTCTGCAGTTGGAGATGATGCTCTGGAGGATGTACAGGCAGATAATCTACTTCTAGTAACTGGAGAGGCTCTGGATATCTGGCCATTGCTCATGAAAGTAGAGATCACATTAAAATCAGATAATGTTTCTATAGCCCTCTGCAGTTGGAGACGATGCTCTGGAGGATGTACAGGCAGATAATCTACTTCTAGTAACTGGAGAGGCTCTGGATATCTGGCCATTGCTCATGAAAGAGAGATCACATTAAAATCAGATAATGTTTCTATAGCCCTCTGCAGTTTGCAAGGCGGCTTTCTGTACCTGTGTCCTTCGTTCCTCACCACAAGCCTTTGAGGAAGTAATTGTTGTTCCCAGTTATCGGTGAGGTTAAATGTCGTGTTCAAGGCTACACCGTATGTTATTAGGCTTGGAATCAGGACTCCTAACTCAGAAGCACATGTTTTTTTCAGCTGTATGCTTGTGCAGAAATGACCCAGCTGCAGACATTGGAAGGCTGGGAGGAAGAATCCCATCTGTGAACGTTTCTGATTTTTGTAAATACAAGGTACAATCCAGGGCTATATAGCCACGAAGGACTTTGCAGAAAGAACATGGAGGATTACTCTCTGAAGCCAGTGTTGGTGATAAGAAAATAAAAATACCAGTCTGTGCTTCATAAAAGGAAACTGATCTTTCCATGCAGGGAAAGAAAACCCGATTTCCCCAGCAGCTGCCACATATGCGTCTAGAGACTGTTCCAAGGAATTGTGTAAAGTGACATATGCCTTTCCCAGACTATCACGCCCTCAAAGCCAGGGATTGAGGATAGTGGGACATGAACGTTTGTTCACAGAAGTTAACACAATAAAGAAAGAAAGAGTTTGTTGGGGTCTAAGAGCCAAAGCTGAACGAACAGTCCAGATTCTGGCTATGTAGACATTCCTTGAAACAGACGTTAAAAGGAGTTGCAAAAATCGAATCACAAAGAACGTTTACATATTTATGAACAGAGCCTAGGTCATGTTCTTAATTTATCCTGGTGGAAAAAATTAAGCTCTTAAAATCTATTTTAAATAATATTCTTTAGTGCTCTGTGTTTCTGCTGGTGGAGGTAATTTTGCTCTAAAGTAGAAATCCATCATGAAGTGATCTACCACCAAAATCACTCTAGGAAATTGGCCTGAGAAAAATGCCTTGCACAGCAGTCATTCCGCTAGAAGTGTGATCCCCACGCACCAGGGTCCCATACATCCTTTAGAAAGACTAAGAGTGTCTCAGAAGTAGGGATGTGTTTATTTTCAAATGTGGTGAGACTAGTGTGAATCTGATTGACGAATGACAGATACTGCTGTGGGATGACATTTTCATCTTCATTAATTCATTGCAGTGAGCCCTGTGCATTTCTGACAGTCATGTGTCCTGGGTAGTGTTGAGAAGTGTGTCTGTCCTCCTTTACTTTCCCCTCCCTACTGCTGTCCTCTAGCTCCCAGAGGTGTCTTACTAATAGAATTTCTCTAGTTACAGAGAAAAATGATGATAAAACTAAACCTCATGTATACTAAGGTCCTGTGGACTTAATGTGTTACTTTTAGGGAACCTGAATTTTAAGAGCGAACAGAGCTGACACGGAATGGGAGGAGAGAGGTTTGTGGGGGAGAGGATTTGTGGAAGCATCGCGTTGTATGTCTGCACTCTCGCCCCAGGATTCCTGGAGACTTTGACCGTTAAGCAGCACTCAGTGACCTGCGGCTCGCTGTGGCCAGCTGAGTGCCTGGAGGACATGTAGCCCTTCTTGTGCTGCTCTGGAGCCAGAGAGCTGAAACGACAGCCCTTCCTACTGACAGCACTAGTTTGGACCGCATTATTAAATCATTCACTTTGGTCCTGTCTTTCTTTGTAGGACATACGGTCAACATAGCACCTCTGATTATGAACATTCCCTGGTTCTTATATTTTGAGGTATGTGGGAAGGAGTTCAATTTATATATCACAAGGAAAGAAAGCTCCCACAAAAATTTCGGAAAACTAAAAAGCAACCCAAGGTAACCCGTTAGAGCAAAGGAAGCATCTCTGGCCTCATCGACGAAGAGCCTTTGGTCTGTTATGATCGTCTCGATAGGAGTTTGGGAGCTGAAACGAGTTTGGTGTGTGCAGGGGAGTGACGGGAGGTTAGTGTAAGTTTTCCCTCAACCTTGAGCCAGTGACTACGCCAAGGGAAGAAGCAGGAAGAGCACACTGGTTCACCTGAAGAAATCAAACGATACCACGTGAACTAAAAAGGCTACAGATCCCCAGAGTGTCAGAGGTCGAATGATGCTTTTTCAAAGGCCACTGGGAACCATCTGCAGTAACTGTACCAGCAGCTCTAGAACGCGAGACCAGGCCTGAGGCCTGCACTAGCCTGAGAGCTGACTGATTTAAAGCGACTTCATGCTAGGCACAAGCACTCTGTAATACGTTAAATTTCCGCCCAAGCAATTGGGAGTGTTTCTGAAACATTAAAATCGTATTTATGTCACTAAAATTCTAACGCACATCTTAAAAACATGTCTCATACATATGCTGGACTAGGCTTCATGATGCATTTCTAAATTTGTGTATGATTTGAATATAAGAAAGAATTTATACAAGAGTGTTATTTAAAATTATTAAAAAATAAATGTATATAATTTGTACCTGTTGTAGATTTGCTGTTTTACTTTTTTATGTGGTCACAGTTGTTGGAAGTCTTTTAATATGTGTCACAGATCACTTATTTTCAAACTGCTTCTTGAAAATCTTTGTGTCCTGCGTTTATTGATCATGCTTTCTGTTTCAAGAAGTTCCTTTAAAGAATGTTTTCCACTTAGGGGAAAAAAATGCCACACGAAGAATATTCCCCCTCTCAAAACACCCTGAAGCAAAAAGCATATATTAACATATAATCTTGTTTAATAACTGTCCCCTATGAGATCCATTGGACTTCCCTGGTAGCTCAGACATTAAAGCGTCTGCCTACAATGAGGGAGACTGAGTTCAATTCCTGGGTCCAGAAGATCCTCTGGAGAAGGAAATGGCAAAGCACTCCAGTACTCTTGCCTGGAAAATTCCATGGACGGAGGAGCATGGTAGGCTACAGTCCATGGGGACACGACTGAGTGATGTCACTTTCTTTCTGTCTTTCTATGATATCCACTGGGCATCCCTGAAAGCTCAGTTGGTAAAGAATCTGCCTGCAATGCAGGAGACCCCAGTTCAATTCCTGGGTCAAGAAGAACCACTGGAGAAAGGATAGGCTACCCACTCTACTATTCTTGGGTTTCCTTTGTGGCTCAGCTGCTAAAGAATCCTCCTGCCATGTGGGGGACCTGGGTTCAATCCCTGGGTTGGGAAGATCCCCTGGAGAAGGGAAAGGCTATGCAGTCTATTCTTGCCTGGAGAATTCCATGGACTGTATAGTCCATGGGATCACAAAGAGTCAGATACGACTGAGCAACTTTAACTTCACTTTAATCTCTGCTCCAGATAAGGAAGAGTCTTAACCCTTCCTTATGCTCACTACCAACCGTATTAAAATAATGTATACTTTCCTGTATTTGCCAGGTTATATGATGTCTTTTCCCCTTTGTTGGTACTGTCTCTTCTATCTATAATGTCCTGGAAAATGTTTATTCATTCTTTGCAACCGCTTGATAAAAGAGGGTTGATAAGTCCTTAACATATACCCCCGTTGGCCTAAAGAAGAATTCTCCTATTGCACATATTTTATTAAAAATACTTGTTCTGTTATGTCTTCCTTGGTAAACTGTAATCCTTGAAGCCAGGAGCACATGCTCTTTCGTCTCTAGTATCTGGCACAGTGCTGGCATACTGTGGGTACTCAGTAAATGGTGGTTTAAAACAAAAAGTACTTGACAGGTGCAATAGTTGATCTGAACTTATTTGGTGAAGCAGTATAAGAAATTTTGTATTCAGTGGGTAAGACAGTAAGTCTTATTTAATAGAAATGTCAGCATACACGATTCAGAGGGTCTGAGAAACTTGAAATTGTGAACACAAGTGTGCAATGCTTACTTGTGAACATAAACAGTTTGTATGTCTTTTTTTTTTTTTCCTGGAGAAAAGGTCCATACTCTTAATCATAGTCTCTAGAGGATCTATGGTCCCAAAAAGATTGATGGCTCCTAGGATGCAGATTCCTTTCTATATTTCAGCCATAATCCTCTCGCTCATTGAATGTAAATCAGTTCAGTCTTGATTCAAGGGATCCACTTCCAGAAATCCCTCATAAGAAAATGACCTAAAAAGCAGAAATTTTTGTGTGGAAAAAAAAATCTTTCCCCGAGTTGTATATAAAGTTTAAAAAGTGGAGACGAACTTTAGATGTTCAACCATAGACATGGCTTAGTGCATACACTGTTAAATTAACATTTGGTCATTAAGAATAAGGAAGAATGATTAGAAACAGAATGAAAAATAGAATATTTTGAAAATGTGCATGCAATTCTACTCCTGGTGTATAGTTTAGAGAAACTTATGAATGTGTACCAGGACCCACATTTCAAACTCTTCATTGCAGCATCATTTGTCATAGCAAAATAACTGGAAACATCCCAATTGCCTATCAGTAGAAGAACGGATTAATTGTGGCCTATCCATATACTTTGGAGAAGGAAATGGCAACCCACTCCAGTGTTCTTGCCTAGAGAACCCCAGGGATGGCGGAGCCTGGCGGGCTGCCGTCTATGGGGTCGCACAGAGTCGGACACGACTGAAGCGACTTAGCAGCAGCAGCAGCAGCAGCATCCATATACTTTGAATAGAATTTTATACAATGGTCAGAAATGAATGAAAGAGTCGGACACGACTGAGTGACTGAACTGAACTGAACTGATCCATATACTTTGAATGGAATTTTATACAGTGGTCAAAAATGAATGAATTACAGCTATCTACATCAGTATGGATGAGTCTCAAGACATAATGTCAAGCAAAAAAAGCTAGGCATAGAATACATACAATATGATTTCTTATATATAATGACCAAAACTGGGAAATGTAATATGTTGTTTAAAAAGACATTATACAGGAAAACTATAAAGAAAAAGGAGTGATGAATACATGAGTATAAAGATAATGATGATGGATATCATCACATTATCTGTTCAGTTTGAGGACTGGGACTGTCTGCATTTTTTAATGCCATTGCCAAGCACAGTCCTGGCACCAGAAAGTGCTCAACAAACGTGAGTGGATGATGGACTCTGCTACACTGCAGTGCTTACACTGGTGAGTACGGTAAAGGCATGTAAGAACTGCAAAGAAGGCTTTAAAGTAAAGCAAGTCTAAACCAG
The DNA here is from genome assembly GCF_029378745.1 of Bos indicus. Classification (NCBI taxonomy): domain Eukaryota; kingdom Metazoa; phylum Chordata; class Mammalia; order Artiodactyla; family Bovidae; genus Bos; species Bos indicus. The sequence continues at coordinate 109,950,157 of NC_091767.1, read as the reverse complement.
AAACCAAATGGACTGCGATTTGGGGCGGCACCAAGTCACTTGTAAACAGGGATGTTTCTGAGTGACGCTGGGAATAAACAGCGCAGAATCCCCTCCAGTGGAGCGGGGCTGATGAAGCTCACTCCTGCACTGCACAGAGGTCTTGTCCACAGACAGGACTGTGTACCCTCACACGTGCGCTGCCTGGGCAGGAAGCAAACTTAGTCTGCTATGTGGATGCTTTTGGTGTCCTCCCCTTTCTGCCTTTGTTTCCAGAAGCTTGCAGAACCGAGAGGCTATATCTCAGCTTTTTAATTCCCCCCAAATATTTCCCAAATGAGCCATTGTTATCTCTAATCACCATGGCCAGGGGATCATCCAGTTTCATCTGAAGAGGCTACTTCTGGCAAGAGATGAGATTCTTCCAGACAAGGATAGGGACATTAATGATCGTCTGTGTAGATCCTGTTTTAGTTGAGGTAATAATTTGGGGGCAGTTAAGCAACTCGTGTAGACTCCAATGGGCCATGAATCCCCAAAGGAATTGTCTGAAGTGGAGAGGGCTTTGTATTCCAGAGCAAGGATCAGAGTTTGGTTAACAGTTATGTTTTGAATTTGCTCCAGTTAAAATGGAAAGGAAGCAGATATATTAACAGGTATTGGTCCCGGGTAAAGAATGAGCTTCATTTACTTATAATTTGTACCTCACCTTTTTGTATTAAAAGACAGAGATCATTAAGCCACCAATTAAGGATGAAAGGACCAGTTTAGTATATCAAAGAGGAGGAGGAGGTACACTAGCCAAGTTAGGCTAAGACTACATTAGCAACTGTGCCAAAGCCTCTGACGGTGTGGATCACAACAAACTGTGGACGATTCTGAAAGAGATGGGAATACCAGACCACCTGACCTGCCTCTTGAGGAATCTGTATGCAGGTCAGGAAGCAACAGTTAGAACTGGACATGGAATAACAGACTGGTTCCAAATAGGGAAAGGAGTACGTCAAGGCTGTATATTGTCACCCTGCTTATTTAACTTCTGTGCAGAGTACATCATGAGAAACGCTGGGCTGGAAGAAGCACAAGCTGGAATCAAGATTGCCAGGAGAAATATCAATAACCTCAGATATGCAGATGACACCACCTTTATGGCAGAAAGTGAAGAACTAAAGAATCTCTTGATGAATGAAAGAGGAGAGTGCAAAAGTTGGCTTAAAGCTCAACATTCAGAAAACAAAGATCATGGCATCCGGTCCCATCACTTCATGGGAAATAGATGGGGAAACTGTCAGACTTTATTTTTCTGGGCTCCAAAGTCACTGCAGATGGTGATTGCAGCCATGAAATTAAAAGATGCTTACTCCTTGGAAGGAAAGTTATGACTAACCTAGACAGCATATTAAAAATCAGAGACATTACTTTGTCAACAAAGGTCCGTCTAGTCAAGGCTATGGTTTTTCCAATAGTCATGTATGGATGTGAGAGTTGGACTATTAAGAAAGCCGAGAGCAGAAGAATTGATGCTTTTGAACTGTGGTGTTGGAGAAGACTCTTGAGAGTCCCTTGGACTGCAAGGAGATCCAACCAGTCCATCCTAAAGGGGATCAGTCCTGGGTGTTCATTGGAAGGACTGATGTTGAAGCTGAAACTCCAATACTTTGGCCACCTGATGCGAAGAGCTGACTCATTTGAAAAGACCCTGATGCCAAGAAAGATCGAAGGCAGGAGGAGAAGGGGACCACAGAGGATGAGATGGCTGGATGGCATCACCGACTCAATGGACATGAGTTTGGGTGGACTCCGGGAGTTGGTGATGGACAGGGAGGCCTGGCGTGCTGCAGTCCATGGGGTCTCAAAGAGTCAGACATGACTGAGCGACTGAACTGAACTGAACTGAACATTAGCAGCTGACACCTAATTTAGCTTACTTTCCCAGCAACCAATGACATAGATTACTTGTTGTTCAGTATTCAGGATTGATTTCCTTCTCCATGTACCAACTCTCACATCTGTACATGACTACATAGCTTTGACTATACAGACAGATTACTTAGCTATTACTAATGAATGGATACATCTTGGAACATCAACAGAAAAGCTCTTTAATAATACAAAGAGCAAATGAAAAGCTCTTTAACGATACAAAGAGCATCAGCTTTGGAAGAAGAGAGGATTCCAGTGCGGGCTCCAGTGTAGTGCCTTGGGCAGGTTAACAGAGGGCCCCTGGTCCTTCTCTCCTCCCTGTAGAAGAGTAATGATGCTGACCCCTTAGGGCGCACTGAGGACGCATGGGAAGCACCCCAGCGCGTGCCACGTCTGTAGTGAATGCTGGGTCCTGTCCTCTCTCCCTTTATTTAGGAGGCCTTCAGTTAAGGCATTACCCACCCCCCAAAATGCAGTGTTCTTGTTTCACCGTTGGGTAGTACCAGGTGGCTTGTTCTCTGAACAGAAAACCAACCCATAGCCCAGTATTGGAGGAAGGCAACTCCTAGGTTTTAGGTATCTTTGGAATGAAAGGAGATACTTCTCTGAGCTGAATTGCTGCTGTTCCTGTGCTGTGGTGGGTCACCCCGGGACCAGGGGGGCGTCCACAGGGGGCTGGAGCAGGCAGCGTGGCATCTTGCAGCATTCCTGTGCTTCTATGGGGATTCATGGAGTTGGTATGTTTGCCTGCGGGAAAGGGATGGGACGTGAGTGCTGGGGAGTGGGGAGAGTTCAGGCCTTGGAGTCTGCTCTGAACAGGCTGTAATCCGTGCTCTGATTTTACACAGTGAACCAGGGCAGGCCATGGATCCCACCAGTTCTCAATATTTCCATCGATACATCCAAGAGATTGAGTTAAATGGTTTCTGTGAGAGCCTTTTTTCATTCCTGTATTCTGTTAGGCAGAGAAAAAAGTGTTTGGGACAAGATCACTAATTCTGATAAAGATTTATAATTCATCCTTTTACCAACATTTATTAAACACCTATTATTTGCCACGCACTATAAGAGATCTTTAAAATCCCCCTTCTCCGGAGGGTCTTCCCAGCCCAGAGATTGAGCCCAGGTTTCCTGCACTGCAGAGTAGTCGGACGAAAAAAGAAGAAGAATCTAAATTGGAAAGGAAGAGGTAAAATTGTCACCATCTGCAGATGACATGATGTTTTACATAGAAAATTCTAAAGACACTACCAAAAACCTACTGGAGCTCATCAGTGAGTTCAGTAAAGTTGCAAGATACAAAATAAATACGCAGAAATCCCTTGCACTTTCTGTACAGTAACAGTGAGCTGTCAGAGAAATTAAGAAAACAAGCCCATTTACAGTCACACCAAACAGAGTAAAGTACGCGGAATGAGTCTAAATATGGAGGAAAATCCCCGTATTCAGAAAACTATAAGACCCCCTGGAGTAGGGAACGGCAGCCCACTCCAGTATTCTTGCCTGGAGAATCCCAGGGATGGAGGAGCCTGGTGGCTACAGTCCATGGGATCGCAGGAGCCAGACACGACTGAGCGACTAAGCGCACGTATAGACCTTAGGGTGTAGAATTAAAAGTTCCCATTTTCAGAGGAAGCCAGGCACAAAAAGTGTACATACTATAATGCCTGGTACACGAAGCTCTAGAAAAGGCAAATCTTTAATGCTAGAAAGCAGACCATGGTTTCCTACATGAAAAAACAAACTTATGGTCTCCTTAGGGGAGAGAGAGGGGGAGGGCCAAATGAGGAGTATGGGATTAACACATTCAGACTGAAATATAGAAAATAGATAAGCCGCAAGGACCTACTGAATGGCACAGGGACTTACACCCAGTATATTGTAACAACCTATAAAGGGATATAATCTGAGAAACAAAACAAAAGTGAATCACTCTGTTGTACACCTGAAACTGTAAGTTGACTGTACTTCAAAAAAAAAAGATAAAAAATTTAAAGATTAAGTTCTTCATTCCCGTAACCGCATTACCAGGGTTCAATAGCCACACATGGCCAGTGGCTGCTCCATCGGACAGTGCTAATTCAGAACATTTCCATCATCTGGGTTCTTTCGCAGAGCACTGTTCTGTGTCTTGGCTGTGGTGGTGGTTACCTGGGCATATACATTTGCCAAAGCAGGTCAGAATGTATACTTAAATCGTCTCTGTGTTACTGTATGTAGATTATATCTCAGTGAAATTGATGGACAGGGAGGTCTGGTGTGCTGCGGTTCATGGGGTCGCAAAGAGTCGGACACGACTGAGTGACTGAACTGAACTGACAACTGATGCAAAATAAAATCCTGTTCTCAAGGAGCTCAGTCTAATTGAGGAGACAGGCAAGTTAGTGGATGATTATAGAGCTGTGTTAGTGCCATAAGTAAGACCAGGGTACCCTGGAAGTTCAGAGGTGCAAGTTAGTGGATGATTATAGAGCTGTGTTAGTGCCCTAAGTAAGACCAGGGTACCCTGGAAGTTCAGAGGTGCAAGTTAGTGGATGATTCTAGAGCTGTGTTAGTGCCGTAAGTAAGACCCGGGTACCCTGGAAGTTCAGCGAGTTAGTGGATGATTATAGAGCTGTGTTAGTGCCGTAAGTAAGAGCCGGGTACCCTGGAAGTTCAGCGAGTTAGTGGATGATTATAGAGCTGTGTTAGTGCCGTAAGTAAGACCCGGGTACCCTGGAAGTTCAGAGGTGCAAGTTAGTGGATGATTCTAGAGCTGTGTTAGCGCCGTAAGTAAGACCCGGGTACCCTGGAAGTTCAGAGGTGCAAGTTAGTGGATGATTCTAGAGCTGTGTTAGTGCCGTAAGTAAGACCCGGGTACCCTGGAAGTTCAGAGGTGCAAGTTAGTGGATGATTCTAGAGCTGTGTTAGTGCCGTAAGTAAGACCCGGGTACCCTGGAAGTTCAGCGAGTTAGTGGATGATTATAGAGCTGTGTTAGTGCCATAAGTAAGACCAGGGTACCCTGGAAGTTCAGAGGTGCAAGTTAGTGGATGATTATAGAGCTGTGTTAGTGCCGTAAGTAAGACCCGGGTACCCTGGAAGTTCAGCGAGTTAGTGGATGATTACAGAGCTGTGTTAGTGCCGTAAGTAAGACCCGGGTACCCTGGAAGTTCAGAGGTGCAAGTTAGTGGATGATTCTAGAGCTGTGTTAGTGCCATAAGTAAGACCCGGGTACCCTGGAAGTTCAGAGGTGCAAGTTAGTGGATGATTATAGAGCTGTGTTAGTGCCATAAGTAAGACCCGGGTACCCTGGAAGTTCAGAGGTGCAAGTTAGTGGATGATTATAGAGCTGTGTTAGTGCCGTAAGTAAGACCCGGGTACCCTGGAAGTTCAGAGGTGCAAGTTAGTGGATGATTCTAGAGCTGTGTTAGTGCCGTAAGTAAGACCCGGGTACCCTGGAAGTTCAGAGGTGCAAGTTAGTGGATGATTATAGAGCTGTGTTAGTGCCGTAAGTAAGACCCGGGTACCCTGGAAGTTCAGCGAGTTAGTGGATGATTATAGAGCTGTGTTAGTGCCATAAGTAAGACCCGGGTACCCTGGAAGTTCAGAGGTGCAAGTTAGTGGATGATTATAGAGCTGTGTTAGTGCCGTAAGTAAGACCCGGGTACCCTGGAAGTTCAGAGGTGCAAGTTAGTGGATGATTTTAGAGCTGTGTTAGTGCCGTAAGTAAGACCCGGGTACCCTGGAAGTTCAGCGAGTTAGTGGATGATTATAGAGCTGTGTTAGTGCCGTAAGTAAGACCTGGGTACCCTGGAAGTTCAGAGGTGCAAGTTAGTGGATGATTATAGAGCTGTGTTAGTGCCGTAAGTAAGACCCGGGTACCCTGGAAGTTCAGAGGTGCGAGTTAGTGGATGATTCTAGAGCTGTGTTAGTGCCGTAAGTAAGACCCGGGTACCCTGGAAGTTCAGCGAGTTAGTGGATGATTATAGAGCTGTGTTAGTGCCGTAAGTAAGACCCGGGTACCCTGGAAGTTCAGAGGTGCAAGTTAGTGGATGATTATAGAGCTGTGTTAGTGCCATAAGTAAGACCCGGGTACCCTGGAAGTTCAGAGGTGCGAGTTAGTGGATGATTCTAGAGCTGTGTTAGTGCCGTAAGTAAGACCCGGGTACCCTGGAAGTTCAGCGAGTTAGTGGATGATTCTAGAGCTGTGTTAGTGCCGTAAGTAAGACCCGGGTACCCTGGAAGTTCAGAGGTGCAAGTTAGTGGATGATTATAGAGCTGTGTTAGTGCCGTAAGTAAGACCCGGGTACCCTGGAAGTTCAGCGAGTTAGTGGATGATTCTAGAGCTGTGTTAGTGCCGTAAGTAAGACCCGGGTACCCTGGAAGTTCAGCGAGTTAGTGGATGATTATAGAGCTGTGTTAGTGCCGTAAGTAAGACCCGGGTACCCTGGAAGTTCAGAGGTGCAAGTTAGTGGATGATTATAGAGCTGTGTTAGTGCCATAAGTAAGACCCGGGTACCCTGGAAGTTCAGAGGTGCAAGTTAGTGGATGATTATAGAGCTGTGTTAGTGCCGTAAGTAAGACCCGGGTACCCTGGAAGTTCAGCGAGTTAGTGGATGATTCTAGAGCTGTGTTAGTGCCGTAAGTAAGACCCGGGTACCCTGGAAGTTCAGCGAGTTAGTGGATGATTATAGAGCTGTGTTAGTGCCATAAGTAAGACCCGGGTACCCTGGAAGTTCAGAGGTGGGAGTTAGTGGATGATTATAGAGCTGTGTTAGTGCCGTAAGTAAGACCCGGGTACCCTGGAAGTTCAGCGAGTTAGTGGATGATTATAGAGCTGTGTTAGTGCCGTAAGTAAGACCCGGGTACCCTGGAAGTTCAGAGGTGCAAGTTAGTGGATGATTATAGAGCTGTGTTAGTGCCGTAAGTAAGACCCGGGTACCCTGGAAGTTCAGCGAGTTAGTGGATGATTATAGAGCTGTGTTAGTGCCGTAAGTAAGACCCGGGTACCCTGGAAGTTCAGAGGTGCAAGTTAGTGGATGATTATAGAGCTGTGTTAGTGCCGTAAGTAAGACCCGGGTACCCTGGAAGTTCAGAGGTGCAAGTTAGTGGATGATTATAGAGCTGTGTTAGTGCCGTAAGTAAGACCCGGGTACCCTGGAAGTTCAGCGAGTTAGTGGATGATTATAGAGCTGTGTTAGTGCCGTAAGTAAGACCCGGGTACCCTGGAAGTTCAGAGGTGCAAGTTAGTGGATGATTCTAGAGCTGTGTTAGTGCCGTAAGTAAGACCCGGGTACCCTGGAAGTTCAGAGGTGCAAGTTAGTGGATGATTATAGAGCTGTGTTAGTGCCATAAGTAAGACCCGGGTACCCTGGAAGTTCAGAGGTGCGAGTTAGTGGATGATTCTAGAGCTGTGTTAGTGCCGTAAGTAAGACCCGGGTACCCTGGAAGTTCAGCGAGTTAGTGGATGATTCTAGAGCTGTGTTAGTGCCGTAAGTAAGACCCGGGTACCCTGGAAGTTCAGAGGTGCAAGTTAGTGGATGATTATAGAGCTGTGTTAGTGCCATAAGTAAGACCCGGGTACCCTGGAAGTTCAGCGAGTTAGTGGATGATTCTAGAGCTGTGTTAGTGCCATAAGTAAGACCCGGGTACCCTGGAAGTTCAGAGGTGCAAGTTAGTGGATGATTATAGAGCTGTGTTAGTGCCGTAAGTAAGACCTGGGTACCCTGGAAGTTCAGCGAGTTAGTGGATGATTATAGAGCTGTGTTAGTGCCATAAGTAAGACCAGGGTACCCTGGAAGTTCAGAGGTGCAAGTTAGTGGATGATTATAGAGCTGTGTTAGTGCCGTAAGTAAGACCCGGGTACCCTGGAAGTTCAGCGAGTTAGTGGATGATTATAGAGCTGTGTTAGTGCCGTAAGTAAGACCCGGGTACCCTGGAAGTTCAGAGGTGCAAGTTAGTGGATGATTATAGAGCTGTGTTAGTGCCATAAGTAAGACCCGGGTACCCTGGAAGTTCAGAGGTGCAAGTTAGTGGATGATTATAGAGCTGTGTTAGTGCCGTAAGTAAGACCCGGGTACCCTGGAAGTTCAGCGAGTTAGTGGATGATTCTAGAGCTGTGTTAGTGCCGTAAGTAAGACCCGGGTACCCTGGAAGTTCAGCGAGTTAGTGGATGATTATAGAGCTGTGTTAGTGCCATAAGTAAGACCCGGGTACCCTGGAAGTTCAGAGGTGGGAGTTAGTGGATGATTATAGAGCTGTGTTAGTGCCGTAAGTAAGACCCGGGTACCCTGGAAGTTCAGCGAGTTAGTGGATGATTATAGAGCTGTGTTAGTGCCGTAAGTAAGACCCGGGTACCCTGGAAGTTCAGAGGTGCAAGTTAGTGGATGATTATAGAGCTGTGTTAGTGCCGTAAGTAAGACCCGGGTACCCTGGAAGTTCAGCGAGTTAGTGGATGATTATAGAGCTGTGTTAGTGCCGTAAGTAAGACCCGGGTACCCTGGAAGTTCAGAGGTGCAAGTTAGTGGATGATTATAGAGCTGTGTTAGTGCCGTAAGTAAGACCCGGGTACCCTGGAAGTTCAGAGGTGCAAGTTAGTGGATGATTATAGAGCTGTGTTAGTGCCGTAAGTAAGACCCGGGTACCCTGGAAGTTCAGCGAGTTAGTGGATGATTATAGAGCTGTGTTAGTGCCATAAGTAAGACCAGGGTACCCTGGAAGTTCAGAGGTGCAAGTTAGTGGATGATTCTAGAGCTGTGTTAGTGCCGTAAGTAAGACCCGGGTACCCTGGAAGTTCAGCGAGTTAGTGGATGATTATAGAGCTGTGTTAGTGCCGTAAGTAAGACCCGGGTACCCTGGAAGTTCAGAGGTGCAAGTTAGTGGATGATTCTAGAGCTGTGTTAGTGCCATAAGTAAGACCCGGGTACCCTGGAAGTTCAGAGGTGCAAGTTAGTGGATGATTCTAGAGCTGTGTTAGTGCCATAAGTAAGACCCGGGTACCCTGGAAGTTCAGAGGTGCGAGTTAGTGGATGATTCTAGAGCTGTTTTAGTGCCGTAAGTAAGACCCGGGTACCCTGGAAGTTCAGAGGTGCAAGTTAGTGGATGATTCTAGAGCTGTGTTAGTGCCATAAGTAAGACCCGGCTACCCTGGAAGTTCAGCGAGTTAGTGGATGATTCTAGAGCTGTGTTAGTGCCATAAGTAAGACCCGGGTACCCTGGAAGTTCAGAGGTGCAAGTTAGTGGATGATTATAGAGCTGTGTTAGTGCCGTAAGTAAGACCCGGGTACCCTGGAAGTTCAGCGAGTTAGTGGATGATTATAGAGCTGTGTTAGTGCCATAAGTAAGACCAGGGTACCCTGGAAGTTCAGAGGTGCAAGTTAGTGGATGATTATAGAGCTGTGTTAGTGCCGTAAGTAAGACCCGGGTACCCTGGAAGTTCAGCGAGTTAGTGGATGATTATAGAGCTGTGTTAGTGCCGTAAGTAAGACCCGGGTACCCTGGAAGTTCAGAGGTGCAAGTTAGTGGATGATTATAGAGCTGTGTTAGTGCCATAAGTAAGACCCGGGTACCCTGGAAGTTCAGAGGTGCAAGTTAGTGGATGATTATAGAGCTGTGTTAGTGCCATAAGTAAGACCCGGCTACCCTGGAAGTTCAGAGGTGCGAGTTAGTGGATGATTCTAGAGCTGTGTTAGTGCCATAAGTAAGACCCGGGTACCCTGGAAGTTCAGAGGTGCGAGTTAGTGGATGATTCTAGAGCTGTGTTAGTGCCGTAAGTAAGACCCGGGTACCCTGGAAGTTCAGCGAGTTAGTGGATGATTCTAGAGCTGTGTTAGTGCCGTAAGTAAGACCCGGGTACCCTGGAAGTTCAGAGGTGCAAGTTAGTGGATGATTATAGAGCTGTGTTAGTGCCATAAGTAAGACCCGGGTACCCTGGAAGTTCAGCGAGTTAGTGGATGATTCTAGAGCTGTGTTAGTGCCATAAGTAAGACCCGGGTACCCTGGAAGTTCAGAGGTGCAAGTTAGTGGATGATTATAGAGCTGTGTTAGTGCCGTAAGTAAGACCTGGGTACCCTGGAAGTTCAGCGAGTTAGTGGATGATTATAGAGCTGTGTTAGTGCCATAAGTAAGACCAGGGTACCCTGGAAGTTCAGAGGTGCAAGTTAGTGGATGATTATAGAGCTGTGTTAGTGCCGTAAGTAAGACCCGGGTACCCTGGAAGTTCAGCGAGTTAGTGGATGATTATAGAGCTGTGTTAGTGCCGTAAGTAAGACCTGGGTACCCTGGAAGTTCAGAGGTGCAGGTTAGTGGATGATTATAGAGCTGTGTTAGTGCCATAAGTAAGACCCGGGTACCCTGGAAGTTCAGAGGTGCAAGTTAGTGGATGATTATAGAGCTGTGTTAGTGCCGTAAGTAAGACCCGGGTACCCTGGAAGTTCAGAGGTGCAAGTTAGTGGATGATTATAGAGCTGTGTTAGTGCCATAAGTAAGACCCGGGTACCCTGGAAGTTCAGCGAGTTAGTGGATGATTCTAGAGCTGTGTTAGTGCCGTAAGTAAGACCCGGGTACCCTGGAAGTTCAGCGAGTTAGTGGATGATTCTAGAGCTGTGTTAGTGCCGTAAGTAAGACCCGGGTACCCTGGAAGTTCAGCGAGTTAGTGGATGATTCTAGAGCTGTGTTAGTTCCGTAAGTAAGACCTGGAAGTTCAGAGGTGCAGCAACTATAGAGATGGTGGCCCAGAACATTCTCTTAAACCATGGGTGGGGAAACTCTGGGAATTAGGCCGAGAAGGGGAAGGAGAGGGATTCTAGATTCTTCAGAAGCACTAGCACACAGAGTTCCTTTGGGAGTTAGGAAAAGATGCTCCTTCTTTGGAGTGGACTCAGCGTGGGAAGTGGAACCCCGAGCCTGGCAAGCAGAGCGTGGGCTGGACTTCAAGCCTCTGCCCATCCTTGGCTGGGCGTCCTCAACAGGGCGCCGGCTGTGCAGTCAGGGGGAGAGGCGTATGCGGGGACACAGGTCCTTCACATTCATCCCTTTGAGGAATCGGGTCCTACAGCCCTTCCCTGTGGTCCTCCTTCATAGGTCCTGGCCTGTTCTCTTATTAGGAATTCACCACATTTAAGGGAGAAGTGACGTGTACCACCCCATCCTGCAAATCATGATCAAGACATTGAGATTCTTTTAATCTGCAAAATGTCCAGAAGATTGATTAGCTCAGTTTCCCGACTTTGCCTACAGCTGTTGCTGTTTTACATATTCAAGTGTGCAGCTGGGAAGAATGCTTGGAAGCTCTCCCTGGTACCTTAGGACAGTCTTCCCAGAAGTCTTTGACTCTCTTATAGTCAGACTCTGGCTTTGGCTGCATGGGGATCTGGCCATGGTACTGAGCGTGATCAATTTAGGCAGGGAGATCTTGATTTGAGATGCCTTCTGTAAGTTTCACACACACACACACACACACACACACACCAGGAGCACCAGCTTTTGGCAACTAGAAAACTTGAGGTCCAAGTTTCTTCCTCTGTGACTAGCTTACCGTGTGACTTCGGAAAAAATCAGTTCTTGTCTCTTGGGACTCAGTTTCCTTATTCATAAAGGACAGCAAACTTGTTAGAATTATGAGACAGCTTCAAGGAAACTGACATGGGCTTGGTAAATGGGGCTGCATCAAACAGCGGCCTTCTTTTATTTCTGGCAAGTGCCGGTTTCTCCTCTGCCTTTGCAGGGCACACGTCTTGCTTATAAAACACCGTTACCCCTACCTCTCAGTCCGAATGACTCATCTGTTCTCTCTGTGCCCCTAGAATCTTACTCTTGTTATTCTTATACCAATGAAGTATTCAAATGTTTTATTTTGGTTTATAATACTTATCTGCACTTTAACCAGCTTAGTGACTGCAGAGATAACAGCAATTCAGTGAAAGGCACAGTGGCATGGTTTTCAAAAGCCTGGGCTGTAGGATAAAGTCTGGGTTTTGCTCCCAGCCCCACCACTTGGCTGCCGAGCGACCAGACAAAGCCTCTCCTGCTCAGCCTCAGTAGTGCCAACCGTGAGCTGGGCCATAGTCAGTCTCTGCTTCACGCTTACCATAGTGCCCAGCAAAGACCTCAGTGTGCGGCGACTAGCATCATCATTTATGGAAGGGAGAGCTGAGGGGAGCCTCAACGTTTAAATCTAATGCGCTGAATCTACAGATGAGAAAAGAAGCCCAGAGAGGTGCATTGGCAGATCTAAGGCCATAGGTGCTGGTATGTGTTACCCTCTGGAGCCCAATAATCTACATGCTATCCCCTCGATACTGAGTGTTTCTCACCCCCCTCCCCATCTGGAGAAGAAAATCAGCTGGAGTTAATCTGACAGCCGGGCACTGAGCACAGCGCAGTGTGGGGCCAGGCACCGTCCTGGAGGACAGCATCCTGTGGGGGAGATGGGGGCACTGACGGGGACTGCTCAAGGGCTGCCGCTGCTGAGGGCTGGCTGGGAAGAGAGCTGTGAGCAAGGGGCAGGTCACGGGCCAGGAGTACTGCGGACCTGGGACCAGGCAGACCTGGGTTCGAATCTTGGCACACCTCTGTGTTCAAAGGGCGACCTGGTCAAATCTAGGACAATTTGTGTGACAGAAGAAGTAAGGATGGTAATATGTTCTAACCCACAAGGTAAAACAAAGATCCACGAGTCCATCCTGATTTAAATAAACAAACTGGATAAATGAAGGAGGAGAGAAAGCTCTCCCTCACAGTGGAACTCCAACCAGTAAAGAGAGAAGGGATGATGAAAACGCGACAGCATGGATGGGCGAAGCACGCTGTGAGATTCTCGGTAAGAATTATCAATGGGCGCTGAAATAAGCGGGTGAAAATCTGATGAAAAGTGGGGTATTTGTGTAGTTTCAAATATCACCATGATTTTTATTAATTTTAAAAAATAGCAATTTTATCACGGAGAATCCTCGCAGACGTCACCTTACTCAAGAACACAGAGTTAACAGCACCAACTGAAGGGACGTGTTAACATCGTCTACCTCCTGGGCTTCCCAGGTGGCGCAGTGAAGAATCCATCTTTACTGGTGCAGATGATAAAGATCCATCTGCCAATGCAGAAGATGCAGGAAATGCTAGCTCAACCCTGGGTCGGGAAGACCCCCTGGAGAAGGAAATGGCAACCCACTCCAGTATTTTTGCCGGGAAAATCCCATGGACAGAGGAGCCTGATGGGCTACAGTCCATGGAGTCATAAAGAGTTGGACACAGCTGAGCGACTGAGCACGCACACGCCTCCTGGTGGCCGAGGGAGGCACAGCATCACTTGTGCGGCACTTTTGCCAAACGTGCACGGCCTCAATGAGCCCAGATCACTGGCAGGAACTTGCCTCAAGTGTCAACATCATGAAAGACATGGACAGAGCACCATGGAGTCCTGGATGGCTCCTGGGCCAAAAAAAGGCATTAATGGGAAAACTGACTAAATGTAAATAAAGTCTGTAGTGAATCATATCATACCAATGTAATTTCTTATTTTTGACAGTTGTGTTATGGTTAGGTAAAATATTAGTGTTTTAGGAAGCTGGGTGAAGGTTATATAAGTAAATCTCTGTACTCGTTTTGCAACTTTTTCTAAGATTGAAATTATTTCTAAATAAAAAGCTAAGAAAGAGAGAGAGAAAGGAAGAAAGTGTGGCTATTGGCAAATCTCTTCCCTTCCCTGAGCCTTACTTTCCTAAACTGAAGAGCAAGACAGCCATCCTAATCTTCTTCACAGTGTTGTAAGGATAAAATGAAACAGGCAAAGTAGCCGTGTGCATGAACTGATGCTGTAAAAACTTATTTTTGCTGCTAGTAATGGCAGCGCCTGTGTCTTGAGGGTTCTACCCTAATGAGAAACATCTGGCTGCAAGCGACTTCCTCCCAGCCATTTGATATGACCTTGCCCAAGGAAATAATAATGCCAGCTTTGTGGCTGGGTGGCTGTCGTCAAGGAGATGGCGCCAGATAGCCCAAACAGCTGGTGGTAGTGACGTCACCTCCAGGCTTGGCAGAAAGAAAGGCCATGGTGAGACAGAGACGGGGCAAAGGGCTTCGTCCCTGACCGTGAAAACAGGAAAAACAACTTCCCAAATAGCCCATCTTTTGTGCAATTGATTCTATTTTCAGTTTCAAGGTTCACTATCTCTTTAGCACACAAGCCAGGAATATGGCCATTTGCTGAACAGGCAGTAGACTCATCATAAGGAGAACCCCTCCGGCTCTTTCTTCTTTTGCATTTCCAAAGTATCTAACTTAACCGTGTCAGCTCAGCATGGTCTCTCCCATTTTACACAAAGGAAAATCAAGGAGGAGCCAGAGAAAGAGACCCAGGTCCCAGGATAAGTTGGACGACCTCCCAGAGTCAGGATCCCGGCACCTAGACTTCAGGTCCTGAGTTGCCCACATCTAGATTCATCTCGGGGCTGCCTGGAAGCAGGTGTCTAGGTTGTAGAGTCTGGTGGACATATCTCTGAAATACTACTGTCTAAATGTAGACCTCACCTCTCAATCCCAAATTCTAAAGTGGAGAGAAGCAAATCGAGAGGACAGGCTTCCTGAAACCATTAGAGCTTTCAGGAAGGGTCAGAGGGACCTGGGCTCAAGTCCCAGCTTTACCACTTACCAGCAGGGAGACCTCAAGAAGGTTATTTTTATCTCTTTCAGCCTCAGTCTTCCCATCTGTAAGTGAAATGGGGATAACGGTAGCACCTTATCTGGAGGGTGGTTGCGTTAGATGCAGTAGCATTTGTGATGTCCTTAGCACAAGCGTCGCGTAAGAAATGTCAAAATGTACACAACCCCTTCCTTCTTTCCCTTCTCAAGAGCTTTCATCTGCTGGACGGAAAGTTAGTCCATTCATTCGGGAAGTAATGATTTGTAACTCAGCCCTCCACACTGGAACAGAGCTGGTTGTGCATTAGAAGCTTTGAAATCAACACAAAGAAATCTCCTCTAGATCTGTGAGGTCTTGAGATAGCCATCCAGTCCAATCCTCCCATTTAACAGCTGTAGGAACTGAGGCCCAGAAGAGGAGCAGTCTGCCAAAGATCACAGGGAGTCAGTGGTGGAGTCACGGCAGGAATTCTGACACCCCAGCTTCCCTGCTTTTGGACATGCTCATCTTATTGAACTGTTGGTTCCAGGGAATCGAGGACTGCCCCTTCCCTGCGTGCCCGCTGGTTCCTGCCCACTCTCTTTCAGGCTGTTATTTTATTGCTGATTCTGGAGGTGGGTGAAGATCTGGGGATGGGAGAGGGACAGGGGCAGTGATTTGTCGCCTTCACTAAGGGGTGTGTGTGTGTGTGAGAGAGAGAGAGAGTTGGTGGGGGATGTGGGAGGGAGAGAGATGGGATTACCATTGACTAGGTAGTAAAGGAATCTGAGGTCATCTCCACATTGTCACAAAAACCTTGCAGGATAAGATGCAAACTATTGTATACAGAATGGATAAACAACAAGGTCCTATGGTATAGCACTGGGAACTATTCAATATCCTGTGATAAACCATATGGAAAGAATCTGAGAAAGAATATTATACACGCGCGCACATACACACACACACACACACAAACACGCATGCTCAGCTGTGTCCGACTCTTTGTGACTCCAGGCTCCTCTGTCCATGGAATTTTCCAGGCAAGAATACTGGAGTGGGTCGCCATGTCCTCCTCCAGGGGATCTTCCCGACCCCGGGATTGAGCCGTGTCTCTTGTGTCTCCTGCATTCGCAGGTGGATTCTTGACCACTGGACCACCAGGGAAGCCCATATACATACATACATACATACATATATATATATATTTATATATCGTGTCCGACTCTGTGTGACCCCGGAGACGGCAGCCCACCCGGCTCTCCCATCCCTGGGATTTTCCAGGCAAGAACACTGGAGTGGGTTGCCATTTCCTTCTCCAATGCATGAAAGTGAAAAGTGAAAGTGAAGTCTCTCATTTGTGTCCGACTCCTAGCGATCCCATGGACTGCAGCCTACCAGGCTCCTCCATCCATGGGACCTTCCCGGCAGGAGTACTGGAGTGGGGTGCCATTGCCTTCTCCATATATATATATAGGCTTCTCTGGTAGCTCAGATGGTAAAGAATCCACCTGCAATGCAGGAGACCTGGGTTCGATCCCTGGGTTGGGAAGATCCCTTGGAGAAGGGGACATATACACACATGTATACACATATTCAACTGAATCACTTTGCTGTACAACAGAAACTAACACAGCATTCTAAGTCAATGATACTTCAATAAAATAACTTGAAGAAACCTTGCAGGATAATATTAGCCCCATTTTCCATATTGAGTGAACCATTCATCAACATATATATTTAAACCCCTGCTGGGTGGCAGGCAAAGTGCTGGGTGTTGGAGATACAGCCTGAACAATTCTGAACAGTCTCTGCTCTCACAGAACTTCCAGTCTAGTGCCGAAGACATAAAAAAAAAATTATATACAGAAGTATGGAATTGCAAAATGTGGTAAGTGCCACAAAGGGGAAAAAAATAGATTGCTAAGAATACATAAAGGGTTTGATGTAGATCAGAGTATTAAAGAGGCCTCTTTTGGAAAGAATGAGGAAACTGAGGCTGAAGGAGGCTGGGTACATCTACCCAGTTATTCATCTTTTCAAGTTATTTTTATCCGGCTCTCTGAACTCTCCTGACAGTGTGCAGAGGAAGGTAGGAACACCGAGATGAGGAGAAGGTTGCTTTCACAGGTCAAGCTCTTCCAAAATGATCTAGTGATTGCTGTGTGCTTTAAGAAAGGCGGCCAGGGCTCGCAGAGAGCTCGGATATACTCATAGTCCGCAGGAGCCACGGATCTGTCCTGTCCAGACTTCCGGTGCATGGGGTTAGGCGAGTCTTTCCCCTCATTTGGCCTCAGTATACTGATCCAGGTGCATTATTCGAGCCCTACAGGTAATAACAGTTCAGTAGGTGAGAGGCTGGAGAGGGAGTGTCCCTGACCACTAGGCTCATAGGGATGCGCTTATCTATTTCAAACCAAGTGTGCAAATTACTCGAGTTGGGAATATGTAGGTAGGATTTTTCTAAAGCGAGTCCCGCAACCGATTAACGGAGTTTCAGTTCAAGACAGAGGCCTTTGGAATGCTCAGACCCTAAGGTTCGGAGTATACACTTGATTAGGAGTTATGCGGATCCCAAGAAGTAGGTGCTGAATTCCCATCTCCCGCTTAAATTAACGGCCCAAATCTGGTTCAGCCCTCAACAAACATGGCACCTGCGCTAGGCTCGGCCCGCGTGCCCTCACTAAAAATGGCGGTCCACCTCTCTTTCCTTTGGTCTTTCTGGTACAAGTGCAGGCGCTCTGCCCTTAGTTAAGATGGCGTCCCGCCAGCGCTTCCCTGCCCGGTCTCCTGGCCAGTCCGGTTGGCTTCACCGCGCGCGCTTCGGCGACCCCGCCTCGTTTCCGTAGGAAGAGGCTCCGGGAAAGATGGCGGCCGCTGCGGTTTGAATTCCAGCGGCGCCGCCGGAGTCCGAACAAGAGCTGGGTTGGAGGGGGCGGGGACCTGGGGAGCCGGGCGGGTCGCGATCCCGTGGGGGAAGCAGTGCGCCGTCGCTAGACACCAGCGCCACCACCTCCTTTGTGTCCACGATGGACTCGGTGTTGGAAGAAGACGTCACCCTCCCCGGGACGCGTAGCGGCTGCAGGTGCGGCCCGGGCTTTGTGGGTTCGCGGTAACCGGGCCGGGGTTCCCACGGATGGGGGTTCGCTCCATCCGAGACTCGAGGTTTGCTCCTGATGGGGTTTGAGGGTTCCTGACGTGGGGAGTGTGTGAGATGGATTTCTTCGGGGGCGATCTCTTTGGGGACCCGCCCACTGATAACTGTGGTTGAGGGTCCCTACCTGCATCGCCCCCATGTCTCGTTTTGGGACATACTTTGAAGAGGAGATGAGAGACAAGTAAGGGGTTCTCTGAAAGAGAGGGAGATGGAACGTCTTGGAGCGTGCAGTTAGTGAGGGCTGGTTGAGGGACGGGGACCTTGAGGGTACTTGATGCCTCTTTGTGGTTTGGGGGTTTGCTTTCCTTGTCGGGAGTGTAGTTGGTCTGTCCAGACTTTGCTTATGGTTCACATAGTGGCCACCAAGACTCAGGCCATGGGGTGCAGTGGTTAAGAACCTCGGCTGGAGTTGAACAGAACTGATTCAAGTCCAGTTCTTTAACTAGCTGTGTGACTTTGATGAAATGACTTAATCTACTTTCCCATCTGTTAAATGGGGCTGGTAGTAATATCCACCCAACAGAGTTGGGTGAGGATTAGACGAGAAGATGCTTGCCCAGCAATTTGCTTGGCAGGTGTAGTGCCTGGCATATTGTTGCTGCTGCTAAGTCGCTTCAGTCGTGTCCGACTCTGTGCGACCCTGTAGACGGAAGCCCACCAGGCTCCCCCATCCCTGGGATTCTCCAGGCAAGAACACTGGAGTGGGTTGCCATTTCCTTCTCCAGTGCATAAAAGTGAGAAGTGAAAGTGAAGTCGCTCAGTTGTGTCCGACTCTTAGTGACCCCATGGACTGCAGCCTACCAGGCTCCTCCGTCCATAGGATTTTCCAGGCAAGAGTACTGGAGTGGGGTGCCATTGCCTTCTCTGGCCTGGCATATTATCAGTGCTTTAAAAATGATTTGGTCCCACCATTATCACCACCACCATCGTCGTGGTCATCAACAACAGTAGTACAAATTGGGGGATAATGGCCGAATAAACCTGTCCCAAGAGGCAGTTGGAGTCCACTGCTGGTGGGTTGGGGTCTCTCTTGGGAGGAAGGCCTGAAAAGGCCCCGCACGGCTATGGAGTTGGGCCCCTTTGCTTGTCCGGGGCTCCCGGATGGGGAGAGGGTAGAAGGACTCAGAGGACAGCCCAGAGAATCTGTGGCATTTGTCGAGTTCTGCCAGGAACAGGTTGCCTCTTTTGGTCAACAGATCCTAACTGAAAGGGTGACATGTTATTTGTTGTGTGCATATCTGGATGCTTTTAAGAGTCAAATGGACACAATTAATTCCTGAACAGCAGACATAAACAGGTCCTATCTTGGCCAAACCTGGACAAATGGTTGCTCTGTTTATTGAGAGCCTAACAGAGAAACCATTTATATGGATGACAGAGGATGAGATGGTTGGATGGCATCATCGACTCAATGAACGTGAGTGTGAGCAAACTCTGGGAGGTGGCGAAGGAATGGGAAGCCTGTTGTGCTGCAGCCATGGGGCCCCGAAGAGCCGGACCTGACTTAGCGGCCGAACAGTTTTATGAGACACCGAGTCAGGCCCTTTGAAGCTCCTGCTGGTTGAATCCTGAGGCGATTTGTCATGTTCCTTTCTCATCGTCTTTCTGCCACTGCCTGGGTGTGTTGTGGGTTTCCCTGGGAGCTCAGTCGGTAAGTGGTATATCACCCCTCACCTGGATTGTCCTGGTTGCCTTCACACCTCTGATAGCCTTTTATACTACAGCTCAAAAGCACATTTTAAAAGTACAAATCTGATCATCACAGTCTGCCGCTTTATATGTTTAATGCCTTTCACTGCCATTAAGGTAAAGTCTGCTATTACTCAGGGCTTCCCAGGTGGCTCAGTAGCAAAGAATCTGCCGGCCAGTGCAGGAGACTCAAGAGTCTCCCTGGGTGGGGAAGATCTCCTGGAGTAGGAAATGGTTAACGCACTCTAGTATTCTTGCCTATGAAAATTCCATGGACAGAGGAGCCTGGAGGCCTGCAGTCCACGGGGTTGCAGAGAGTCAGGCACATCACTCTCTCAGGCAGTTTTTCACCTCTCAGCACCAGTTTTGGAACCTTGTTCAGTCGCTCAGTCGTGTCCGACTCTTTGAGACCCCGTGGACTGCAGCATGCCAAGCTTCCCTGTCCATCACCACCTCCCGGAGCTTGCTCAAACTCACGTCCAGTGAGTCGGTGATGAAATCCAACCATCTCGTCCTCTGTCGTCCCCTTCTCCTCCTGCCCTCAGTCTTTCCCAGCATCAGGGTCTTTTCCGATGAGTTGGCTCTTTGCATCAGGTGGCCAAAGTATTGGAGCTTCAGCCTAGACCTAGCTGGGTTTCCATCCCACTTCTGACACTTAACAATCATGTGACCTTGGGCAAGTCACCCTCTGTGAGCCTCAGTTTTCATTATCTGTAAAATGGATGAGTCTAAAAGCGTTTAGCCCAATGTCTGACCCAGAGTAGCAACTCAACAAAACATCAAATATTGTCCTTGCCCTCCTTTCCCTCCTTTGCTGGTAACCCTGGTGCTGCATAGATTCCTGAGCTAATCTCTTACCTGCTTAAGACTCTCCCTGGCTCCCCTCTGCCCTCAGGATCAAGTTCTTTAATGTGGCTTCTGAGCTCCTTTGTACTGTGGCCCCATCCACCTCACTAGGCTCCTGTCTTCCCTCTCCCTTCCCTGTCTCCTCTCCAAGCCCGTCACCCCGCTGGCTGCCAAACTGTTATGAATGACCTGCCTTGTTCTTTCTCTGCTGGGCCTGGGTGCCTGCTGGGCCTGCCACCTGAATTGCCCTCTCTCCTCTGCTTTGCCGCCTTACTTTTCACGTCTCGGTTTAGATGTCACTGCCAGGAAGCCTTCACTGACATCCCCTCTCCCCACCTGGGCCCTCTATTCTCCTTTAGCCCCCCATCACTGATGTATTCACAGCCCTTATTGACATCACTGAATTTTCTCTTTTTTTGACCACATCATGCCAGATCTTAGTTCACTGGCCAAAGATCAAACCCACCTCCCCTGCAGTGGAAGCTCAGAGTCTTAACCACTGGACTGCCAGGGAAGTCCCATGACTTCACTGAGTTTTATCGACTAATGCAGTTCAATCAGTATATAATTTGAGCCATGTATGTAATTTAAAGTTTTCTAATAGCCACATTAAAAGCATAAAAAGAAACTGCCGAAATTAATGTTAATAATGTTTATTTAACCTAATATTTCCATATATTATCATTCTCACTTGTAAACAAATAAATATCAATGAGCTATTTTGCTTTCTATCTGATCTTACTGAGTCTCTGAAGCCCGGGATGTGTTTTACAGTTACCGCCCTTCTCGATTTAGAGGAGCCACACCTTAGGCCTCAGTTGCTCCATAAACTGGCCGCCGCAGGCACAGCTGTCAACTTGTCTTTCTCCCAGACTCGACTCTTACTGCGTGAGAATAGGGGCTGCATTGTGACCATCTTTGTGATGTGACCTCCTAACCTGGTATCTGGCTCATGGTAGGGGCTCAGTACCTGTCTGTTAATTCCCTGAATGAACAATGGTCCGGTGAGGTCATGATTTTATTCACTTTTTCCAGGTGAGGACACTGAGGTTCAGAGAGGTGAAGTGAGCACCCTGAGATCCCACCAAAAAGTGTGTGATCAAGCCAGGATTTAAAATCCAGCTACATATTCCAAAGCCTGGCTCTCGGTGCCCTATCCTGCCTTCCAGCTAGTTCTCTGAACCGATTCTGAGAGGATTCTGGGAGGATTTTGTGGAACTGCTGTGGGCTGGAACTGGCCCTCAAAGAGTCAGCTTCTCCATCAGGTGGTCCTAGTGGAGGAGAGAAACCCCTGGAACGTGAGGAATCTTTTTATGCTGATATGGATACTCTCCTGCTTGGTAATTTCCAGGCCCTGGTTGTAGAGACTGAACTGAAGTCTGATTGTCCTCGGCCTTTTGTTGCGTCAGGGCAGTGTGCCCTCTCGAGGCTTGATCACCGGTGGGTGCCCCAGGAGCTCCGGCTCTGTGAGGTTTAGGCCTGGATCCCGGTCCCTGAGGCCCCTTCATTAGGTCCTGCCCGATGGTGTCGAAAGGACTGGCTTTGTACGCAGGACGCCTGCGTCAGAATCCTGCTTCAGCGGGGTACTAGCCATGTTGCTGGAGTTTTTCACGTAACTGTCCTAATCCTCAATTTCTCTTCAGTGACAGTTTTCTGTTTTGTTGGGTGACTTTGTGGACGAAGCAAAGTTGTATGTTTTAAGCACCTAGAACCGATGGGGGAGTACGTTCAGTGTCGGCTGGTTTTTGTTGAGCTGTTACCGTGTTGTAGCGTTTTCTGGACAAAGTCCTCTGTGCCCACTCCCCTGGGTTCACCCCTTCGGTTTCATGCCCAGGATTCTGCCTCTGCCTGTGAGTTTCCGAAGGCCTGGCCAGGCCTGTTCATCTGTGGGTTCCTTAAGCACATGGCCATTAAGTGCCTCCTGCCTGGTTAGGGGCAGACCGAAAAAAAAAAAACGTCTCCTATAGGTTTGTACACAGTTCTTTCTTAGGCGAAGAATACCTTCGTGGATTTTGTAGAAGGAGATTGAGAAAGAGGATGGCGGGATGAAATTTCTGGTGAAGGCTTGAAAGCCTGATCCAAGGCCGACCTCGGACTAGAGGTACCCCTGGGCTGTGAGGTTTGGGGAGACGCTCCCGGTCGCCAGGGTTAGCTCAGCAAGGGCAGGGAGCTGTGTGTGGCTTCTTCCCGACTGGATCTTTAGAAAGAACGATGTCTGGTACATAGTATAGGCTCAACAGTTATTTGTTGAATGAATCAGTTTAGTTCAGCCTCTATTTGAAAAGATAAATACCGTGAACACAGGCTCCCCATTTTGTAGTGAAATGCTGCTTTATAATCTGCGTGAAAAAGTGCACAGCAGAGTGTAAATGGTGCAACTTGTTGGAACACAGTTTGGCATTAAAAATGTGCCTTGTGTTTTTTTAACAGCTTTACTGAAATGTGATTTATATGCCATAAAGTTTACCCATTTGAAATACACTATTCAGTGTTTTTTTTCCAGTATATCTACAGAGTTGTGCAATCATCACCATAATCTTAATTTTAGAACATTTTCATCATCCAAAAAAAACCCTGTGCCCATTAGCATTTACTTCCAGTCTTAGCTTGGGCTGCTGTAACAAAAAACTGTAGACTAGGTAACTTACTGACTACCTGCGTGCATGCTCAGTGGTGTCCAACTCTTCACACCCCCATGGACTGCAGCCCGCCAGGCTTCTCTGTCCTTGGAGTTTTCCAGGCAAGAGTACTGGAGTGGGTTGCCATTTTCTACGCCAGGGGATCTTCCTGACCCAGGAATTGAAGCCATGTCTCCTGTGCCTCCTGCATCAGCAGACGGATTCTTTACCACTAGCACCGCCCGGGAAGCCCATTATTGACAACAGAAATTGGTTTCTCACAGTTCCTGCATCTGGAAGTCTGAGGTCAGGGTGCCAGTGTGGTCAGGTTCTGGTGAGGACCTCCTTCTTACTGTATCCTCACATGGTGGAGAGCAAAGAGAGGAGGTCGGAGCTCTGGAAACGCTTAAAGACACCAGTGCCGTTCCTGAGGGCTCCACCGTCTCCAGCTCATCTGGTCTTAATCACCTCCCCAAGGCTCACCTCCTGATACATCCCGCAGGTGGGGGCTGGGTTTTATCACATGAATTCCAGGGGACACGTTCAGTCACCACACTCCCCGTTTCCACTCCCTGCCCGCTTCCTGCACCCTGCTGCTGCTGCCGCCGCCGCCAAGTCGCTTCAGTCGTGTCCGACTCTGTGCGACCCCACAGACGGCAGCCCACCAGGCTCCCCCGTCCCTGGGATTCTCCAGGCAAGAACACCTAGGCAACCACAATCTGCTCTGTCTATTGGTTTGCCTGCTCTGGGCATTTCATAAAAACGAGACGCTACAATGTGTGGACTCTTGTGAGATCCCTCGGTGTTGTAGCCTGTGTTAGTACCTCACTCCTTTCTGTGACTGAGGGCTGTTATAAACATGTACCCGTTTTTGTTTGTTCATTGGTTGCTGATATTTAGGTTGTTTCTGCTTTTCTGGCTCTTTTGCTATATCAGCATTTATGTGTGTACAAGTTTTTGTGTGGACATAAATTTTCATTTCTCTGGGAGTAGGGTTGCTGAGTCGTGTGGTAACTCTGTGTATTTAGCATTTGGAGGAACTGCTCAGCTCTTTTCCAAAGCGGCGGCACCATCTCACACTCAGCATCCTACACTCTGTGTGAGGATCCTTATTCCTCCATGGCCTTGCCGGCACTTGTCATTGTCTGTCTTTTATTGTGGCCATCCTGTGGGATGTGGCATGGCATCTCACTGGGGTACTGATTTGCATTTCCCTACCAGCTGACCACGTGGGACATTTTTCCATGTGCTTATTAGCCACTTGTATATTTTCAAATCCTTTGCCCATTGAGAAAATGTAACTGTATTTAGACATGGCACTTCCACTTCTTGTTATCTGTCGGAAAATCCTCCTGCTTGTGAACAGTGAGACCCGTATAAGGAGATACAGCATTGTTTGTGAAAGGAACAACTTGGAAAGAAATTGAGTTTCCTACACAGTACCTGGTAAATAGACATCCTTTTTAGAGGTCTCTTTCAGACTGTGACCCGTGTCAACTTGTGAAATTCGATTTAGTAGGTCGGAACCAGAATTAAGC
The DNA here is from genome assembly GCF_029378745.1 of Bos indicus. Lineage (NCBI taxonomy): Eukaryota > Metazoa > Chordata > Mammalia > Artiodactyla > Bovidae > Bos > Bos indicus. The sequence goes on along the minus strand of NC_091767.1, from coordinate 109,925,811 downwards.
AAAAAAGAAGAAAGGAACAGGACAGCAGGCACTTGAAGAATGAAGGCTAACGTGTTTCCTTCTCTTGGTTGGGGTCAGTGAGGTTTGAAAAACGCTGCTGTAGAATGCTCTGCAGGAGTTAAGGACGCTGCCGTAGATCTGTTTGTACTGTTGGGAAAACATCTCGACACGTTCAGTGAAGACGCTGCAGAATAGTGTGCGCTTACACACGCGGAGAAAGGTCGGGAATGTCTTACTGACGAGAGTGGTTCCTTCTTCCGGGAGACCAAGATGCGAGTATAGTCAAGAAGAACTCGTCCGTCTCTTGCATTTATGTGTAGTTTTCTCTCATTAAGAACAGATGACCTAGAGTGAAAAGCACGCTGTTGAGAGACAGACCGGAGTGTACTTGGTGTGCGATTTCTGAATGGGACGTGCAGTCTGATCCAGGCCGCTCACAGCCCTTCGTTGGTGAAACGCTTCGGGGCCCTCGCCTGGACGGCCGCTGGTTGGGTGCCGCCAGGGCAGGCCCCGTTGGCAGCGGCTGAGCGAGGCGGGGCGGCGGCGAGGCGCAGGGGTGTCGGTTCACTTGCCCGCGGGGCTGAAGGCCCTGCCTCGGGGCGCTGGGCCCTCACCGCGGCCCTTGAGGGCGCGTGGGGCCGGGGTGGTACGCAGGCGAAGAGCATGGGCTCTGCAACCAGGCCGGCTGCGGTCTTTCAGCGTAGTCACTCTGCCAGGCCTCCCTTTTCCTCGCTTGAGACAACGGCAGCCCTGAAAAAGGACTGCGGAGCCCAGGTGGGCTGTGGTGAGGAGGCGGCGCCAGGCTGCCCGTCCCTGGGCGTGGGGTCCGTCTGTGCAGGCGCCCCTGCGGATGGCGGCCACGGTTATGCTGTGCTCTGCAGGTGAGGACGCTGACCCTGACCAGGTGCCCTCTGAGTAGGAGCTGAGTGCCTGGAATGGGCCCTGAGACACCGGATTTTGGCCTCAACTTTGCTACCCAACCCTGTGTGATTTGGAGCACATAAGCTCCTTCCCTTCCCGAAACTTGGTCTCCTCCATCCACACCATGATAAACTCTCATCTCAGCCCTCTTCCTTTGCCTGGGTTTGATTTTGGATGGGGACCCAGAAAGCCCCAACCTAGGCCCAGAGTGAGGGATCAGAATGGATACCTAAAGCTGAAGGCTTGAAGCTGGAGGTGTGGCTGGAACCGACAGAGAGCCCTGATGCGCGAGGGTCACGACATTTCAAAGGGGGAGCAGGTAAAGCCCACATGGAGGTTTGACGGGAGCCAGGCCGGAATTTCTGCGTTTAAGAGTGGTTTCTTCTAAGAGTTGCAGTGTCAAATGGCATTTTTCATGTTTTGCCTCTTGGAAACTTGTCTAAGACCAGATTCTTTGGCTTTGCCTGCCACGTGGCTTTCAGCCGTGACTGGTGTTGGCTTGAGTCACTGATCGGCCATTTCCTCCAATGGTAGCGAATCAATGGCTGTGATGGAGAGAAGCCCAGACTTGGGGATGTAGAGACCAGAGTCGGCTGAGCTTCCCAGGAAGCTGTTTGTGTAGTTTTGGGGCCACTGAGCCACCAACTGCAAAGAGTGGTGGCAAACTTTTACAATTTGTTTAGAAAATGGAGTTTGTCCTAGTGATACTGGAGGGAGTTGAGAATTATAAAGAGTTAAAAAGGAAAATATTGAATATCTCTTTTCTTACAAATTATGCTTTTTAATATTTCACTTGTTATGTGTACTTATAGTCTCCTAGTTTGCAGGAAGGATTTGAGGTGACTTTAGTGTACATGTGTTTTTTTTGTCTTTCAGTAATTGAAGGCATATCCTACTTAAGTTTGCTTTTTTTTTTCCCCTCCAGTTATCCTCATAGCAGACACATTTTATGTAATCATTTTCCTGATGCTGAAATTTTATGATATCTAATTCTTTTGCTTGATTCTGATGTTGAAGTTTCATTCCAACTCCAGAGTTTGATGATCAGACAGCATTGTCCTAGGAGCAGGATGGATCTGTATTTAGAGGCCTGGAAAGAGCAAATTGCCAAGAAGTCAAGCTGAACTTCCATCAGCTCCTAGTTTACAGCTTGGGAGAGGGAGGCTTTGTTGGGTTTTAGACATAAAATACTTGGATTCTGGACTTAGTTCTCTGACTAACTGCCCTGCGACTGGCTAGGCCACTGAAATAATCTTCCTTTGTAAAATGCATAGACCCTCAGGGAACTG